>NC_135784.1:241252760-241591093 GCF_051106095.1 Pogona vitticeps | reverse complement strand
AGCCAAGCAGAAATATATCCTTTTCAAACAAAGGCCAAATGAGAAGGTGTGTGTGTGTGTGCATGCCCTGTGCCTCTTTGTTTGAAGAACTGGGATGTGATCTCCAATTCACAGCTGTCTCAACTGGAACATTAACAACAGCCCTATTGGAGCTGGCATCTTTCTTGACTTATATTTAAGAAAGAGGTGCCTGGTGAAATCCATCTGGCCACAAACTTTGGACTTTAAATTCTTCATACTGGTACACAGCTGATGAACTGGATGGTTCTGGTCCACAAAAGGCTGCAGATCGTGTGATGATTTTTTTAGTGGTCTATAATGGTATCACTCACACTTGCATTTATATTTTATAATGACCACATGGCTCCTTTTTATTTCAAAGGCTTTTTCTTGTCTCCATTCCCAGGGTTGGACTCAGGGTTTGCTAGTTAAGCTGCAAAAATAAAATAAAATAAACAGGAGTGCTGCTCAGCAGAAGAAACTTTTTTTAAAAAAATAAAGAAGAGTCTTGGAGAGAAGCTTTGCTAACAGAGATGGGGACTGTGGCGGAAGCCCCACGTCACACCTGTCCATCATGGGAAGCTCAAGGGCAGGAGCCTATGAGAGGACAGGAGGGGCGGAACCAAGAGGACAGTTAGACAGATAGAGAGTTAGAGGGGAGTTGAAAAAAATGGTTTTGGAAATAGGGAATTGAAGAGAGAAAGAGTTAGGAGATTGATTTGAGGAAGTTTAGACAGAGATTGGAAAGAACTAAATAGTCAATGTATAGTGTAAAAGTGAAAAAACAAACAAACCAATGTGAAATCAAATTATATTTAATGAATGATCATAAACATCTGTGATTTTCTCCTGTGATTTGCATAACATCTATATGATCAGTAAATCTGCTGTATTGGCAGCACGTGTCTAAGATCTATCTATGTGGTATTAGGGAGAGAATACATGGTGGCAGCGTGAAGTGAGGAAACCCATCCAGAGGGTGGACCTGTGTTTAGAGGGAAAATAAATCAAAGACACTGGGTGGACGCGACAAAGTGGTGGCAGCAAGAAGAGAAAGCGACGTGAACCTTTGTGAGGGCATATTAAACAGGGGTCGTAAGGGCGAACGCCACAGGGACATTCATATTCGTAAATGACTACGAATATCCCCATCCCAGCTGGACCTAATGAGGATTCTGCCCCTGGAACTGGACTGTCCACGCACGCATCCTGACACTGCAAATGTCCTGCTCTTCCTGCCAATGGGTGTTAGTCAGGAGCTCTGCTGTCTCCCTGCTTTGCTGGCCACTCCAGGGAGGAGACGGGAGGATGAATCTCCCCACATGGATGAGGGAAACAGATTGAGGCTGAATCCGGACAAGACGGAAATCCTGTGAGTGGGGGTCCCTAGTGTCTGTGGTCTGGGTGCCTCCCTATCTTTTGTGGGGTCACTCTTTCCATGAAGGATGAGGTGCGTAGCTGGAGTGTACGTCTGGACCCAGCACTATCAACAGGTTGTGTCAGTGGTCCGATCTGCTTATTTCCACCTAAAGTGGATTTCTCAGCTGCACCCCTACTTTGACACTAGGTCTCTCACCACGCTGGTTCATGCGCTGGTAGTCTTGAGATTAGACTACTGCAATGCCCTCTATGTGGGGCTACCCTCAGGATTGGTACGGAGATTGCACCAGGTCCAGAACGCAGTGGCAAGATTGCTGAGTGGGGTTAGAAAATACCAACACATTTACCCCACCCTGGCTGTCTTATACTGGTTATCTGTTTGCTTCTGTTCCAGTTTCAAGGTGATGGTATTAAGCTACAAGGCTTTAAATGGTTTGGGACCTTGATATCTGGCCAAGGGCCTCCTTCCAGTTAAGTCTGTCTGTCCAATAAGATTGTTGCAGGCAGGGCATCTGAGAGTTTTGACCCTGAGAGAGGCCCGGAAAACAGCCACCAGAAATTGGGCCTTCTCTGTGGTTGCCCCACAATTGTGGAATACGCTCCTGCCTGAAGTTTGCCTGGCTCCCTCACTAAGTACCTTTAAAAAATTATTAGAGACCTGGATGTTCAGACAAGCTTTCCCAGAGTGAATAACTACCGATGCAACAGTATATCCGATAATGCACTACCGTATTTGCCGGTGTATAAGATGACTTTTTTGGCCCACAAAACATGCCTCCAAGTGGGGGGGTGTCATCTTATACGCCGGGTGCACTTCAGTTGGGCCAGGAAGGAGCCACCGCTGCCACCACCATTGAGTGAGTGACATGGGACCGCGCTGGCTGGGGAGGAAGGCAGGCGGGTGGGCAGGTGGTCAGTCCGGACGGAGGGAAGCAGAGCCGGCCATGCCTGAGCAGCCAGAGCCCGCTGCTGGGCTGCCCGCTGCCCTGTGTCGCTGAGCCAGCTGCCCGCCCGCCCGCCACCCGAGAGCCGCTTCCCCTCCTCCTCCTCCTCCACTGCTGCCGCCCGCCCGGCCATTTCCCCTCCTCTTGCCCTCCTCGTCAATGGCCATAAACTTCCAGGGTGGGCCCGGGCAGAGCCCCGGGCAGCCGGCGCAGAGCCATCCACTCTATATTTTGAGTGGAAATGTTGGGGTAGGTCGTCTTATACGCCCAGTCGTCTTGTACACCGGCAAATACAGCAATTTATAGGCCGTCATATTTTATGCTATTAACTATAGTAATTGTATGTACTGTGTTTTTTCACTTGGTCCTTCACTTTATTTATGATATTTCAATTTGCACTTTAACTTTGATGCTGTATTATATTGTTATTTTATGGTTTTGTTATTGTTGTAAACTGCCCAGAGTGGCCCTGGCTGCCAGATGGGCGGTAACTAACTAACTAACTAACTAACTAACTAACTAACTAACTAACTAACTAACTAACTAACTAACTAACTAACTAACTAACTAACTAACTAACTAACTAACTACTGCTTCCCTTTGTCAAATGGTTGCACTATTGTTTTCAAGACCCATGTGATACACTCTATTATTAATCATCATTACTGATAGGAGCCATGATTCTAGAGTGGATCACTTTTTAAAGTGTAGCTAAAGGGGCAATGCACAGCACATAAATTTGCTTTGAATCTGCACATTTAGACATCTCCCCCAGTGCATGTTGTTTAGTCTTCCCCAGTAAGTGGGAGGTGGGATTGGATGTGGTCATAGCCACCATAATCCATGGTGAAAGTTGGTGGGTGTTTCTTTTTCTTTCTCTCTGCCTGATTCCATTGTCTGCATTGGTCCCTCTTCCAGTGGAGCTGGTGGCCACTGTGAGAGAATGTAATATATAGGTTTAAGCTCAAGGAAATGTTATAAAATTGTAGCAGAATGAGCTGGCCTGATGTCAGATGACCCTAGCATCTGCTGGCCTAAACCAGCATGTATCTGTTCACACCCAGTTTAACACATTACCTGTTCAATTAAGTGAGGACCAGAGAAGTGTGTGTGTGGGGAATTACCAGGAAAATCTACCCTGGAGTTCAGCTGGATCCCCTGTAGGTTCAGAATCAGATGGCAGTGGGAACTAGGGTAGAGGCAAAGGGAGTTTTCTTTGACCATGCCCTGAGAGGGAGGTACCAGCTTCAAGACTGGTAAGAGTGAAATAGTAGCAAGGATGCCCAAAGGCACAAAAATGAGCACTGTATTATGGGGTGACTGGGGATTATGCCATGTTGATGGATATTGTGATGTCAATAGTAAAGACAGGTGATATTGTATGACTAAAGGAGGTGTGATGAAAAGGGAAACTCTGGTGTGTGTGGATTTCCCCTGAGCGCCACAGTAAGGAGCTTCTCTTACTTCCAGTTTGTTATATTTGGTGATTGGCGTTCAGAGCTTAAGCATGGGATTCCTTTCAAGTCTGATTCCACAAGCATGGGAATACTGCCTCGGTCACCTCTGTGCAACATTACTGTGCTTTCAGCTCTAATTATAAGCTATCTCTAATGTCTGGTTCTGCCTTAATTTACACAGTAGCAGCATCCTGAGTGATTATCGCTAAGAGTGGAAGCATTTAAGCTAACCAGATGTTTCTGGTGGAGAAGAAACCTGGATTCAGGAGTAAGCAGAAGAAAGTTACATGGCAGGTGTTTACATAGACATGCACACACACACACACACAGACACTCGCACAAACATTGCCCCCCCTCCTCTTATTTCCTGACACATGGAGAACAGCGGTATGTGCTGCACACTCCATACTGCATGTCAACTTCAAACATAGGCCAAATCATCCGTGGAAATGGCAGCAATTAGGAAAAGTGAAATGCAAACAAACGACAGTAACTTGAAGACTCTCAATGGTAGGAGAGAAAACCTTTGGTGCCCCCTCGCACCCACCACACTGACGGGAGTTAATGGAAAGATAAACCTCTAACCGGCTTGCAGTTTACAGACTGTCATCAACTCTCAGCTCTGATCTTCATAATAAGGAAATGCCAATGTTTGCTCAGATAGAAGTGGCTTGTGTTATACAGGACATATTTTTTCCTGGGCTACTAGGACTGAAAACATCAAGATTTCCGGCTGCCCCCACCCCATTACATAGCGCTTGTGGAAACAAAGCATATATATGATTTGCATTGTGGTGGAGTAGCATTTCTTAATGTGTGAAAAGTAACTGATGTGGGACCTCATTGCAAAACTACCTTCTGGCATGGATCTTCAGTGCATTTGTTTTAATTTTGTTGGCTTGGTCTGCCTGGCCAAATGGTGAAGAGGTCTTCTGAATGCTGTACTCCACAGATCCTAGGTTTCAGAATGCAGGGATAGTGTCTCCATGTCACTTGCTTTTGCAAATCTACTCATTCGGCTGGTGTCTCACTTGTAACCCAGGAACTGAATAATCCTTTCGACAGAGCAGACAGATCCTTTGGCTTCATGACTTTGGCCTTCTGATGGTACCTACCTGCCACACAGAATGGGTTTAAATGGGAAGGGGACAGTTTCACCCTCACCCAAGCACATAGGACAGTTTATGTTTTTGCACCACAGCTTCCAGAATCACCCAGCCTGCAAGGCCAGTGGTCATTGTTGGCTCCAAAATTTTGGGATTTGTAATCCAAACAAGGAAGGTTTCCAGTCTCTGTCTCCAGGAGACCTTAAAGATCTGTACTCATTTAACTTGTTTTATGTTCCTGCAATGCTACTTGGGTTATGTTTTTCATCCCTATTGGTAGAGCTTAGTATGAAACACATTACAGTGGTGCCTCACAAGACGAATTTAATTTGTTCCACGGTTAATGTTGTCTTGTGAAAAATTTGTCTTGCGAAACACGTTTTCCCATAGGACTGCATCGAAATCTAATTAATGCGTTCCCATGGGCAAAAAAAATCAGAACAAAGTCAAATTTGGTTTACAAAGGGTTTATTAAGTGCTCTTTAAAGCCATACATACTGTGTAGGTGATTTCAAAAATTTCAATTAAAAAAACTTTAACTTTTTAAACATCATAGAAAAACATTTAAAAATCAGCAAACATGAGGCAGGAACAAAAAATGGAAAACATTTATCTTGTGAAGCACGGCCTTAGGAACATTTGTCTTGCAAGTTATCAACCCCATTGCCAAAACCATTTGTCTTGCGAGTTTTTTGTCCTGCGAGGCATTCTTCTTGTGAGGCACCACTATATTTGAAAATTGCTTAATGTTAGTATACATTGTGCAGCATGTTGATTAGCCATTAATATTTCAATGACTGTCTAATTTATGTTATTACGACTTGTAATTCTTACAATCAATATGGAATGTTGTTCTTTTTTACTGTGTAAAAAGGTACTATGTAAATGTAGGGAGTGGCTTTGCCCTGGAAAAGCAGCCTACAGATGTATTGGTGGGGGAGAGGGGGAGGAGGAGGAAACACATTTTTTTAAAATGTGGTAACTTATTTTAAGAAACCTTGAGAATCTTGACTTTAATTGCATGACAAATATTTTCATTTGGTAATATATATGACTACTTTTGGTAATAATTCCATTATTTCCCATTTTTAACACTATGATGTGGAATGAGGTGAACTAAACTTTGAAAACCATCTACCCACAAGCCACAGAGAGGGGAGATGCTATTAAAGACATTAAATTAGTTTCACTTCTGTATTTTCGATATGGCTAGACTGGGCCATTTTAAAAACCACCTCCTCAGTGTTCTTCAATTTCAGCCTTTTGATGAACTGAAGCATCCACACAAGTGCTAACAAGTGGAGATTTATTGGAACAGAACCACAGTGTCTCGGCTGATGGAGTGAAACTGCACTGGCCAAACCTGAAGCTTGAGGTGAGAGGTCTTCCAACAGTGGCCACCAAAAAAAAAGGCTTCAGTCCTAAATACCCTTATGATGGAGTAAGCATCATGCGAATGCAAGGGGACTTAATTTGGAGTAAAGATGTATAAGAGTGCAGTATTACTCTTATTCTCCTTCATGGATTGCTGCCTTGTCGTGGCGAAGGGGCTTGAGTAACTCAGAGAAGCTATGGGCTATGCCGTGCAGGGACACCCAAGACGGACAGGACATAGTGGAGAGTTCCGACTAAACGCAATCCACCTGGAGTAGGAAATGGCAAGCCACTCCAGTATCTTTGCCAAGAACGCCCCATGATCAGAAACAAAAGGCTAAAAGATATGACGCTGGAAGATGGGCCCCTCAGGTCGGAAGGCGCCCAACATGCTACTGAGGAAGAGTGGAGGACAAGTACAAGTAGCTCCAGAGCTAATGAAGTGGTTGGGCCAAAGCCGAAAGGACGCTCAGCTGTGGACGTGCCTGGAAGTGAAAGGAAAATCCAATGCTGCAAAGAAGAATACTGCATAGGAACCTGGAATGTAAGATCTATGAACGTTGGGAAGCTGGAGGTGGTCAAACAGGAGATGGCAAGAATAAACATCGACATCCTGGGCATCAGTGAACTAAAATGGACAGGAATGGGCGAATTCAGCTCAGATGATTATCATATCTACTATTGTGGGCAAGAATCCCGTAGAAGGAATGGAGTAGCCCTCATAGTCAACAAAAGAGTGGGAAAAGCTGTAATGGGATACAATCTCAAAAATGATAGAATGATGTCAATACGAATCCAAGGCAGACCATTCAACATCACAATAATCCAAGTTTATGCACCAACCAGCATTGCTGAGGAGACTGAAATTGAACAATTCTATGAAGATTTACAACACCTTCTAGAACTGACACCAAAGAAAGATGTTCTTCTCATTCTAGGGGACTGGAATGCTAAAGTAGGGAGCCAAGAGATAAAAGGAACAACAGGGAAGTTTGGCCTTGGAGTTCAGAACGAAGCAGGACAAAGGCTAATAGAGTTTTGTCAAGAGAATAAGCTGGTCATCACAAACACTCTTTTCCAACAACACAAGAGGCGACTCTATACATGGAAATCACCAGATGGGCAATATCGAAATCAGATTGATTATATTCTCTGCAGCCAAAGATGGAGAAGCTCTATACAGTCAGCAAAAACAAGACCTGGAGCTGACTGCGGTTCTGATCATCAGCTTCTCATAGCAAAATTCAAGCTTAGACTGAAGAGATTAGGAAAAACCACTGGGCCACTCAGGTATAATCTAAACCAAATCCCTTATGAATACACAGTGGAAGTAAAGAACAGATTTAAGGAACTAGATTTGGTGGACAGAGTGCCTGAAGAACTTTGGATAGAGGCTCGTAACATTGTCCAGGAGGCAGCAACGAAAACCATCCCAAAGAAAAGGAAATGCAAGAAAGCAAAGTGGCTGTCCAACGAGGCCTTAGAAATAGCAGAGAGGAGAAGGGAAGCAAAATGCAAGGGAGATAGGGAAAGTTACAGAAACCTGAATGCAGACTTCCAAAGAATAGCAAGGAGAGACAAGAGGGCCTTCTTAAATGAACAATGCAAAGAAATAGAGGAAGATAACAGAAAAGGAAAGACCAGAGATCTGTTCAGGAAAATTGGACATATTAGAGGAACATTTTGCGCAAAGATGAACATGATAAAAGACAAAAATGGGAAGGACCTAACAGAAGCAGAAGACGTCAAGACGAGGTGGCAAGAATACACAGAGGAATTATATCAGAAAGATTTGGATATCCCGGACAACCCAGACAATGTAGTTGCTGACCTTGAGCCAGACATCCTGGAGAGCGAAGTCAAGTGGGCCTTAGAAAGCCTGGCTAACAACAAGGCCAGTGGAGGTGATGGCATTCCAGTTGAACTATTTAAAATCTTGAAAGATGATGCTGTTAAGGTGCTACATTCAATATGCCAGCAAGTTTGGAAAACTCAACAGTGGCCAGAGGATTGGAAAAGATCAGTCTACATCCCAATCCCAAAGAAAGGCAGTGCCAAAGAATGCTCCAACTACCGTACAATTGCACTCATTTCGCACGCTAGCAAGGTTATGCTCAAAATCCTACAAGGTAGGCTTCAGCAGTATGTGGACCGAGAACTCCCAGAAGTACAAGCTGGATTCCGAAGAGGCAGAGGAACTCGAGACCAAATTGCTAACTTGCGCTGGATCATGGAGAAAGCCAGAGAGTTCCAGAAAAATATCTACTTCTGCTTCATTGACTATGCGAAAGCCTTTGACTGTGTGGACCACAGCAAACTATGGCAAGTTCTAAAAGAAATGGGAGTGCCTGACCACTTTATCTGTCTCCTGAGAAACCTATATGTGGGACAGGAAGCAACAGTTAGAACTGGTCATGGAACAACTGAGTGGTTCAAAATTGGGAAAGGAGTACGGCAAGGCTGTATATTGTCCCCCAGCTTATTTAACTTATATGCAGAATACATCATGCGGAAGGCTGGACTGGAAGAAACCCAAGCCGGAATTAAGATTGCCGGAAGAAATATCAACAACCTCCGATATGCAGATGATACCACTCTGCTGGCAGAAAGTGAGGAGGAATTAAAGAACCTTGTAATGAGAGTGAAAGAGGAGAGTGCAAAAAACGGTCTGAAACTCAACATCAAAAAAACTAAGATCATGGCCACTGGTCCCATCACCTCCTGGGAAATAGAAGGGGAAGATATGGAGGCAGTGTCAAATTTTATCTTCCTGGGCTCCATGATCACTGCAGATGGAGACAGCAGCCCTGAAATTAAAAGGCGCCTTCTTCTTGGGAGGAAAGCGATGACAAATCTTGACAGCATCTTGAAAAGCAGAGACATCACCTTGCCAACAAAAGTCCGAATAGTCAAAGCTATGGTTTTTCCTGTTGTGATGTATGGAAGTGAGAGCTGGACCATAAAGAAAGCAGACCGCCGAAGAATTGATGCCTTTGAATTGTGGTGCTGGAGGAGGCTCTTGAGAATCCCCTGGACTGCAAGGAGAACAAACCTATCAGTTCTAAAGGAAATCAGCCCTGAATGCTCACTTGAAGGACAGATCCTGAAGCTGAGGCTCCAGTACTTTGGCCATCTCATGAGAAGAAAAGAGTCCTTGGAAAAAACCTTGATGTTAGGAAGGTGTGATGGCAAGAGGAGAAGGGGACGACCGAGGATGAGATGGCTGGACAGTGTCTGCGAAGCAACCAACATGAACCTGACACAACTCCGGGAGGCAGTAGAAGACAGGAGGGCCTGGCGTGCTCTGGTCCATGGGGTCACGAAGAGTCGGACACGACTAAACGACTAAACACACACATTACTCTTATTCCTCTGTACCCCAATATACTTAGTCACCCCCAATCAAAGGGAAAATAAAATAAAAAGCTTTTCTTCTCTTCAGATATTTGTCTGGGCACATGCTAGTGTAACTCCTTTAAGTCTTAGGGAGTTATTTGCTTACTTAGATATCTATTGATAAACCTTGCAAACACAATTTCATAAATGAGTCTTTTCTTATTCACAGTTATATACTAGACAACATGAACAATTATAACAACAAAATGCTACAATTTGTGCACCTAAGTCCTAGACAACAGCATCAAGAAGTTATTTGTAGAATTGCAAAGTTCAAATGTCCTTTTTGAATTCAAATTCAGGTAAAAATCCAAAAAATCTTCCTCAACTGGGTTGGGTGTCCAGTACATAGAAGAATCAGTTCCACATCTTCAAATCTTCAAAACCCTGAAATAGAATATCATTCACCCCTCCGATGCAGACATATAGGAATTATACCTAAAGCAAGTTGGTAAAGTCCTCAGCAGTCTATGTGGCAACAGCAGCTCTGGCCTCTTCAGCCGCCCCACTCTTTCTGATTCAAATCTTTTTACTCACAGCCCTGCTCTTACTTAGTCCCACCCCTTTAGGCTGAACCAATATTTCATGGGGGTTATACTAGTCTTGCCAGTAGAGTAAGCTCAAATTAACTCTAACTGGGAAATAAATATAGGCATTTAAATCAATTAATATACACTAATATAGGGAGGAGGGAGAGAATGTGTTTCTGTGTTATTTTCAGTTAAACATAGTTCTTCCATGGCACATGGAGACTTAAAAATTGACGTGCATATTAAAGGGACCTAGAGGTGTGCATTCCAGGATTATTTCATTTCTTTTAAAGCTTGGTTACACTAAGGAAAAAAAAGTATTTGGAGCGAGTTTAGCATGTTTTAAATTGATTTTTTTTTAAAAAGGTGACTACATGACATACATGGAAGCATGGACTGTTTTTGACAAGAAATTGTGTTATTTTGATCAGAAGCAATATTCTTCCACCAGAGGGTAGTTTATTTTAACCTGGATATTAAATAAATTTATTTTAAATCATTTAGGCATACACGAATGCTTCTGTTGGTGTAAATTGTGTCCTTCTCAAACCCCTATTTGAATATGTGTGTGCATTTCCCTCCTTCACAAGCCTCGCTTCCCTTCCTCTCTCTGTGTGTGCTTCTCTCTCTCTCCCTCTCCCTCTCCCTCTCTCTCTCTCTCTCTCTCTCTCTCTCTCTGGTGAGGAGCCTCTGTTTGACATATGGAAAGAAATTTTATAAATTGATGGCAGCCAGCATGAGAGGAAATCACAAACCTTGCTTCCCTCTCTGTGTTGTGTGTGTTTCTAACATCTCTCTCTCTCTCTCTCTCTCTCTCTCTCTCTCTCTCTCTCTCTCTCTCTCTCTGGTAAGGAGCCTCGATCTGACATAGAAAAAGAAAATTTAAAAATCTGGCAGCTGGTGGGAGGGGAAATCACAAGAATTCCTTTCCCTTTGTGTGTATGGGGGTTTTGAGAGTGTGTGTGTGTGTGTGTGTGTGTGTGTGTGTGTGTGTGTGTGTGTGTGTGTGTGTGTGTGTGTGTGTGTGTGTGTGTGTGTGTGTGTGTGTGTGTGTGTGTGTGTGTGTGTGTAATGTGTCTACACATCCTCAATTGTTGTGATTAATGGCCATTACTTCCTTTCAGCCTGCAGTGCCATCTTCAGTCACTAGCCTTGGGTAAGTTGTACAGTCCCAGAGAACACCCAAGAAGAAGGGAATGGTAAACTAGGGTATTGTCTACCTAGAAAACCCTGGAAAAGGTCACATACATCAGAATCAATTGGATGGCACACAGTTATTATTATTTTAAATTTGTACAGAGGAGACTGCAATCAGGCCTCATGCTGAGCTCTGAGCTATCAACAAATTGTATCTCTTGACATTAGCTTGCTTAGTTTCTTCTGCCATCTCAGATCCTTATCTTGAGTGTCACTTATTATTCTGGAATTACACCTTATCCCCTCTGGAGTTTTAAATGGATTGTCATTTCCTAGAACCATTGCCAAGAATATTGTCAAAGCAGATATTTATAACTATGTGTGCTGATCTTCCAGTTTCTCTTTCAGTGGAAATAGCAATTATGATGCACAAGTTGACCTAAATTTCATTGACTCCTTTTTTTTTTGGACAGTTGTCTTACAAAGCCAAAGTTACAGTAACTAATCATACATAGTGTGGTGCTAACATGTTTGCAATGTACTAAGTTTTTTGCTGGGGCGGTGGTGGAAGGGAATAGAGTCCCTAAAATTTTATAACATTTGCCAGTCACATGATAGGAGCCATCATTCTTTATAAGTGCAAATGTGTGATTCTGGGTGCATTCCCGACAGCTAAGGTTAAAGTGTCCTTGCTTTAACTGCCTTTTATTCATCTTCTGTTGTCTCTGTCAGCCAGTGGATGGTACCATATGGAGGACAGAAATTCATTTAATTTGTATGTTAGAAATCCATGGTTGTATAAAGCTGTTATGGTAAAGAAACCAACATGAGATTTCCCCCAATGCACTGGACTACCCAGTTTTGCATCACTCTGAGCCACTGTGTAAATTTGAAATGGCAGACCCTAGTCAATAGTCACTCCAGAGTCCCACCTTGCAACCAACGACGCCTTATTGGCATAGGAATAGGGAGGGACCCATGGGGAACACTTTGAAGAGAGCTGTCGGTATCCCATTTCCCCTGTGATATCTTTTATATTGGTCCAGAGCTTGTATGGTTTTAATTTCTTTTAAAAAAGTATTTATTTAAAATATTTTGATGCTGCCTTTCTCTTAAGAAAGACCCAAGGTGGCTTATATCATTAAAAGACGATATTTAAAGCTAAAAACAATTAGTATACAAAGGAAGTTGACATCATGAAAAGCTAAAAACAATAAGTATAAAAATATTTAAAAGGAACAAACAAATACCAGGCTGAGAAATGTTAATCAAAAGCAATACTAAAAACACATTGAAAGCAGTAAGGCACAACAATCCATTTTTTAAAAAAAAAAACCATTCAGGCACCAGTCACTGAGGGGAGCTTGCCTGAAGAGAAAGGTCTTTGCCCGCTTGTGGAAAGACAGCAAAAATTGTGAGATTCAAGGACAATCCATTAAAAAATGCTTTCATGATTGCCATTGCCCTCACTCTGAATTCAATCTGGTTTATTTGAATAACATTGTTGTGAAAGCTAATATGACTGACCATAAGAAAAGTATTTTGGGGTGGGCAGGGGGAGAGTTGTTTCTTTTTGAAATGGTCTTGCCACAACAAAGAAGATTGTGAAGTACACACTACAAAAATGTGAGTGGTTTTGTTAGGATATCTGAAAATCAGATGATGACTCAGTTCTTTTTCCTAAGATGTAAAGATGATTTATACCCTGAGCATGGAATGGTGTTTCCATGTGACAAATATTTTGTGCTACAAGAGTGACGGGGCATTTCCCAGAGACGGAGCCTTGCTTTGCTAAAATCAAAGAAAACCACAAGGCCATGTTCTTGCATCTCTCCAGCCATCCCTCCTCCCTGTAATGGCAGCATTGTCCACTGTGACAGAGGGTCAGGCTGCAGACTAGAGACACATT
The DNA here is from genome assembly GCF_051106095.1 of Pogona vitticeps. Taxonomy (NCBI): domain Eukaryota; kingdom Metazoa; phylum Chordata; class Lepidosauria; order Squamata; family Agamidae; genus Pogona; species Pogona vitticeps. The sequence goes on along the minus strand of NC_135784.1, from coordinate 241,577,860 downwards.
TATAGCCTTTCCTTTCACATCTGGAATTCATTCTCTGCTTGAAGGGGCTGTGTGTAAGAGGCAGACAGAAATCAATAACATCTCTCTCTCTCAACTCATTGTTAGCTGCCTCAGATGGCTGGATAATGAGAACACTACTGTGAGTGAAAGTGTTTGTGTGTTTATATGACTCCACAAATGCACTTTTTTTTGTAGCAGATTTTGTTACTTGATGTGGCCGTATTCTGGTGGAGAGTAGAACGAGCTGTGGCATGAAGAGACAGAAAAACATTCAAAGTTTGTGATAATGCCCTCCACACACACTGTTAGGAGCTCTGCTCAGCAACAGGGTTTGATTACTTTCTTTTTGCCACAGCAAGCTCCGTCTGCTTTCATTAGCACATGTTTTAACTTGCTGTTAGGGAATCAACTTTGACCTCCAACACGTTTATGAGAATGAGAACCGTTGCTGGACATCCTTGCCAAACCTGGCTCTCTTGAGCTGTTTTTCTTCTCCATTTAAGTTTCAGAACTGGGCAGCATTCCCCTGAGTAAACCCACTAAGCAGTGTGAAATCATTATACCAATTTTGACTCCACACACATCATCTTAAACGGCTGCCAAGGTTTAGATGCATATCTGAGTTTCATTTCCCCTTCTTGGTGGACTAAACAGAGATCTTTTTCTGCAAACCTTTGTGGGATCACACAGAGTCCTCCTGGTTCTCTGTTAGCAAAGGTACAAAGATCAGACTTTAGATGGCAGCAAGAAGTACCATCATGAACTGAACGTCTTTGAGCAACTGCTTTCTGAAATTTCCAGACAGGACCGCAAATTTAGAAGCTGGCTGCAACGGATTTTATTTCACTGTAGCTTCCCACCGGAATGGCTGGGATTGCACTAAAAAAACCACCAACCACCAACTCGTACACAATGTTAAAGCATTCCAGCCAGCCCCTAATGGGGACCAAGTCAGGCGGGTCTAAGGTGGTTGTTATGTCTTGTTGAGGTTCCTCCAACTCATGGTGACTTTATGAATAAGCAAAATGTCTTGTCTAACAACCCTGCTCAGTTTTTATGTATACAAGCCTGTGGCTTCCTTTACAGAGTCAATCCATCTTGTATTTGGGTTTCTTCTTTTCCTGCTGCCTTCAACCTTTCCCGGCATTATTTTCTTTTTCAGAGAAACTTGTCACCCTGTGATTGCCACCCAAAGTAGAACAGTCTCAGTTTCAATATTTTTGCCTCCAGATATGTTATTGCTGTTTAGTCGTTTAGTCGTGTCCGACTCTTCGTGACCCCATGGACCAGAGCACGCCAGGCCCTCCTGTCTTCCACTGCCTCCCGTAGTTGTGTCAAATTCATGTTGGTCGCTTCGATGACACTGTCCATCCATCTCGTCCTCTGTCATCCCCTTCTCCTCTTGCCTTCACACTTTCCCAACATCAAGGTCTTTTCCAAGGAGTCTTCTCTTCTCATGAGGTATAGTTCAAGCTTGATCTGATCTAAGACCCACTTGTTTGTCTTTCTGGCATTCCAGGCTTTAATCAAGCACCACATTTCAAGCAAATTGTTTTTAAACCCGTGAGCTTATTTTACCATCCGGCTTTCACACCTGTACATGATTATCAGAAATACAAGTGTGTAGATGATTTTGGTATTGGTTTCTATTGACTCATCCTTACACCTGATTATCTTTTCTAGTTTCCTTATTGCTGCCTATCTTGAGTCTCAGTCTTCTGATTAGTTTTAGATTGATGATTGAACCAATGTATAAAATATGTCTACTTCAGTTTTTTCATTGTCAACATTAAAGTCATGTAGTTCTTCTTTAGTCACGATTTTTATCTTCTCAACAGAGCCAGAACCCAGGCTTAAGCTGCTCCTCAGAAATCTTGGATTCCAAAGAGGCATTGTAATGCCAGTATTCAAATGGTAGAAAACTATTTGTTTTATGAACCTTCCCCTCTCTCTTCTCCTAACTTTCCACGGCTTGCTCATATCATGCCGTTGAGGGAGGGAACAGAGGAAGGAGTTTGGAAGAAAACACCACTGTACCTCAGCCTCAGAATGGAGAATTTTGGGTGTGAGCCATCAAGATCCCTCAGCCAACATGGCCACTGGATTCAGTGAGTTGTCATCCTCAAGAGTTACTGTTTTTGAGGTAGATCCATCCAAGGAGACTTTACTCAGATAAATATGTTGTGCTAGCCAGTATCCTGTTTGTGCTGTATAACATAAAGCTATGCTGGTGGCAATGTGCTAGGCATAACACCCAGCAACAGGGAATTGCACTATGGAATTGCTCAATTGTTTCTGTATTCTTGGCATGACTGATGGAGCAACTTGTCAGCCAATGTGCCTCAAACATAGCACTTCCACCTTGGCTGTTACCATAAGTGCAAAATTGAGTTGTGCATGTATAGTTGTCCAGTAGGATTTGGGCCATTATCTTCTATAAAGAACCTTTAATACTGAATGTAGGTGAAGAGCATTACTTCCAGAAACATCTTCGTGCCACTACTTTGATTTTTTGAAACCTCTGCAGTCAGCCACTGATTTGAAGAGGTTCTTAAAGGAGCACAATTATCTTCATAAATATTCACACAGACATTTTCCAGTGTTTTATGTACTGTAGACCACACGATGGCTTCTGTTGATGGTGTGTTTGAAGACACAACAAAGGTACACACTTAATAACACCCCGGCAAGCCAAACAGCTTTCAACAGCTATTATGGATGTGGGTTCTTAGCCAAATAAGTTTAAATCAGATTTAACAGAGATTTAACAGAACCTCTAGGCAGATGGTGCTGGTTTTACAAACATATTACATTTAACACACAGAGTAAACAGAGATTTAATGTAGGAATAGAAATGACTGGGAAGTTTGGTTTCCTGAGTGACATCTTTTGGTTCCTGTAATCCTCTTCTTTACATCTGACAGCAACCACAAATTTCTATTGTGGAATTAAGATTCATTCGCTTTTTTAGGTTTTGGACAAAGAAAGCAAATTTCTATGAAATCCCTTTAGGCAGTTAAGAGATTATGTTCCAAAGAAAATGTTGCAGTTATAAGGAGTGTCATCAGCATGTTGATATGTCCTTCCAGGTACTAAACATTAGGAAGCTGAGATTTTTTTTTTACAGGATTCCTTGACTGACTATTAAAAAAAAAAAACAAGAAACAAATACCATGACATGAAAACAAAATTTAAGAAAACAGTTGTTCAGGAAATGAAGGCCATTTTCCTTTATATTATGCTGGTATGCATGAAATTTTGTATTTCTTCTTTGTATCCCTCCATTCAATCATAAATCCCAATGGAAATTTCACAGACTTCAGTTCAGTCATCAATCTAAATGGAGACTGCTGCCAAGAAATCAGAATAAGATTGAGACTTGGAAGGGCAGCCATGAAGGAACGGAAAAAGATAATCAAGTGTAAGGATGCGTCACTGGAAATGAAGACCAAGATCATCCACATTATTGTATTTCCAGACACCATGTATGGATGTGAAAGCTGGACAGTAAGCCGGGGTTGTCCTACCTTGGGCACATCATGAGAAGACAAGATTCTCTGGAAAAGACAGTAATGCTGGGAAAGGTGGAAGGAAGCAGGAAACAAGGAAGACCAAATACAGTGGTGCCTCAACTTTACGAACTTAATCCATCCCAGAAGATGTTCGTAAGTCAAAAAGTTTGTAAGTCGCAGCATTTCCCATAGAAACGCATTGAAAACCGATTAATTTGTTCAGGCTGTTTTTTGTTTGTATGTAGAGGTGCCGTTTGTAAGTCGAGCATTCGTTCCCATAGGAACTAATGCAAAACCGGTTAATCTGTCCTCTACCTCTTGGGGGAGAATTTTTTTAAAACCTAAAATGGCTTAGGTTAAAAAAAGGGCAGGAAAGGAGGGAGGGAGGGAACAAACACCATTTAAACAAAACACCTTTAAAACCAAGCAGCTTTAAACCAAACCAAGCACCTTTAAAATCAATTTTTACATTTTAAAATTACAGTACCAGGCAGTACCAGGCAGTCCAAAGTCCATTTCCCACTTTCCCCGCATTTTTTGTTCGTAAGTCGAAATGTTTGTATGTACGGGCATTCGTAAGTTGAGGCACCACTGTACAAGACGTATTGACTCCCTAAAGGAAGCCACAGGCTTGAATTTGCAAAAACTGTTGGGGACAGGACATTTTGGAGATTGCTTGTTTATGGGGTTGCCATACATTGAGAGTGATGGCACATAATAACAACAAACATATAAAATGTTTGGGCTGTGGCAGAGAAGGGGGAAGCTTGGCCTGGATGATCAAATCTGTCCATTTCCAGTTTTCTTTCATCTATTGTTTGAAATGCCAAGTTCTCTCCATGCCAAATATGAATAATCCTGTCAATTTTCACACATCCCCAATCAAGTGGGGATACAAAACACATTGTTATCTTAGAACAATACTATTTCCCAGCAACCATGGCACCAGGAGGCTTAAATCAATAAAAATAGCCAGGAACATAATTTTTCTAGATATTTATTTATTTATGTATTTATTTATTTATGCATTTATTTATTTATTTTATATCCCGCCTATCTAGTCAATTAAGACCACTCTAAGCGGCTTACAACAAAATATAACAATATACAGTAATTAAAAACAATTTTATATAAGGGGAAAAACTTTGGACAAAATGGGACAGACACTAGGAAAAGGAGAGGAGGGGAAATCAGGAATTGACTGAGGGGAAGGCCAAAAAAGATACTTTTTGAAATTTCATGGTATAAAGTAAAATATTACAGCTCATAGCCTGGTGCTCCAATGCAAAGTGGAAATGAAATTGTGTAATAAGCACTCCCAAACTCATTGCGTCATGAGGATCATACAAGTGATCATTAAATGAGGAGCTTGTCAGAGTTTTTTTAACTTCTGCTGTGTGTTTAGGTAACATACAGACCACAATAACTTAGTTCAGGACTTAGTTTCACTGTATGTTTCCAATATCAAGGCTCAACCCCAAAAGAGATGTAGAGGTGAAAATGCCCATGAACCAGATGGAACTACCTTTCTCTCACAATGGCTTAAATTTTTTCTATTTTATTTAATACACATATATGTGTACTTCACTTGGTTTTCAAAATATAGTAATAGAAGCTGTCTATCAAGGAACAGTCATTGGAGGTAAACTTACACAACAGCTGTGTTTTTAGAACCTATACTCCTTCTAATGGTGAATGACATCTGTTTGCCATAGCATATGATTTTCCTCATCTACTTTTAGAATCTGTTTTCTTTTGTGATTGTCCTTTGGCAGATGAACATCAGCTTAATTTCCAGTTCTGATTGCTGAGGCATGTATCTCTCTCTGAACAGATTCTGTTTTTGGAGGGAAAGCAAGTTAGTCACAGGGAATGTGCTTTCCTCTTAATGTCTAGTTTGACCCTAAGAAAATGAATTGTAACACCTAAAATGTTGTTTAGTTGTTAAGTCATGTCTGACTCATCATGACCCCATGGACCAGAGCACGCAAAGCCCTCGTGTCTTCCACTGCCTCCCAGAGTTTGGTCAAATTCATGTTGGTAGCTTCGATGACAGTGTCCATCCATCTCGTCCTCTCTCATCACCTTCTCCTTTCGTCTTTACTCTTTCCCAACATCAGGGTCCTTTCTAGGGAGCCTTCTCTTCTCATGAGATGGCCAAAGTATTGGAGCCTCAGCTTCAGAATCTGTCCTTCCAGTGAGTACTCAGGGTCGATTTCCTTTAGAATGGATAGGTTTGATCTCCTTGCAGTCCAGGGGACTCTCAAGAGCCTCCTCCAGCACCACAATTCAAAAGCATCAATTCTTCGGCGGTCAGCCTTCTTTATGGTCCAGTTCTCACTTCCATACATCACTATAGGAAAAACCATAGCTTTTACTATTCAGACTTTTGTTGGCAAGGTGATATCTCTGCTTTTTAAGATGCTGTCTAGGTTTCTCATCACTTTCCTCCCAAGAAGCAGGCACCTTTTAATTTCGTGGCTGCTGTCTCCATCTGCAGTGATCATGGAGCCCAAGAAAGTAAAATCTGTCACTGTCTCCATATCTTCCCTTTCATGGGACCAGTGGCCATGACCATAGTTTTTTTTTAATGTTGAGCTTCAGACCATTTTTTGTGCTCTCCCCTTTCACCCCTTTTTCCTACTTTCTTCAGTTTAAGCTTGAATTTTGCTATAAGAAGCTGATGATCAGAGCCACAGTCAGCTCCAGGTCTTGTTTTTGCTGACACCTAAAATACTCATTGCCAAAACCCTTTACTCAGAACAGTAATGGTGCTATGGGCATCTTATAGACCAGTGTTTCACAAACTTGAGTCCCCAGATGTTCTTGGACTACAACTCCCAGAAATCTTAGTCAGCACAGCTAACGGTGAAGTCTTCTGAGAGTTTTAGTCCAAGAACATTTGGGGGACAAAGGTTGGGAACTTTGGGGTGGTGCCCTCTACCTTGGTCGAAGCAACCAAAGGGTGTTGCTAATCATTAGGGCATTCTTTGAGAAATAGGTAGAAAAAACAATAGAGCATCGGTTGGTTCTCATCAGTTCCATCTTGGGCTTTTTCCAAAGAGAAAGAATAAAAACAAAGTAAATAAATGAATAAAATAATTCCCTCTAATTTTCAGGGGTTGATTCTAGGCCTTCTTCATACTGCCACTGAACACAGGGAAGCAGTCCTATTCCCAATGCACATGTCACCAATGAAGTTGGGCTTAGTAAGCAAGACCCTAGCATCTCATCACACACACTCGCTCTGTATGAAAGGATTTCTGTGACAACCCCCCCCACTCCACCCCGCCATTTAAAAACCAAAAAACAGGTTCCTTGTGGCTAGAAATGGTTTTAATAGAAAGTCTCAAATAATTGCAACTCCGTGATAAATCATATAAATCTGGGAACAGAACTGAGTTGTGATTTGTGGGCTTGGAGGAAAGATGCCTGAATTAAGCAATTCTGTTTGGCTGCATCTATTTTATTTCACTGTGTTTATTCTGTTCTTCACTCTGCAGACAGGCAATCTCACAAATGAGATTCAACTCTTTAACACTAAAAAAAATGTTCCCATTCCTACGTCATCTTAGGTTATGTTCTATCTTGTCATGAGGTTGCTGTGTGGTTTGAAAGGAAATTAGCAATTTTGGGCAGTTTGCTTTTGGGACCAATTTTGAGTGTGTGGATGTACCTTGAAAAGCCCCACACTAGAGAATGTTAGTTTTTTTTAAAGCAAGTACTGTGAGCAACACTGTAGTTGTTAAAAGCATGACTTGTTCCTTTCTCTAGAGAAAATATTAAACAGTCATGCTCTGCTGGCATCAGACTTCATGTTCTTCCACTTTTTTTTTTATAAGAAAGTCAGTAATGAACAGGATGAGGACAAATAAACTGAAACTTAATTCAGACAAGACAGACACACTCCTGGTTGAAAGGCAGATCAGAGAATAAGGATGCAACCTGTTCTGTATGGGGTTACGCTCCCTCTGAAAACAAAGGTGGGCAGCTTGAGCTCCTGGATTCATCTCTGAGCCTGGATGTCCAGGTTTCAGTGGTGGCCAGAGTGCCTTTACACAATTACAGTAAAACTAGTGTGCCTGCTTCACCCATTCCTGGAGAGGTCTGACCTGGCCACAGCAATACATGCCTTGATTACATCTCAGATGGATTACTGTAATATGCTCTATATATGCCGGCCCTTGGAAAGTGCTCTGAAACTTCAGTGGATCCAAAATGCAGCAGCCAGGTTGTCAATTGGGCCTGGTTACACAGATCACATGACTCCCCTGTCACAGAAACTTCACTGACTGCTGATCCATTTTGTCAGGGGAGGCTTTTCTCTGAGTCCCACCACCTTCACAGGTGCATTTGGTGGGGACATGGGCCTTCTCTGTTGCTGCTCCCAAACTCTGGAATTCTCTCCCATGGGAGGCCAGGTTGGCCCCATCTTTGCTGTCCTTCCAAAAGCAGGTGAAGACCTTTCTCTTCAGGCAAGCTTTTCCTTAGTGACCAACTGTTTATTCTGACAATAAACAGAATGGTTTATATTTTATTGCTTCTTAATCTGTTTTTCATGATGTGCTTATCTAACATTTAATACTTATATTAATTTTATATTTATTTCATTTATATATCTCCGCAATACTGCAATGCATTATTCTGGGTGGTTAAGAAATTAAAGAAGCGAACAAAAACAAACATACAATAACTCAATCTATCAAAACAAGATAAACATATCAAAACAAAACCAGAAAATGTATGTATGTGTGCATGCACGTGCGCACGCACGCACGCACACACACACACAAACACAGACATACACACAGACACACACACACACACACATTATAATTAATATAATGTTATTATTTCTTCTTTAATATTTGAATGCAGTTTTAAGCTTTCAATATTGTGTTTTAAATGATGTCAGCTGCCTTGGGTTATTTTTGAGAAGAAAGGTGGGGTAAAAATATTTAAAATAAAATAAATAAGGGTGCAGAAACTAGAAGACGGACTTAGTTTCCTATTAAGCATCTGGGTGGAGTGGAAAGAAACAGTTAATTAGGCTCTTGATGATAGAAATTGAAGTCTGCTAATACATAGTTTCATCTGCAAAAAGTCAGTGGCCCTCAACAGCTGTCATCATCATAGCCGTCTAAGGACTCAAGAGAAAATGAAAGAAAGAAAGGGAAGGAGGGAGATTAGGAGGACTGTACAGAGATTGGAGTGAAAAAAAAAATGCATCAGCAATTTTCATGCAGTCAGATTCCGATGGGGAGGAATACCTTAAGGGGGAAAAGCGTCTGTGTTATTCCTTTATTGGATTTAAGATTGCTGTGAAGATGGGAGGAGGCAGATGCCTGAGGAAATGGTGCGGGCCACAGTATCTACCAAGGAACAGCAGAGCCTTGTGTATTAAGATATTTGAGATAGAGACCTCTTCTCTGCAATGAAATAAAGAATACTTCAGAAAGGAACAGCAATGTTGCAAATAGGTGATGATCTAACACGGAGGGAGGAATCGCCTTCAAGAGACAGATGTAAAATGTCCACCTTGGCACTGTAGCCCTTGCTTGTGTGTATGTGTTCCACAAAAGGGGAAACTCCACTACAGAGAACAGAAAAGAGGCCGTTCCAGTTGAATTTAGTATTAAATTCACTGAACTTTTGCATTACTTGGCACCTTGAGGCAAACATCTCTGCCCTTCTTTTAGCCAGAATCTCACCAATTTATTGTGGCCATCATAAGCTTCTGACTGGCAACCATTTAGGATGAAGGACTGGACTGATGCAATCTCTGTCAGTATCTCAACTGAGAGGAAAAGCATTCAGGCTGCTATAAAAGGTCATGTTAGCCCGAAGTCAGACAAGAATCTGGACAGATATAGGGTCCAGTATGAGAGTCAGTTAGGGACCCATACAATCTGTAGACTGCTAGTGATAGAGATAGACATGGATAGGGACTGAGAGGGTCTCTTAGGATATGTGCCTCAGACAATCAGACTGAATATAAAGATACAAATAATATATGCTAAGAACAAAATGATACAGTATCTATTTGCCAGTGAATGTCTGTCATACCAAGTAACTAAGCATCATACTTATGTAATATAGTTTATATATATTACATTGCCCCCACAGTGCACAGTGGTTGCTGCTGGTGCTGCCTGTACTGTTGTACTCAGCTGTTGTACTGTGGAGGTTGGAGATTGCTGGGTGGTAGTGTCAGCAGTAGGAACAGAGAAGCAACAGAGCAACAGAGCAACAGAGTCGTTAACTGTCTTCAGTTTCCTGTTTCCTCCCAATACAGGAAACTGGTTTGTTCATCAAACTACATTTCCCCATATTTGATGATGTAGGAAATGAAGGAACTTAGGAGATGAACAGGACTCAACGCTTAGGTTCATTGCAAGGATTATGTTTAAACAATAAACTTGAGGTCTCTTGGAGGCTAACAAGTTTTATTTGGCATAAACTTTACAGGACTGAAGCCCACTTCTTCACATACAGTCTAACCTCTGTAGAGCAACATAGTGAGGAAAGGAATGTAATGGAAAAACAAAACATCCAACATGATGACGGTCTTGTCAAAGCTTAATAAAAGCCTTTAACAATCTTTGGGGTGACATTATGGGTCATATTTGTTTTCTAATATAATTTAGTTTAGTTTAGTTTCATTTTACAAATATTGTGTTTGTTTATGAAATCATGGTTATGTCAGAATTGCTGAAAGCTTTGCAGGTGCAAGTTTCCACATGTGCAATAAGTTTATGAAAACACAACACATTGAACAATGTATTTCTTGTTGCTTTATAAAATTCAGGTTTAATGTGGTTGACAGCACACTCATGCAGATGTAGTCATCAAGCCCAGATTCCACTGAACTCAATAGGTGTTAAAGTTGCTCAGAACTTTATCCCATTCCAGTCAAAAAAATTCAGTTGTCAATCAGTAATAATAATTAGGTGAATGTATCCAACCTGGTTGTGCAGTTGCTAAGTATATATGACAGCAAGGTTTTGAGTGTATAGTTCTTTTGGGCTTCCTTGATGAAAAGGGGATGCTGAAGAGATCCTAGGTGTCCAATTTAAGAAGAAGCTTGACAGTCTTTACAGAGGGAAAATATTGCTGTAATGTGAAAGCTCCTAGAATTTTTGTTCAGCAGTAACTGTACTTTACAAGGGAAACCAACGGCTAGCAGATGTAGTGACTCAAAATCTGACCTGTCTGAAACAGTTGGGCCAAGTATGTGCAGACCATGAACTCTTCCGGGCTTTTGACGATGTGCATTTGCCATCCGTGTGTACTTGTTGGTGAACAAGAAAAACTCCATGCCGCTTTTCTCAGCAAGCAGAACTGGAGAGTGGGGTGTTGCCCCATTTCTAGTGACTCTGCTATATCATCTATAGTTTATTTAAAATGAGAATTAGGAACTAACAAAGTATTAGTCACAGCCTTTAGTGTATTCAAGCTGTCCTTGTGTGTTTCTTTAATAGCTATAAATATAGGCTTCCCCTTGCCACACACAGAGTATCACTTCTAACTGCTATCAAATGAACACACCATGGAGATCATCATCATCATCATCTTACAAATGCAGAACTAGAAGGGACTGTATGGATAATCAAGTCCAGCCCCTATCAAGGCAGTTGGAATTTGAACTCCCATACCTACACCGAGCAGCCATGAGCTCTCTTAAATGCAGTTTTTGCATTAAATTTTTACAGGCATCACATATGAGTACTCTTTCTTTTTCCTTCCCCACCCATTCCCCATGGGATAAAATCTGTGCTAAACATTATCCCATCTCAATTTTCAAACAAAAATTTGATATTTCAATGAAGGGGAAAATAATCTCCCAGTATTTTAATTGTAAAGATGTTCGTCTTTTTTATTTGGTGGCCATTGTTTCATTGCTGTGTAGATGGCATTTCTCTTTTAGTAAGGGCTTATTCCACTTAGAACTAATCCCAGCCAATGGAAGATCACTTTGAGAACATAATGGTGAAATTGCACACCATTATGCAGCCATTCAAAGTTGACTGGTTCCTGATGTTGCTGAGGACCAATCAAATCAAGTGAAAGTGAGAAAGATTCAAGCAAACATGAATACCTTTTAAACAAATTAGGGGACAAAATTGTGGCGAGAGCATTTGAAAGTGCTGAAATATTGATTGAAAATATAAGTTGGACATAGTTCAGGACAATATACTACAGCCTGGATTACTTACTTCCTTAGCACCAAAAAAGTAATAATTATTTCCTGTGTGATTATGGAAAAATTGCTACCCTGTTTCCTTGAAAATAAGACCTAACCTGAAAATAAGCTCTAGTATGATTTTTTAAGGATCCTTGTAATACTGTATATGCCCTATACCCAAAATAAGCCCCAGTTAAGTGAAACCCCGCCCTCCATCATTGTGCAGCAACCAGAAGACGACATGACTGTATTTGAATAAATGTAGATTGTTGTACATGAAAAAAATAAAACATCCCCTGAAAATAAGCCCTAATGTGTTTTTTGGAGCAAAAAATAATATGACTGTCTTATTTTTGGGAAAACAGGTTATTTTGTATAAAAGGATGGAAGATTGTGAGGTATGCCTCACGTTTCTCCTGATATAATTCAGGAAGTGGATCTTGCTAGCTCATGAATCCTAGCTGATTTCTGGAGTAACGTTCTATTTCATTTATGAGCTACTCTTCTACCATTTTTTTATAAGAGGGATCAGAGGATGGGCACAAAATGAACAGCAAAACAAAAAACCTGATGAACCAGACTGTTTCATGGTTCATTTCATGACCCAGTTCGGTGATCTCATCTTGCTGAAGCGAAATGAAACACTAAACATTTTTCACTGTGGTGTTTCATTTGCTTTAGCAAAAAGGGATGCTCGCTAGATCCCTTCTCACTGCCCCTGTTGTCTCTGCCGACCTGCTGTTGATGCCTCCACTGCTGCCACTGGTGCCATCCTCAGAGGCAGCAGGCCCGGCTTTTCACCACCTATCTGTTACTCCGTTCCCTTACTTTCAAGTACAGTAATGGATACAGTAATTACTGACCTTTGGTGACATTTAGTTGTAAGCAAGTTTAAACTGGTTTATGTCATCAGAGATCAGAAATTCCTGCATGTTTTACTGGAAGGTACTGTATTGTTTCCATGTATAAGACAGTACTTTTGTCTAAAATCTTTAGATTAAAAATTGAGGATCATCTTATACACAGAAGTAAGGAGGGAGGAGGGATGAAAGCGCTTTGATCTCTGCTTTCTTCACAAAAACTGGAGGGGGAAAGCAGGAATCAAAGTGCTTTGATCCCTGCTTTCCCCCTCCACTTTCTTGAAAAGGAAGAAATTTTGGGTTAGAAAAGTGTGTGTGTGTGTGTGTGTGTGTGTGTGTCTTATACACAGAAAAACGTGATAAGTAAAAAAGTGGTTGGTTGGAAGGGTGGTGAGAAGGGGATGATCCCATATGGAATCAATCTGAGTTGTGAATGTTGTATTTTGTAAAAATAGTGTTCAAGCTTTTTATGTTCTGTATTCTGAAACTATGAAGTATTTTTTACACAATATTTTTTACAGGTTTGCCCCCACCCAGAAATATAGTAATCTGAGAAGCTTTAAATGAGAAAGCTGCATAACAGCAAACCATACTTATGTTGCTTTGCTTTTGCATATCCCCTCCTGCACATCATGCCCACCTGGGTGGGAAACCTTTTTTTTAAAGAAATGCCTGGGGAGGAGATACTTTGTGGTGAGTTCTAATGCTGCTTGGGTGCATGTGTGTGTGTGCACACGTGTGCGCGTGCGTGCACTTGAGCTCATCCTCCTTTGAGAGGCTACAATCATTCCCCCATTTTTACAGGAATATCTACAGGGGGAAAAACACAATTGACTCATCTTGGGATGAAAAATTTGAAGCCCTGTAGAGGTCTAGAAAAAAAGAGCCTCTTTGGCAGCAGAAAGGCTAGAAAAATTCAAATCAGCCTCTTACGTCATGCACACACTAAAATATACTTTGAACTCAGCCATTTTATAAGAGGAGCAAATCCTGCCATACTTGACTGTGCAGTCATTCTCTAAGCATGGATTGGAACGTTACTTTTAAGAGCAATGAAGAATACAATAACCCTGGAAGCTATCCATCTGTGAAAAATGGTAAAATGATGTTCTGGATCCCAAAGCATCATCCCGTCACTACTCAGTTATGGATGGTTTCTGCATGCCATGGATAGTTTCATCATGTCATTCATTCAGCATGGGGTAAGAGGTATAGATTAGTACCTTAAATTATGTGAAGTATTAGTATAATGTCGTTATGTGCTACCAAGTTGTAAGCAACTTATAGCAACTATCTCAAGGCAAGCGACCTATTTAAGAAGTGGCGTTACCATTTCCACACACCCAGTGAGTTTTCATTGCTGAGTAGGAATTCAAATCCAGATGGCCTGGGTCCTAGTCCATAATTCCATCCACTACACCACACTGAGTATCCTAATTAGTATATTCATTCTTCACAGAATTTAAGGTACTAATTGTATACCCACTTATCTCAGAATGGTGGAGACTCCAGTTTTGCAGTGGCAGTGTAATCATTCTGCATTTCAGTCTGACCTTCACAGGAGCTTCCCTTTCCCTGAAATAGTTTCAGCAATTTGGACAGATCCTTAATATTCAGACTACAATCCAGTGCAAAATGAGATTCAACCATCACTTACCTCAAAGTAAACTAAACTAAATTCAGTGGGGCTTACTACTGTGTACACCTGTACACAAGATTGTGCTGTAAGGATACAGTCCTATACATGGGTCACTAGTTGATTTAGATCTTTTTCCGTCTCATTCAGTGTTGCAACCACTGATCTGATGGATATAATTCCAGCTAGAGTCTCAACTGTACTGAATAACACCTAAATGAATGCAGTGTCTTCTCATCCACCGCACTTCTTCCTGGATTATTTTTTTTTACAAATATACAACATGCAAAAAGTTGTTTGTTTATTCTATTCGAACAAGCCTATTTCCTGCCGTTAAGGCTTTTTTTGTTTATCCTAGGGCTACTCACTGCCACTGCCTTCCCTCACCCCCAACAGACTATTAACCCCTGTTTGTAGCAGGCAAAAACAGATGTGGGTTCCTTAAGCAAATTATTGGTTATTTCGCCACATGTAGTTTTTGCAGTTAAGTGTTTCCAGCTTCTCAGAACATTCCACAGCAATAACATCACATTTTCCCCCAACCTGTTAATTATCATAAATTTTATCAGCTTGAAAACCACAGCTTGAGTTTGTTAAGTGACAGGCGGGGATATACTGGACTGCAGCCCAGCTAACTGGAAAGAGGGATGAAGAAGCAGAAGTTTTGGAAGCTAGATGTAATGGTTCTCTGTAATCAAGTAGAAAAACGATTCTATCACCTTACTTTTACAGAATCCTTCAGAAGCTTCACTCTCATGTTATGGTTGTTGATCTCAACAGCAGCACATCCATCAGATAAATTCAAACCATATTCATCAGGTGAACTGCCATGTTGTGACTTTGCATATCACATTCTACGTTTCCATGGAGATTCTCAATTTGATGGTACAAGTTACATGGTGTAGGAAGGTACATATTGAAGACAACATTAGAGTCTATGTTGGGATGATTCAGCTCAGACAAAGTCTACATCACATCAGATCCAAATCCTCCATGTTATGGAGGAACGAAGGTTTCCCATCTTTCCATTGATTTGAATGGTAAAATCAACAAATGACTCTACCTTGTTGGGTTTTTTTGGATAGAACTGCAGGGAAGTTGTAGGGAAGTAATATTGCTTTCTACTTGAAAAGCCTGTCATATCTCAGATAAATTTGGTGTCCTATCTATATGCAAGTTTTTGAAAAAGTGAAGCAGAGCAAAATAAAACAAAACAACTGCTTATAATTTTATGCTTTGGCCAAAATGTACAAAATTTCCTTCACTGAGGAGATGAAACTATAAAATTTAGAGTTGTTAAATGAAGGAGTTATGAAAAAATGAAAAAAAAAGCTTTCAGATTTTGTTTTTGTTTTCTGCTCACTTGACAACAATTTGTAAATTGTTTGTTCCATATATATCTTCCCAAATAGAAGTGAAAAAACAGAGCTTTTAGTAACAACACTAGACATTTCATTTTCCTCTCTAGTCCCTGATCTTATATGGAGAGTTTGAGAGAAAATATACATGTTTTTGCAGATACACTGTCTGTATATCTATTGAGTCCAAAGTTCTAGGAAGACCCTGGCTCCATTTGGGAAGCTTTGGATGATGCCCATGTTTCTTCAAACAAGCACTGAATCCCTCTGACATGGTTTGGCTCTATTTGTCATCTGGGATTCATGCAAACATCTCTAATATTTCCAGATGTTATACCAGCTTGCAGATTAATTTTCACAAGAGGCCTTGAGGTGACCATAACATGACCACTGCTTTTGTAAGAAGCAAAGTCAACTCACAGACTTGTCAAATTTACATCTTAAAGAGTCTGTGGTAATTTCTGTATATGAAGATGCTGAGATAGACTGAAATAGCATTTGTTTTCTATTAAGTACTAAGATGATGCCATATGATCCACTGCTGGAATATTGGTATTTATGCTCCACAAACCTTCCCCTGCCACTTTCCCATAGTCGATCCCTTTTCCCCCCCCCAAAAGAGTGTGTTATCGTTGGGATAAATTGAAAGAGATCCTATCATATATTATTATCAAGGTGTTGTACCACAAAAGCAAGGACTTTTCCTAATAGGCAGAAAGCTGAAGTTTGGTATATATCATAAACCAACATGCCTTCATCAGACAGAATGCCTACAAGTTTTAAATATGGCTCTAATTCAAAATGCATGACACAAAATCTCTGAGAAGGCCAGCCAATGGCTGGGAACTGTGGAAATCCCGCCTTCACACATTTCAACTAGGTTTGAATGAGGGAGAAGGGATTTGCAGTAGAATCCAGACCCCAATTCTGAGAACAAGAAAAGTTGCATGAGTGACAGCGCAATGGTGTGGGAGTTCTTTTATGCACTTTTGAATTGAAGGAGGGGTAATTTCTAGTGGCAGCCAGGAAATATATCTATGCTTGCTGAAAGCAGGCTATATTTACTATTCATGTGAGATGCTGGCTATGGGAAAGTGCAAGTTATTTGACCTCCAAAAATTTCCCTTCAGACACCAAACTGGAGGGATGCATCACTCTTATCTTTCCCTGCGACTCCCATTTTACAATCTTCTTTGGTCAGGCTGAGGAGGGAAAGGATGAGAGATTCTCTCTTGATTAACCATGAGTGAGAATCACATTTAGTTTGTGTTTGGACAATACCTTTCCAAAGTGATTTTCGATAGAACATGAAAGCGAATTAGAGTTAAACTAGACGTGGTGGCGCTGCGGGCTAAACCGCAGAAGCCTGTGCTGCAGGGTCAGAAGACCAAGCAGTCGTAAGATTGAATCCACGCAACGGAGTGAGCGCCCGTCGCTTGTCCCAGCTCCCGCCAACCTAGTGGCTCGAAAGCATGCAAATGCAAATAGATAAATAGGGACCACCTCGGTGGGAAGGTAACAGCGTTCCATGTCTAAGTTGCACTGGCCATGTGACCACGGAAGATTGTCTTCAGACAAAACACTAGCTCTATGGCTTGGAAACGGGGATGAACACCGCCCCCTAGAGCTGAACAAGACTGGACAAAAATTGTCAAGGGGAAGCTTTACCTTTGACAAATGTCAAATTTTAAGAAGAGCTGTTTCCTCAAGTGATAAAAGACGTAGCTTGCATTTAGCATGCTTTATCTTCTGATTTGTTGATCTGAAATGGAAGTTTGATTGTTGAAGCACGTATTTCTGGGGAAATATTGTTGCAGGAAAGAAAATGGGTTAATTAGAAGAAATACAATTTCTCTTAATGTCTCCTTTGATCTTTAGACTTCCTGTGGCTAGCTTTTCTTTTGCCCAAAACCTCATTCTAATTCTCTCCGTTAGAATGTCTGGTAAAAAGGGAAAAGTCAACAGCAGGTATCTCTCATGGGCAACAAAACAAGCAGCCATTCTGATGTGTGTTAGAAACCTGCCCACATTACACATCCTCTAGATCAGTGGTTCTTAACCTTGGGTTACTCAGTTGTTTTTGAACTGCAACTCCCAAAAACCCTAGCCAGAACAGCTGGTGGTGAAGGCTTCTGGGAGTTGCAATCCAAAAACAACTGAGTAACCCAAGGTTAAGAACCACTGCTCTAGATGAGGATAGAGTGATGAAATAAGTGGAGTGATTTCCTCCATGTCAAGAATGTGAGTGATGCATTCTCCAGCCCCAACTTATATCGGAATTTGTCACCTTAGGTCTTTCTCATTTCTCCACTTGTGTATGAAAGACAGCCCATCTACCTTAACTTTCTACACCCCTCCTCCTTTCTTTCATTTTACCTCTTTAGATGCACTTTAAATATAGGCTGATATATGTGTTTAATTTAATGGAGCTCTGAATATCCACTGGAATGCTAGAAACTGGCATTACTATGAAGCTTGTAATGAAAAACACAAGGCTCTGGACCAGCTTGTGGGCTTCTCAGGCATTCCAGCCCAGCTTTCTCGTGGTTGTTAATTCTCCGCCGGGATCCCATTCTCAACCTTCTGCTGTTCTTATTAAAGATGTCTGGAATTGTGGGTCACATCATACTTTGAATGACCACAGGATTGTACCAGCTGAAGGGCAGATTTCAGAGACATGGGATAAAATCACACCATTTCTATTTGTGCCCTTTTCAAATTGATGAGTCATAGAAATAAAATAGTTTGAATTCTTTTTCCTTCTTTAAAAAAAATGAAAATAACCTTTCCTTCTAAGCAAAAGTGTAATTAGCACCAAATGGCACTAATTGTGTCCAGAATGTTAAAATTATAGAGGCCTTTCTGAGATATTTTTTTGTTATTCTGGAAGTCCCTCTTTCCCTATGAAGAAACACTGTTTGTTTCATTTACTGCATTATCCCTGAAACCATTATATATATAAAAATAACCACTGCAGTGGCAATGAAAAGCAAGATAGTTAAATGAAGATGATGTGCATAAAATTTAAAAAGTTGCTGCCATTGTGGGGGCGAACACTTCTCTCCCTTGTAGCATTTTCCCATTATGGCACCTCTGCATTTCTGCCTGTTTTAAAGATAATTAAAGGTTTAATATCTACATGTGATAATTAAATTTTCAGGTGCTTGTACTGTACTTGCCCATCTAATAATCACCATCAGTTAACTTTATCCTCTCTTACTATATGTTGAAGGGCTTTATATGAGTTCAGTAAACACCCAGAAACACTTTCTATTAATACTCAGAAGGATTTCAGGATATCATTAGAACTGCATGGCACTCCATCTACCCTTGCCAAATATCCTGAGGACATTGGTAAAACTCAGTTCTCCATTCACAGACATCTCCAGTAAGAATCTGTTTGAGCAGATTCCTGCATAAGTGCAAAAGCTCTTCACACACATATACATAGGGAGTCCATCTTCATGATTATGCACAGGAAGTTCAGAGATAGAGTACACAGTTCTGCCAGTGGGAACGGGGTCTAGTTTATGCAACTCCATGTCCCTCTCCATAGATTCTTCCAACATTTCAAGATCATGCTTTCTTTCCCTTTGGCCATTGAACAGCTTTCTCACATTCTGTGTAGGAATCTAAGTGCTCATGGGAAGTTGCATTATATTGATTGAGCTTAGTGTTGTCTGACTGGCTGCTACTTTCTGGAGTTTCAGACATGGGTCTCTGAAGCCCTACTAAGAGATACCATACTGAGGGCTGAATCAGAGACTGTCTACATGCAAAATATTACACTTCTGACATGGAGTTGTGGCAGGGGTGGACAATTAATTTCTACAGGGGGGCCACATGAAAAATCTGAACTGTGTTCAGGGGCCGAACCAACTTTACTTAAAAATAAAATGAAACAGTGATGTTATGATTGTTTTTATTTTAAACTTGTTAAGCTTCACAAATACTAAAGAGGTTTCTGGCAGTATGTTAAAGATAAGCAACTGATCAACTTTAGACAAAAAGCTGTAAATGGTTTTGATTTTCAAAACTGTCCATGGGCCGGACGAGCAGCTCGCGGGCCGTACGTGGCCCTCGGGCCGCACTTTGCCCAGGTCTGAGTTATGGTCTCTCCATGCCCTTATTGCCCCAAGGGCAACATACCTTAAGGAGTTTATATATAGAACTGCAATAGATTGCAGTCACAGCATGAGGTTCTATTGCCTGGAATCCCCCTGGTGTTTGCCTAAGTTTTGCTTAGCATGCTACAGCTAATTGCAGCTAACTGAAGAGGTTGTGTCTTCATTGTATGCATATGGCCAGTTACTTGGCTGAGAAGCATCCTGGCACCTTATCGATTAGCTGCAACATAGCTGCAGCAAGTGAGCTGCAACATAGCTACAGCTACCGTAATTATGCAAACCTTCTGCAAACACTAAGAGGATTCCAGCCATAATCTTGAAATCAGGCTGACAGGACAGGCTTATAATAAGATAGGATCAAAGTGGGAAACGTCTACAAGATGGGCACTAAGTTGGCTTTAAAAACAGTGCCAATCGGACAGTAATACATCCATCTTCATATGTCCACTGGTTTGCTGGCTGGTATTGTAACTTTCACAATACTCACATGATAATGTCTTTCCATTACCATTCTTTCCATTATATTATTATCCTCACAATAAAACACCACCATGTCAGAACAATGTATGAACTGGCACTTAAGAAAAGAAAGCACCGGAATCAACCACTGAAGTACAGTATTTTGATAATGCAGGTGGGAAAGCTATCTCTGTCAAGCAATGTTAGCCTAAAAACGCCTTGGGTGAGAACTCAGAAGCTCCCACTTCTAAACTATTTCTGTGTTTGCATTTGTGAGGCTCATCTTCATAGATGTGGAGAAAACATGGTTTATTATTGGCCAAAGGCAGGCATATCCAACAAGCACCTTTAAAGCTATGGTGTGACAATCCTTTATATATTAATATTCCATTATGTGAAAACACTTCAAAATGAAATATTTCCCAAAATAATCCATGACAATTCTAGTGGTTTTATGAGTAGGAATGAATGTTAGAATAGGAATTCTGAATCAGAGATGCTGAAGGGTTTTGCTTGGTCTACATTTTTAAGTGCATGTACCTGATTTGCATCTCTTAGGCTAATACAGTACACAATTCATAACAGTATTCTTTAATTTTTGCACAGAATTGACTTTTTAAAAAAATTACCAAAATGTACAAACCAATTAATATTTTATACTGAAATGCTTTCCAAAAGTCATATTTTGTGAAATAGAACATAAAGAAATAATGAGAATTTTAATGCATTTTTTTAAAATACCAGATTGATGCAGAAATGGAGCAAAGTAAGTTATAAACACATATGAAACTGAAACAGACCTCAAGCAGACCAACCTGTACACCTCTCCTCTGAGATGGATATTTCACATGTTTCCCCAAGGGCAGTTCATCAGTTATGACTCCTATCCACCCTGCAATATACCGGTACATTTTTTCCAGTGCTTGTGTTCCAGGAAATGACATAATGTAAGCATATTGCTAGGGTTAGCCTGAGGCCTTCATTCATTTCACTTAAATGCAATAGAAGAAAGCTTTGTTGCTAGATACTTTTAAAATTATTTTTTGATTTCTTGGTGCTGCACTGTTAATAATTTTAGACAAAAAGTGACAGAGAAGCATGGATAGATTAGTTTATAAGTTTATTTTAAAAAGTCAGCACAGACGCTTCTATTATCAATAGTAACTGCAAGGTAGCTGAGTTATTATTCTACAGTTTAAAGCTCCACTACTGTATATATTCTCCATGAGCTTAACTGTCATTTCTGGAAAAACCACTGATTTTCATATGTTACAGACACGTACTCATTGCCTCTTTCTGAAAGCCAATATCTTTGGAGATTTACCAGCATTATACTTATTTCCACAGTCAGTCCATGGAACTCTCTAACTTACATTTATGTCTTGGAGCTTTTCGGTGGCTCATTACTTACAAGTAATCTTTTATTCAAAAGTAAATATTGCCTTTCACTGTTGTAAGCAGCTTTGTGTCCTTTTCAAGGAGAAAGGTGTGGTAAAAATATTTTTAAATAAATAAATAATAACATACATTTTTACAATCTACAAAGCTAATCCATTTCCACTATACTCCATGGAATGTGGCCTCATTTGTATTCAAAGTGTCAAAAATCTATGACACTTTGGATACAAATCAGGCCAAATTTCATGGCCACATTCCATCTATTTAAGATGGAAGTGGAGTGAAGAATGTGGTATAATAATGTGTTGAGCTACAAACACAAGAGTTCAAATGATTCTCAGCTATGAAGTTCTTTGGATGATCCTGAGGTGGGACATAAGAATCTAAACTTCCCATACCAGCAGAAGATGGTGTCACTTCTAAAAGTCCCTTGCCTTCTTTAGTTGCCATCCGTTGCTTTCACCTACTCGGTTTAGCCTCGGTGAAAAAGCCTAACAATCAAGCTATGACTGAGTCATGGTGAGGTCTGGCCTAGTTGCCTCTGTGCTAGAGTTTAGTCTGAAGAGCACTTTTACCAAAGAAGGAACTGTGATTCATTTTCTAGCCAGAGCACAGGGGCTGCAGCTTGCCACATCTACAGTCTGGATAATATATTTCATTTTATGTTTTGTTTTAAACATGAAACAAAGTTCAGAGACTGCGTGGTAAGCTTTAACTCATGCTGAATTTCTATTTAGTATTAGAAAGGGGCAAAGAAGGCAATATTATTATATTATATTATTATTACTGCTGCTGCTCTTGTTCAGGTAGAGTCAACAGAAGACTCACAAAGCAATTTACCCCAACAATAAACATTTTGCTCAAGTTTCCAAAGTAAATCTGAAATCCCATGGCATTCTCAATTAATAATAATCTCTGAAGGCAATAAGGACCAGCATTTTAGTGGAAGGAGGCAAGTGTATATAGAAACTGGCAAGCATACATCTACAGTATCAGATTTTTTTTATTATACCGTTGATTGTTAGTTAAGATTACCAAGCTTTGCTCCTAAACTCTTACCCTGCCCCCCAAAAAGGGAAAGAACAACTAGACCAGCTGCACAATTTATGTCAGTTGAAGACTCTGGCAGTTGTGCAGTTTAGGGACAAAAAAATAAAACATACCTCTTGAAAGCATGAACTAGAGGAAAGAGGAAGGAAGGGAAAGCGTTTGGATGGTCCTCTGTATTTTAAGGAAATACAGCACAATCCTGTACCACACACACAAAATGGCAATTTTGGAAGTACTGTATGCAGTTTAGAGACTGTCTTTGTATGTGTGTGTTTTAAGGTAATACAAATCGCTTATAAATACTGACTAGGTAAACTCAGGAATGGTCATAATAACACAGAACAATGTGCTTAAGGTAAAACAGAAGAATAGAAGGCTTCAAACTTTTGAACGGTGGTTCTGATCAAAGTTGCAACAGTGGATTAAAATGCCATAGTAAGTGACATTGAGAAATTGTGTGGTATTATTTCATTGGGATGTCTAAAAAAAGATGTACCAATCAAGTACCAGAAGTAAAATGATGAGACTAAGGTTATGATTCTTCAAGCACATCACGAGAAGACAAGATTCATCAGAAAAGACAATGCTAGGAAAACTTGAGGGCAACAGAAAAAGAGGAAGAGATTGATTGACTCAATAAAAGAAGTCACAGTTTTGAGTTTGCAAGAGTTGAGCAGAGTTGTTGATGGCAGGACTTTTTGGAGGTCACTAATTTGTAAGTTGGAAGCAACTTGATTGCACACAACCACAAGATCCGACAAACTCTGATGTTCTAGAATAAAGTGCCATTACTCCAAATTTCAAGAAAGCCTTGAGATGACTGCAGCATTGTGAGTTATTACTACCTCCCATGCACCTCCCGTCTTTTCTCTTTTACTTTGAAGAAGGATACTTCACAGCTTAGCCCTACCCATCCGTCAAAATAGCTCTTGCTAACTTCCATGAGGCTTACCATTTGGTACATATCTACAGGGTTGCAGACCTGATTTGTATTTCTAGGCACTTTTACTAGTCTGTTATTTCCAATTAAGCCTGCTAAAGTTCAGGCTATGTGCTTCTTTTCCACATTTTGCAGTTAATATCAACAGAACATCAAGGTACGTTACATAGCAAAGTGTATGCAGCATATTCACTTCACTGTTTTTCATGAAATAAAAATAGCCTAAGGTTAAACCCAAGCAATTACTAAGGCAAGGCTAGCAGTACAGTATATGTAACAATATTCCAGCATTCTCCAGAGCTGTGCTCTAGTCTCGTCTATCCTGTCCTATCCAGATGATTAATTGGACATAGATACTCAAGCTTTTTTAGTCAGAAGCTACTCTGTCTTTATGGCAGTGTGATTTTTACCGGTGTAATCAAGCGTGATTCCTACTTTGTGAGCTCACTCTTTGGATCAGCTTTCATCTGCATAAGGGATCTGCCATGAATTTAGACATGAAGTACTGGTAGTTTCTAGTGTGGAAAAGGAATGTAACAGTTTGTTTTATGAAAACTGATCCCTTTCCAAAGCTGTCCTTCTGCCAACCTCAGCTTTCTTCTTTTTTAAAAATACATCTGGATTTACCGAAGCAGAGTGGCCATGGGAACTAGCAGGCAACTGTTCACTGGGACAGGTGGTTCAACTTGTCCAAAACCCGCTGGGATGTAGGGTCCAAACTATAGATAACACATCATTCTAGATGAAGTGACATCAGTGTTTCAGATATGTGATTCCAGCAGAGTTTGCATCTGAGAAATCAAACTTGCAAGTGAAGCTTGTGTTTACTTCCAGAAGACCAATCACAAACATAAACGTGCTGATCTGTAAAACATGAGAGATGTGTTTGAGCACCTACTGAATTCCATCTCCAAGTTATGCATTCTTTGTAATGAATAGACTGAAATCCTGTAGTGCTACTGACTAAAGATATTTTATTAAAAGGTGCACGCAGCTGGCTTGCAATGAGTTAAAGTCATGTGCACCTCAAAATTGAAAACAGAAGTCTGTCATTAGTGGCAATCAGCCATTGATGATATTGTTTCCACAGTGCAAGTAAATCCAATAGGATTTTGGCCATATTTTGAATGTTGGACATTGTGGAGGATTTTATCTGGGATCTGAAATCAACACCATAATAAATTTCTAGTCTACACACCAAATATTTATAAAACAAAGAAAATAACCTAGACAATGTAAGACTACCAGGAGACAGTGACTTTGTCGATGTTTAGAATGGAATTGTTCAGAAATAAATATTCCAGATTTGTGGCTGCTGCATTCACTATGGGCTAAAGCTGAAGAGCAATAGATGTAGTAAATCATTTGAAGTCATTTTAGAGCATGTCTGCATGGATATACAACTTGTTATCTGGATCACTTTTGGTGTTGTCTGGTTCAAATTAAATTACAGTCTCCGCATTTGTTTTGACTTAGAGGGATTCATCCCAGTCCTTTTTAGAGTTGTCCCACTACGTTTGGGCACAGTGGAAGGGCTACCGTTTGTGTGTGTGTGTGTGTGTGTGATTCGGAATGCTTCTAATTTTTGTGTTGTGTAGCTTGTGTTGATGGTTAGTTCGCAGCAAAATAGAGCTGTGGGCATTGTTATCTGAGGTGACAACCCTGTGATGTATTTGGTGGGTTGTGGAATTGAAAGGGATAATGGAGAACCCACCCCCATCTATTTTCATCTACTTTACCATTTTAAATTTGTAATATATTTTCCTATTGATGAAGCATTACTCTAGATAAACAAGCTCCATTAGCAGTATTGTATGTACCATGCTAGGTAGAAGCATTGCTGTTTCGCTATGTCACTTATTTTGTTTAGCAAAATAAAGTCACTGAAGCCCACTGAATGGGAAAAGGTAGGGAAGAAGGCAGGAAGAACAGTGTCATTAATCACAAGGGGGGGACAAATTGGAGCAATCAGAAGATCTGTCTGGACTGTTCTAATGGGAATAAAAAGAACCTTTCAAATGTGACTCAGGCTGATCCAACTTTCAAGTGTGACTCAAGCTGCTCCAGCTCCCCCAGTCTGGATGTGCCCTTATTTGTGAATAGCAAGTCCCATTCATTTCAGCAAATCTATTGGGGATCAGCTTTGGATTTAGTCCTATGAGATGGCCACAGTGTCTATGAGTTGATGTCTAAGCTCTGCCAAAACCGGTGTCTCATTCATTTTCACAATTTTGCAGCAAAGCAGATGGAAATGAGTAAATTAGTCACCCTCTTCAACCAAGGACAGTACAGTATTTGTTTCTGAGTGACTTATCCACATAATCTTAAGCCCCAGTCCAATGTTCTGGGTCCAGGGTGCAACTTACAATTCTCTCTCTCTCCTTTTAATAAAGGACCTGACCTCATGTCCGTCCTCCAACAAATGGGTTAAAATATTGCAAGACATGATGGGGAAAAAAAGACAACCTATAAAAAGACCCACCCCTACCTATACAAGTTAAAAATCCTCTCCCTCTCTCTTTGCTAATCTTGTGTCAATGCACCTCCTTCACTATCCTACTTACAGATGTGGAACAGTCTAGACTCTCCTGTCCCTATTTATTTCCCGCTTTCTGTAGGTCTGTCATTTCTCAGCAATGTGGATAATACCAGGAAGTTGAAGAGCAGATATGTTGTATGATGCAACCATATCTAGTAAGTGAGAAGCACATGACAGCTGCCCCATAATCAGCAGTGACATATTATAAACTTACAGTGCCATCCTATCTAAAACATCCAGAGCCTGTAACTTAAAAGTCAACAATTATTTTAGTGGTCTTCTAATTACTGTATTTTCTTGCAATAATAATCCCATTTACAATAAAACATTTTTATTTAACAAAACAGCTTGAGAAGAAAGAGAAC
Source organism: Pogona vitticeps (assembly GCF_051106095.1). Taxonomy (NCBI): domain Eukaryota; kingdom Metazoa; phylum Chordata; class Lepidosauria; order Squamata; family Agamidae; genus Pogona; species Pogona vitticeps. The sequence goes on along the minus strand of NC_135784.1, from coordinate 241,551,431 downwards.
ATCGAAATGTTTCATGTTCTAATCTCTTTCTGCATACTGTTTTCATAATGTTTAATGTCCTAATCTTAGTTTGCTTCTGTCTTTAGATCATTTTAAAGGCGCAAATAAATAAAGATTAAACATCTAGCATTCCAAATCCTTCTTTCTTCTCTGCCTTTGTTAACAAATCAGGCATAATAGAAATGTTATTTCTAAATAAGGGAAAAAAGCATGCTCTTCAAAATATATATCTATAATGTTGCTGATATTGTTAGTGTGTGTAGTTCTGACATGGCTGAGAAATATGTCTGGCAAAAGAAAGTGTGTGAGGGAAAAAAAAGGAAACAATGAATACAGATTCTGAAGTACAGGTCACAATATTTATTTCAGAAATGTGGGGTCCTCCAGATGTAGGACCAACCACTGCTATTCTTCACCATGGCTAAAAGTTAGTCTAACAACATCTGGAGAGCCAGATGTTTCTCATCCATTGTCTGGATGTCAGCAGGCGGTTCGGATGTTGGTATCATGGATGCTTGGCAATTGCCCAAAACTCCAGAAAATATCTCACCCCCCCCCAAAAAAAGCAAAAGAAGGCACATATTTGCATAACTTTCATGAATAACTCTTATATACATATGCAAATCTGGAAATAATTGCTATGATGCAAACAGAAATAGAACACAGATACTCTGATCAAGTGGCCTTTGTGTTTGTACTCAGTCTGTTGCCCTGGAGATCTATGTAAAACAATGTTAGGAAGGAAAGAATAGAGGGAGGAAGGGAGGGAGGGAAGAAAGAAGGAGTGAAATAGATGAGCTATCTACCATTTCTGGTTCTCCATAAATCACCACAGTCTAATGTCTGGACAATGGGCCAGTCCTGATGTCATACCATTATGTTCTATTATATTTTTTTATTTGTTTTGCTTTTGAAATAACATGTTTTACAACAAATTACTACTTAGGAGGTGACATATGCAAGAACTCCTGGATAGCTCCACGGCTTAGGTATCTGGCTGTGGGGCCAGAGGTTGGGAGCTCTGTTCCTCACTGTGCCTCCTTGACAGGGGCTAGACTTGATGATCCATAGAGTCCTTTCTAGCTCTGCAGTTCTAAGATGATGATGATTACAAGTTGCTAAGAATCTAAGAACAAATTGTATTGCAAATTACTTAGAAAAGTAACTTTCCATGCTCTGACTTCTTTTTAAAATTAACTTCCCATGCTCTGTATTCATCTTCAGCATTTTCAGATCTAATATCTAGGAGTCACTGATAAAGCTGAGGAAAGAAGATCCTAGGATTTCTTGCACCAGAGGAAACAGGCACTGTGGACATCCTGGCTCTGTTGCAGCCAGCTATGTTTGAGGAATACTGTAAAGCAGTGGTGTCGAACTGTGGCCCTCCAGATGTTCTTGGCCTTCAACTCCCAGAAATCCTGGCCAGCAGAGGTGGTGGTGAAGGCTTCTGGGAGTTGAAGTCCAAGAACATCTGGAGGGCCACAGTTCGACACCACTGCTGTAAAGGGATCTTATTTAAAGGAAACCTGAATCCTGAGAAAAGGCGTTCACTCCTTGTGTTTTAATCTCTCAGTGGACAAGCATGTGTACGCACGTACAAAGCCATGTTTCTCCATTTGTTATTAAAGCATGAACTGAGGGGTTGAACAATTTGACTTGGGGAAAATGCTTCTAGAGAGTTTAGTTTTTGTTTTACATGGCAGCACAGAGTGACAGAATGAAAATGCAACCAATAAAAGAAATGTTAACTGCTGGAGTGACACTAGTGCATATTTGCATACAAAGGCCTTCTTAATATTTTTTCTAGATTATGTTTTCTCTTGCTGTGGAAATGCTTTATAGCCAGAATGTGCTGGTTTTGCAGCTACAGAAGAACCCACATAACAGCAGGAATGAGGTTTTTATAAGCACTGCAATAATGACCAGGCCATTAAACATCAAACAGTAGCTCCCTGCCCTCTTACCATGGTCTGAGAGATCTCTGAAAGCAAAGGTATAAAATACAGAGCTGTATAGGACATAACCATCTAATTCAATTTTAATTTATGGACGGGATTTTATAGGCTTAGTGCTTGTATTTAATAATGGCTGTCAGTGCAGGTATGTGAGTAACCATGACAAGAATATCTGGCTGACACATTTTTTAAGACTATGCCCAAGGAGTGATGGTTGAAAAGTTGGCCACAAGATATTTTAGCAATGCTGAAATAAATCAAAATGAATTTATTTACAATAAATACACACATACTGGTTCAATGCTATGCCAAAAGAGGAGAAGAAAAATCAAAGGAACAAAGAAAGATGCTGTTGAAAGACTATCAAGAGTTAGATGAAACATTCATTCCATAAAAGTAGTGATGCAGCTGAATGTTATAAGCAGAAATTATCCATCATTATTGAAAATCTCCTCAAACCCACCAATTTTATGTATTTGTTCAGGCCTTCCACCCTCCCCCTGGATTAACAATTTAAAAAACTGGGTGCCAGGGTGATTTGATTTAAATCTGATTTGATTCTGATTGTTTTGGATGATTTACATTTTTTAAAAAATCATTTTTAAAATTTAAATTATGATTTTAAATCAATTTGACTTTTAAAAAATCATTGATTTTTAATTGGGTACTGTATGCCAATTAAGAAACCATCTAGTCAGTTCAAGCCATTGATGTTACATATCAGCCAAAATCTTGCTTGTACCATGTCTGAGTGTACCTTTCTCTCCCTTCCTCTGTAGTAAATGAACAGTGGCTGATTTTCAAGGATGTGCACAATACTCCGGGGAAGCATGCATTCCCAAGAATTGCAGCAACATCACTTTATTTACCACAAACAAAACAAAACAAAACAAAAAAACAGGTGGAAAGTTACACTTGGTCTTATACTACAAACAGGATTTCAGCTATTGTGTTTAAATTATCGTATTTGCCGGTGTATAAGGCGACTGGGCGTATAAGATGACCCCCCAACATTTCCACTCAAAATGTAGAGTTTGTTATATACTTGCTGTATAAGACTACCCCCTCTTCGGCCTGCGTGATTCTGGTTCCTTTTGCTGGGAGAGAGCGAGGGTTTCCTGGAAGAAGGACAGCATCAGCATGAACAGCAGACTGTGGGGAAGCAGCAGAGAGGCGTCAGCCATTTTGGAGAGGTGGCAGCCATTTTGAGAGGCAGCAGCCATGTGGTCGCATCTCAAAATGGCTGCCTCCTCTCTGCTGTTTCCAACAGTCGGCGCTAGAGTCAGGCTGTTCCCAGGCTAGGAGTGGGGCTCTACTCGGTCTTACTACCAGGTAAGTGACTTCGCTGGGAGAGAGGGAGGGTTTGCTGGACGTGCACCTGGCGTACAAGACGACCCCCCCACTTGGAGGCATGTTTTTCAGAGCCAAAAAGTTATCTTGTACGCCGGCAAATACGGTACTGAAATACGAAGAATAGAATGCCTGGAACTTATCTATCTATCTATCTATCTATCTATCTATCTATCTATCTATCTATCTATCTATCTATCTATCTATCTATCTATCTATCTATCTATCTATCTATCTATCTATCTATCTATCTATCTATCTATCTATCTATCTATCTATCTATCTATCTATCTATCTGTCTGTCTGTCTGTCTGTCTGTCTGTCTGTCTGTCTGTCTGTCTGTCTGTCTGTCTGTCTGTCTGTCTGTCTGTCTGTCTATTTGATGGTTGTTGTGGGTTTTTCAGGCTCTTTGGCCATGTCCTGAAGGTTGTTCTTCCTGATGTTTCGCCAGTCTCTGTGGCCGGCATCTTCAGAGGAACAGGAGTAGGAACTTTGTCCATGCTCTTTGTTGTTTGTTGCTGTTTGTTGAATGGTTGAGTACTCCAGGAAGGATTGGGGCAACGCAAATGCCAGGCCACCAGTTCCTAGCTCGGAGAGCCTCCTCAGGAGGATACTGTAGTTGACAGTATCAAAGGTGACTGAGATATTGAGGAGGACCAACACAGATGTTTTACCCTGTCGGCTTCCCTCAATACGTCATCTAACAGGGCGACCAATGCCGTTTCTGTACCATGGTGTTGCCTGAAACCTTACTGGAACAGATCCAGGGCATTTGTTTAATCCAAATGAACCTGAAGCTGATCGGCTACCACCCTCTCCACCACTTTACTAATGAAAGAAACATTGGCGACGGGCCTATAATTGCCAATATTGTCTGCCGCCAAATTTGGTTTCTTCCTAATGGGCCTAATGAGTGTCTCCTTGAGAAAGACTCAAGGAGAAAGACTCATTAATTATTGCTGTGGCCCATTCAGTTGTTATAGGCCTGGCTGCTTTGATTAGTCAGGCCGAACAAGCGTCAAGGGATGAGGTGGTGGCCCGACAGCGATCAAGTACTTTGTCCACAATGTCTGGCATCACAGGCTGAAAAAGGTAAAGACTCATTGGGTAAGGCAGACCACTGGACATCTCTGCTTGAACCACTGTATCCAAAAAAGGAGATTTTAGATTTTAAAAATGCTGCAAATTGACCAGGTGAGATACTAGGAGGCCCATCACTTAGACCAATTCTGAATAGGTCGTGGACTATATGGAAAAGTTCCACCTGCTGATTTGAAGCTTCGCTTATCCAGTCAGTGAGGTGAGCTTGACTAGCAGCCCTTACCTTAGCAAGGTAAAAGTCAGTCACAATCCTAACAACTTTCTGATTCTAAACCACCAGGCTTCATCTCCATTTGCACTCTAGCCTTCTCCTAGTTTGCTTCATCGCTCGTAGGTCCTGACTGAACCAGGACACAGGCTGAACTCTGCATTGGAGAGGGCATTTAGGAGCGATCATGTCTACAGCCCTGGTAGTGGTGGTGAACCAACCTTCAACCAAAGCCTCGACAGGGGAACCAGTCAGATCAGCCGGAATCCCTCTCATGGAATCCTGGAATCCTATAGGATCCAGCAGCCTTCCAGGGTGGTCCATTAAAGTAGGTCCATGCTCCCTGCGAGGAGGGAGGACCACTGAGAGGCTACATTTTATTAGGTGGTGATCCGACTATGACAAGGGAACCGACACAAGGTCTGTCACCATCAGACCACACTTGCTCCAAATGGTGGAGAAAACCAGGTCTAGCATATGACCATCCGCGTGGGTGGGGCCATTAACATGTTGGGATAGGTTCAAGGAAGCCATGAGTTCCAAGAACTCAAGAGCTGGACCAGAAGTCTCTGCCCCTGCTGATGTTGAAATCACCCAAGACCAAAAACCTCGGAGATTCCAACAGTGCCACGGAGACAAAATCCACCAGTTCTGGTAAGGAAATGGCTGGGTTGTGGACAGTGCGGTAACCCAGCAAAATCCCAATACCATCTCTGGCCCCTATCAATGTGGAGGGCCTCCAAACCCGGCTTTACCACCGTGGAGCGCCTAGTAACCTCCAGAGTGTTTTTTATATACAATGGCTACTCCCCCTGCCCCTCCAGTCTGCCCTGGTGCTGGACAGCATAGCTGGGAGGACAGGCAAGGGTCAGGGGTGGACCCCCTTCCCTGCCCATCCAGGTTTCGGTTATGCACGCCAGGTTGCATCCTCCTCCAGAATATCATAAATAATGTGGAATTTATTAGATACAGACCTGGTATTCAACAGCTCCAGTTTTAGAGTGGAGGGTCGTCTGATCTGACTACCTCGATACTGACGGTTGGTCACAGTCCCTGAACGGTGAACAGTCTTCAAACATCTGTTCGCCATTCTTCTAACATGAGTAGGTCTGTGCCAATGCCATATCTCCCTCTACCCATAATCACTCAGATGTTCAATGGCCCCTCGATGGGAGGGCAAGCATTCCACTCCATGTCAGAGAGAAAAGAAACCCAAAGAAAACATCAACTTAATACAATTAAACAACATTGTGATGTGAAGATTTAACATAAAGTAACAAACCCCAAATCCCCCCCACCTCTCAGTCCTGTTCCGTTGTATTCTGTCTGGAGATCTTATCTTTCCAGATGTTATTAGAACAGTTATGAGGACAGTTCTTAAAACTGAGGTATGTTTCAGTATTGAGCAGGGAAAACAACAGTAGCAAGTCTCCAACTGTTTTACCTGTTGTGAGTCACCTTGTAGGAAAGGGTGGAATATGAATTTAATTTAAGCAAGCAAGCAAACAAAAATAACAATTCACACAACAGAATTATCCCATAACAGGGCTCACCACCACCTTCCCCTTCCCATCCATTACTCCTTTCCCTTACTTTCAAGTCTGTTCAAATCCTCCCAGCTTGAAAAGATAGAAGCTCCCCAGGGGCAGAGGGGAAAAAAAGACAATTTGAGAGCAAAAAAAGGCTGGACCAATTCGATTCAGGCTTTGCAGCACTCGGTCAAATAAAAAACACTCCAAGTTCACTTATTTCATAAGCAGAGCAAATCCTGCAGTATTTGACCATGTATTATTTATTTATTTATTTATTTATTTTATTTATATCCCGCCTATCTAGTCAATAGACCACTCTAGGCGGCTCACAACAGGGGTACAACAATGACTAAAAACGAATTTACAAAGAAAAAAACTTTCAACCATAAAATTATAAACTAAGAAAAAGAAAAAAGGAAGTAGTCGCACGGTCAGTGAGTTCAGTGAGCCTTGTTATTGCTGGTGGTGGCAGTGAGCAGCAGCAAGACTATCTGGGAGCTGGGATGGCAACAGAAGTATTATTAGGCTAGTAGGTCTTTCTCAACTCCTTGGCCCTTGGCAGATATCCAGCCATGCTATCCTTTGATACATGCACTGATCTGACAGGCAATGACACAACATCACAATCTTGGATACATAATCTCAGAAAAAAAATGATCAGACTATGAAAATGCTTCTCTTTGTTAGGGAAAAATTGGTCCTTCCAATTACTGAGAAACGACGGACAGTATCTGAAGTACTTTCATGTCAACAAATTCTTACTCGTATTTCAAAATGAAAATTTTAAAATGCATTTTAAAATCACTTTTAAAGTCCAAATTTTTAATAGGCTTTCTCATATATAAATTATCTGGATATCCATAAAGGGAGCCTCAAAAAGAATGTATAGCTTAAAGGCAGAAATCAGATTAAAAACTAACAAGAAACATGAACCAAAATGATGTACAGCTGCAGTGTCGTCTGTGTTTCATCCACTGCATGTAAAAAAAAAGGGGGAAACGGTCTATGAACTTTTCATTTCATGCTGGTAATGATTCTCTGGAAGAGAAAGAAATGCCAAGAATGTATAAACTTCTGCGGAATATGTCTGACATTATTATTATTATTTTTAAATAACACAGTACTAAAAATAGGAGAAAGGTTAGGTGGATATGCTACAAATGAGTAGAATGGTTTTTGATGTGATCAAGTTCTTTCCACAAAGTTTCTTGGGCTCATTTTCAAGAGTGGGTTAAGGCAAGAATAATTTTGTGGTTGGGACATAAAATCATGAACAAATTCTTCATGGGAATATGCGGAGAGTATATATGGTGGAAAAGTAATGCTGATATCCTTGTGCAAACAGGTGTAATCCCAGTAGGCTCTTTGCTCTCCTTGGCACATGTTTGGACCAAACTGCCTTGTGATGAGCATATTTCAGATGTATAACTTGAAAAAGAATGGCAAAGCAAAAACTCAGGATCTGCCACAGAAGTTCAGATTTTCATGTGGTATAGGTCTGACTCCTGATTACCCTGTTAAAAGAACTGATATATGAACTATGCTTAGCTGTGATTGCACCAATGTTAAAAAAGCTGATCACATGATGCACAGTGGATCTCGGTTTCCTCCTCACTGGACTTGTCTTATTCTGTTGAGAAACACATCATCTTACCTTCTCCTGGCTGGGTGGTTTATTTTAGTTCAGGGCTGAATCACAGTCTAATGCCTTGAATGACCCGCTCTGCCTTGCTCTCCCAGCCTGATGGTCACCTTCTGCCACCCTGCTCCTTGCCTCCTTGTCCCCTTGCTCACCCTCCCTGCCCAATCACTCCGACAGGAGCAACAATAATGTCAGGGAGGGACAGGCAAGTGCAGGGAGCCTGAATGGAAGGGGAAGATGTAGCCAGTGCAGTGCAGTGCAGGGTTGGAGGAGTGAAGAGCTGTCTTCCCCCCCCCCCAAATTTTCAGAGGCACAGATCCTCATGGATCCACATGATCTTCCCCCAAACAATCTGAGCCATAGGAACCATCTCTGCCTGCAGATTGGACAGTGGTTTTGGCATGATCCTATCTCAATATCCATGCTTGGATCAGTGTTTTTACACCACTGTAAAAACATCATTTCTTTGTTGTGTTCTGTGGGTACAAAGAGGAAAAGCCGTTCCTCTTTGTACCCACAAAGGGACAGAAGCAGCCAGGCTTTCTAAAATGACTAACAGCTTAGCCCTCTCCCTTGCTCCCTTCACCACAGCAGTTGGGATGAATGGCAGAGCAGGCAAGTCTCAAATGAAATTATTTCAAAAGCCCGTATAGCCCTCTACAACATAGCTTAAAACATATTACAGTGGTGCCTCGCATAACAATGTTAATTGGTTCCGGGGAAAAAACCGTTATGTGAAAACATCGTTATGTGAAGCGCCATTTCCCATAGGAATGCATTGAAAACCGGTTAATCCGTTCCAATTGGAACAGATTATCCGGTTTTCTCCCTCCCCCCGCGGCTTGGATCTGACCCACGGCGGCTACCTCAGCCATGGTTGGACTCCCTAGAGTCCGGCCATGGCTGGGGTAGCCGCCGCAGCTCGGATCCAAGCCACGGGGGGAGGGTGGTGGGATTGGAATGCCTTTCAGGCATCCCAGACTTGGATCCCACCCGCCGCCGGTTACCCAAGGGTAACCGGCGGCGGGTGGGATCCAAGCCTGGGATGCTTGAAAGGCATCCCAATCCCACCACCCTCCCAGCCTCCCCCCACGGCTTGGATCCAAGCCGTGGGGGGAGGCTGGGTGCGGACACCCCCCCCACCCTGCAGCCGCCACTTGGAGCCTCCCCGTGTCGCTTTCCCCAGCCGTTCTCGGACTTCCAGGTGTCCGAGAACGGCCGGGGTAGGCGGCGCGGGGAGGCTTCCGGCATCGGAGACAGGGTGGGGGGGGATTGGGAAGCTTGAAGCCTACCCGCGCCGCTTACCCAGGCCGTTTTCGGACTTCTGGAAGTCTGAGAACGGCCTGGGTAAGCGGCGTGGGTAGGCTTCAAGCTTCCCGATCCCCCCCACCCTGTCCCCAATGCTTGAAGCCTTCCCATGCCGCTTTCCCCAGCTGTTCTCGGACTTCCAGAAGTCCAAGAACGGCCGGGGGAGGCGGCGCGGGGAGGCTGCTGGCGGCGTGGACAGGGTGGGGGGGTATCAGGAAGGCTTCCAGGCAAAGGCCTGGAAGCCTTCGACACCCCCGTACCCTTCCCCCGCCGCTGCTGAGAGCCTTCTGAGCTCTCAAAGGGCTTTCTCCAATATCGGAGGGGGCCCTTTGAGAGCTTGGAAGGGAATTGTCGGCAGGGGACGGTGGCTTCGAGGTCCTTCCGAGGCCCACTGCCGACATCTTCCCCCAGCTGAGCGGCGGGGCTTCAAAGCGATTTTTCCCCATAGGCAAGATCGTAGTGCGATCGCAAAAGCAATGGCAAAAAAGCCATCGCTATGCGATTTCTTCGTTAAACGGGGCGCTCGTTATGCGAGGCACCACTGTAAATATTTTCCCAAGAGGAGCATGAGTATCTACATAGACAGAGCTGAATCCTCTCCCTTTCTTCTGTCATCCTGCTTACGGGTGATGAAATCTGGATGGCAATGGAACTCCCTCCATATTTATTTAATTTGTTTATTTAATTTTATATGCCACCCACACTACCCAAAGGTCTCTGGGTGGCTTACAACATTTAAAATACAATAAAAAGTCAAAACAATTAAAATATAAACTCTAAAAATTGCCATTGGACCCACAGCTGATATTATTTAAATTAAAAGCCTTTTGGAACAGGAAGGTTTTGACCTGGCGCCGAAATGTCATCAGTGTCGGCGCCAGACAAATCTCAGTCAGGAGGGCATTCCATAGTCTGGGGGCACCTGCCGAAAAGGGCCTTTGTCTACAAGCCGTCCCTCTTACCTCATTGAGGGATGGCTCTTTCAGAAAGGCCCCCTGGCTAGATCCTAATTGCTGGGTAGGTTCATATGGAAGGAGGCGGTCCTTCAGGTATACAGGGCCCAAGCCGTTTAGGGCTTTATATGTCAAAACAAGCACTTTGAATTGGGCCCGGGCAGCAACTAGTAGCCAATGTAACTTATAACATATTTATTTATTTGTTCGATTTATATCCCGCCCATCTGGTATATTCTACCACTCTGGGTGGCTTTATATTGGCCAATGTGATCAGGTTCAGTTTCACATTTTGACAACTCATCATTTTGTGCGGGGAAACATCACAGTAGACTTTTTTTTAACCTTCACAACTTCATCTTTATTGATTACATATTGAACAATGTTGTTCATAATCAGATCAAAAAGGTTTAACTCAGGCAACATGCCGTAACTGTCCAAAACAAATTCCCGCCCCACATCCATCAAACTCACAGGAGTGCTGGGTCAAACTTCTCCGCGTCAGTGGGTTTCTGGAGGGAAGCGCTCCGCACTGCACATATGCTGCCACAGCATGGGTGCTGGGCCCAGTCTCTTTCAGGAGGAGGAGTGTTGTATCGAAAGTCCGGGTGGACCACTTGACATCCTCTACCTTTATTCTTAGGGAAGACTATGACTGACCATTCCAGCATCTCTTGTTTCACCTTGCCTACTTCTTTTGGTGTGGGATCCGGTAGCAACCCTCCCATAATAACTCTTGCGTCTTTACTCTTTCATACTCCCACAGCCTCTCCAGCTCTTTCTTACATTTCCACAACTCCAGTTCCACCTCAAACCGTCGCGCTCCCTAACTACTTATACCCTCTACCGAGACTGACAGCTCTTGCTCCTCCCTCTTCCGACTCCTGCTCTCCTCTACCAGACATATTTCAAATTTCCCGCCTCACTCTGTTTCTACCCCCTCCATAGCTAAGTTCTCCTTTAGGTCCACTTCTACATCGGCACCTTCCGGCTTCCTTTATTTAACTTATATGCAGAATACATCATGCAAAAGGCTAGACTGGATGAATCCCAAACTGGAATTGAGATTGCTAGAAAAAATATCAATAACCTCAGATATGCAGACAATACCATTCTGATGGCAGAAAATGAGGACGAATTAAAGAACCCCTTAATGAGGGTGAAAAAGGACAGCGCAAAAAATTGTCTGAAACTCAACATCAAAAAAAAAAAAAAACCTAAGATCATGGCCACTGGCCCCATCACGTCTTGACAAATAGAACGGGAAGATATGGAGGCAGTGACAGATTTTACTTTCTTGGGCTCCATGATCACCACAGATGGTGACAGTAGCCACGAAATTAAAAGACACTTGCTTCTTTGGAGGAAAGCAATGACAAACCTAGACAGCATCTTAAAAAGCAGAGACATCACCTTGCCGACAAAGGTCCACATAGTCAAAGCTATGGTTTTTCCAGTAGCGATGTATGGAAGTGAGAGCTGGACCATAAAGAAGGCTGGCCGCCAAAGAATTAATGCTTTAGAATTGTGGTGCTGGAGGAGACTCTTGAGAGTCCCCTGGACTGCAAGGGGAACAAACCTATCCAACCCTGAAACTGAGGCTCCAATACTTTGGCCATCTCATGAGAAGAGAAGACTCCCTGGAAAAGACCCTGATGTTGGAAAAGTGTGAAGGCAAGAGGAGAAGGGGATGACAGAGTACAAGATGTTTGGACATTGTCATCGAAGCTACCAACATGAATTTGAACCAACTCTGGGAGGAAGTGGAAGACAGGAGGACCTGGCGTGCTCTGATCCATGGGGTCATGAAGAGTCGGACATGACTTAATGACTAAACAACAACAGGTGTTGCTGTACATCTACTTCCACTAGCCTTGGCCAGCATAGCTAATGATGAGGGACACTGGTATTTGTCATCCCACAGTATTTGGATGGCTCATGTACCACATCCTATATAAAGAATGACCCATGAATCTTTTCAGTTGTTTGCCCACTTGGTGATTAACCACATAAGCAGAAACAGCTATCTAGAGCCTCTTTGTCACCATTTCCAACCATGGACTGGAGGGTGACTTTCTGAGCAGCAGAGCCTTCCTTGTCCATGGACATACAGTGTTCGACTGAGAAGACTCCAGAGCCCCCAACCCATGAATGGTCTTCATGGATAAGGACTCTCTCCTCCTCACAAGACGACGGGGGCAGGGGCTAAATGGCTTTCTCTGCTCGGGCAACTACTCAGCTAGATTCCTCACAACTAGATAGGGTTTAAATCTTGGGCAGTCTTTGGGAGTGGTAATTGGAAGTTGTCAGCTTGTGGCTGTTGAGAAGAACTAAGAGGTAATGGCAAAGAAAGAAAGAAGGAAGGAAGGAAGGAAGGAAGGAAGGAAGGAAGGAAGGAAAGAGAGAGAGAGAGAGAGAGGAAGGAAGGAAGGAAGGAAGGAAGGAAGGAAGGAAGGAAGGAAGGAAGGAAGGAAGGAAGGAAGGAAGGAAGGAAGGAAGGAAGGAAGGAAAGAAAGAAAGAAAGAAAGAAAGAAAGAAAGAAAGAAAGAAAGAAAGAAAGAAAGAAAGAAAGAAAGAAAGAAAGAAAGAGGTACTAGTATCAGCCCAAGCCTCATCCAGATCCCCAGGGGTTGATCTTCCTACCCTGATTAGAACGCATGTGAAAACTTTTGGCTCAGCTAATGCCCTGTCTGCCAACAACCTTTTTATTTTCAAGATTACTAAGAGACAAATTAATATGCTGAGGTAAATAAATAAATCTTCCTTCCTGACATGTTGTTAAAACTGTCACTGAGGATATTTCATCAAAGTTTATATAGCAAGACCATAAATATGACTCACATCATCTATTTGTTTATTTTTGAGATATCTATGTTATGATAGAAAACTTAACAACTACTTTATTCCAACAATCAGGAAGAATTCTTTTTTTTAAAAAAAAAATCTGATCCCTTTATTCCATGGAAGCAGGAGATGTAGAAATTGATTTGCAAACCCAGAACTAATCAAAACAACCCTCTGCCATTTTTGGAAAGGGTTTGTAGCTTCATATTGTTAGAATATAATATCAAGTTGTTTGAAATGTTGTGGCATTCTGTGGTACCTGCTTTTTATTCCCTGCTAGCAAGTCCATTCTACGATCACTTTTTCTTATGGAAAAAAATTGTGCAGTTTTGTTGAATGTTGATGTACTTAATTTCCGCAAAAACATAGGTAGAGAAAGACTTCAACTACATATACGTAGAAAATGGTCGCAGATCATAATGGACTACACTATGGCCTTGTAAACACAGGGCTCCCATCTTTCACACACGCTGGAGCATGCAAACAAAGTGTAAAGACTCACACAAGTAAGCATCAATAACCACAGCTCCTCAGGACAAACCCTATTGTCAAATTTTTCTACTCCAGGGATAGGAAACATTGAGGCTGACTGCATGGGCTATTTAGCCCACTGTTTGGAGTGTTGCAAGACCAAGCTGCTGCACTCTTAAAGACAATGATCAGACAATACAGTATATTTGACACAGCGCACCAGTCTGCCCCCAGGGTGTTCCTGCCCCCACATTTCTGGCCCCTGTCAAGGGTCTTCAGCTTTTCTGGTGCAGATAGGATTGCTTTGGTTTGGATCAGTTCCAGCATGAGAGATCACTGGAGCCAATCCAAAGCAAGCCTTCTTCATTCAATTTGCCAATTCTGTGAAGAGATTTAATAAGCAAGCCATTTCAGGTTATTGCCACAATAATCACTTTCCCTGCTTGGCAGAGGGCAGGGAAAGTGGGGAAAATATTTTTGACTGTATTTAGACTATCACTGATTTACTACAGCAGTTATTTTAAAAATTTCAAACTCTTTTCTTTGCCTCACCTTAAAGGCTGGTCAGGATACCACCACGGTTGAATCCATGGTGGTGGCTTCAGCTGCAGGCAGCACCTGTCCCTCTAGAGGAACGTTGTCCTAGCTGTTATTATGTCTGCCAGCAGCTATCCAGGATTTGAGACAGAGATCTGTCCCATTTCTAGCATAGCTAGCTGGGGATTTCACATCTGGGAGCACCAACTTAAGGAAGAGTTATTTAATTTCTTGTGTGTGCCTCTCCTTCTTTCTGCCTTTCTGCATGTGTTTTCTTTGTTTCCTGAATAACTGCTTTTCTGACTCTGAAATGATCCCTAGAGAAAATCCATCTGTTTTTTAGGTTGGCATATTTTCAAGAATGTGTTTTTTTTCCCCTTTGCAATGCAAACTAGGCCTTCACACACAAAAAAACTGCAGTTCAAAGTCTAACCTTGGCAGTGTGTCATGTTGTGGAACTGATACTGTACATAATGGAAATTTATGTTGCATGAGAATAGAGCAGGGAGAATCCAATATGAGCCACACAAACATGTTCATCATCAGTTTCTAAACTAAGGAAGCAGACATTTTGGAAACCATAGAATACACTTTTTCAAGATGACAGCTGACTGTGACATATTAAGAATGAAGTAGGGAAAGCTACATTTCTTTACTTGAATAGCAATTCTTTTTCAAAAATATTTTTCTTCTTCATACATTAAATAATATAGTATAACATGTGCAATATTGTTTAGCATGCGCCCATTCCCAAAACATAAACAGTATGGGTAGTTGGGGTTTGGTAGTTTTCAGAAGCAAATTTTTTGGGGGTAGTTGTAGAGAATTTGTGAACTTGCCCAGAACTTGTAAAAGTTCTATTTAAATTATTCCGGTATTTCTTAGTTAGCATGGGCACTGAGTTATGGCCCAGAAAAATTAAATTCTTAAAAAAAAAAAAAAAAAAAAAAAATTTATGAATGTGGGATATTGGGCTCCACCCAATATCCCACAACACCAATGACAGCAGTCAAGATAGTCTACAGCAGTGGTCCCCAACCTTTTCCAAACTGTGGACCAGTTGTGGGGTGTCTGTGGGGGGGCACCCCCACACTCATGGGTGGGTGGGCTGTGCTCGTGGGTGGGCGGGGCATGTTTGCATGCATCCGAGTGGGTGGGGCAGCCATTTGGGCCAGGGTGTGTGTGGGGGTGGGGGTTTGTGCAGGGGGGTGGGAGATCTGTCTTCGGGGCCTGGTCCTGCCAAGGCCATGTACTGCTACCGGGCTGCAGACTGCGAGTTGGGGACCCCTGGTCTACAGGATACCGTCTTGTGCTCACTACCATTCACAAAATGACATCACGAAAAATCCTAGAAACTGACTCCTTTTTCCATCAGTTACCCACTTCTCACCCATGCACAAAGTAATTGCTTGGGCTGCTTTTAAACAAGTGTGAATGGTAAAGAGCACAAGAGGGTATCCTGGCAGAGAGCAAAAGCAGGTTGTCTGCTATAAATGGGCTAAAAATTGGTACTGATCTAAAGTCCGGTTTCAAAGTTACGTATAATGTTTTGTTTTGGTTGCTGCCATTTTTCGAATTGCCTTACAGAATGTTGATTTGCTGTGACACCACAATATCATCACTGCACTCCCATGAAGTGATAGTAATGTCCCCAAGCTCTGAATGGTCCAGTGATTATAGTACTGTTATCAACAACAAGGACCATAGCAGAGCATTGCTTCCCCTGGACATCTCTCAGCCACTGAAAGAAGTGTCCCCACTAATGAGGAAGTGATGTGAAAAAAGAGCATTTTTTGATTTGTTCAGCAGTACAAGCAAGAAAAGACAAGAGTGCTGACTTTGAGAGTCAGTAGAAGTACAGGCTTTGGGCATGTAAACAGAACTGGGGAACAATGGGATTCCCAGGGGAGCAACAGCACACTTCAGGAGCAGCTTTTTATTAAGGCAAGCAAATATTTGCAATTTATCGTTATGTAAATACTATACCAGGAGCAGGATTGTTGACTCAAAGGATTAATCACACTAGTGAGACTTGAAATAACAACCTACTGGAAAAGGCCAAGTGCTGCCTTCCCAAGCCAAGATATGCACAACTTCTCTCACAAGGATGCAGTGACAAAAGTGATGTTTCTCAAAGGTTTGCAGTTTGTATCCATCTCTGGCTGACATGGGCCCTGATTAAAGCTGCCAGGTGTTAGGACACCAGCGGGAGTCCCAGAGAATTGATATGTCCTTCACTGGTCTCTGGCTGGGGAGACGAATTTCAGGGTGAGCAATGGCAGAGTTTGATTTATTGTGTGTGGTGTTTTCATGCTTAGGTAGGTGCCCATCTCCTCCTCACAGGCCCCTCGTCAATACAAAGATGTTTGATAATGGGTGGAGACGGACTGTAGAAGTGGGATTATCCCTCAGCCCCAGTCCTTTGTCCTTCTAATGAACCTATTCAGACCAGGGGGAAGTGAAACCAATATGGAGATCTCCTACCAAGTCTCCTGAGACTGAGGAAGCTACTTGGATGAGTAGTGAAATGTTCCAATCTAATAAGAAAGAAGTCCAGTTGCCATGACTCAACTTCCAGATAACTTCACCTGGATGACTGAGAATCTTCACAGATATAAAAGTGTTTGTATGTGTTGGAAATTCAAGAAATCCACATTCTCTCTCACACACATACACATGCATGCACATTCATAATGGCTGATATCCAGTTGGTTAGCATGGTAAGCAGCACTACAGTTAGCCCACTGAATCAATGAGGATTTGGTGAGTCAACTCTTCTCTAAGTTCCATTGATTCCAAATGGACCTACTCTAGTTGTGACTTACTACAGTAAAGTAGGTGATTTATGGAGGCATTAACTCACCAAATCCCCACTGATTTAATGAGCCCATTGTAGTGCAACATACTATGCTAACTGGATATCAGCAATTATTTCACTAATTTATACATAAGTCAGTATCCTGTTCCATCACATGGAAATAACCACAGAAATCTAGTTCTGGGTATTTGGGGTGGTGGCGGAGAGTTATACTGAAATGCTGAAATTTAGATCCTGAGATTCTGATATACAAATGGAAGATATTTCTGTATATGTTCCGCAAATACTGTAATTTATTTTGCACTTGCCCCACAGCACTAGGTTACTCACATTCCTTTAAAAGCCCTTCAAGAAGGTCAGCCTTTCTTAAATCTCCTCTTGACCACCTGGAGTGTCTGAGATAGCCCCATCTTTCTCTGGACTCATTGTTAGCCAAACCCTAAGGCTAGTCATCTGATCATGAGAACAGTTCCAGTCTTGTCAAGATCACCATTAAGGCAGGTCATGAAGGTCAGATGTGATTAATTTAGGCATTAAGATATCGACATCTCTGATAACTGAGCCATAGTGTAGATTAAAGCCTGGGAAGCTACTACATACTGACATGATTTTGAAGAGTCTGGTGGCTGTCATTCCTTGAAGTGGCTCCCAACAGCAGTAGCACTGTAATCTTTCTTCGTGGCTTGTTAATACACTCTTTAACCTTCACCCCATTAACTGTGCTTATTGCCTCCAAATCCTCCTTAAAAAAGAACCTTTGCTTCCTGTCAACACAAGAAGTCAAAGATCATTAACAGAGTTGCACTGCTGTGTCCCTTTCCTAACAAAGATAATCAGGGAAGGAAATTCTACTATCAAGGGCAGACCAAAAGAAAAATGTAAATGTGATTAGTTCAGGATTGGAAAAAGGGTTGGACTTTAGATGTTGTTGGACTGCAAGTCTCAGCCACCCTAACTAGTACAGCATAGCCAATGGTGAGGAACACTGGAAGCTGTGGACCAACAACATGTGGAGACTGCCATTGAAGTGAAGGGTAGCCGTGTAGTCTAAACAAAAATAAATAAAGGGAAATGCAAAAATAGGCTATACTTTTATGGACCACTAAAAAATCATCACACATGAATTTCATGGATTTAAATTCCACTTCATCAGGGTTGTGCCAGTGTGAAGAACTTAAATACTGAATGGTCATGGCAAGATGGATTTTGCTAGGAAAGTTGCTCTTCGGATTTTAGGTTT
Organism: Pogona vitticeps; assembly: GCF_051106095.1. Classification (NCBI taxonomy): domain Eukaryota; kingdom Metazoa; phylum Chordata; class Lepidosauria; order Squamata; family Agamidae; genus Pogona; species Pogona vitticeps. Next base: position 241,533,472 of record NC_135784.1, on the reverse strand, counting down.
TTCACTCTGGTACAAACCTGATGAAGTGATGTTTTAATCCACAAAAGCTTGTGTGTTGTATGATAATTTTTAGTGGTCTATAAAGGTATCACCTATTTTTGCATATGGAGAGTTGTTACTCACCTCTGGTCTCAGTCCTTCCCCACCTCTAGAATATTAGCTACTTCTCTGGGGATCTGATGAGTGAGCAGTAGATTGTGAACCAGGACTACCTGCTGGAGTACCTATGCTGATTGACTATCTATGAGGACCTGTAATTAAATTCAAATATTATAAAGCTCATGAGCCTCCTATGACCTCCTTTCTAAGGAAAGCAAGCCTGGTAGGGCCTGCACCCCTGGAACTTCTCACTTGTGAAGAGAAGTGAAGTGAGCATAAGAATATTTACTCTCGGGAATGTCATATCCCAGAGTTTCTTAATTCCTGCTGGAGTTTTGACTGTACAGAAACAAGGAACAGAGGGTGCCAAGAAGAAGAAGAAGAAGAAGAAGAAGAAGAAGAAGAAGAAGAAGAAGAAGAAGAAGAAGAAGAAGAAGAAGAAGAAGAAGAAGAAGAAGAAGAAGAAGAAGAAGAAGAAGAAGAAGAAGAAGAAGAGGAAGAAGAAGGCGGCAGATGCTTTGGGATAACTGAAATTTCAAGGGCAGCAGGAACCAATGCTACTGATAGGATTTACACCATACATTGTTTCTGATCAAGGTGCCCCTGCTCCCATATGCCTGCCTATAACTAATTAAAGTGAGACTGTGGATAGATATATGCTTGTGTTTTCTTCAGCCTTGAGCATCTCCTTTTCAAATTGAAATTCCTATCTGACACTGCAAATTCCTTTCCCTCCTGATCTGAGACAGGTCAAGAGTGTGGAGGGAAAACTCCCACAGCCTTAAATTCCATCTTATCTTGACTTTGGCATGCTTTGTGCTGGAATACTGGCTGTTTCGAGGAGACACACTTCATACCCGATTTTTCTTCCCCCTCCCTTTTTTTTGGTAATGAGGTTCATGACTGCAACACATTTCAGCCAAGTCACATGGAAGCATCCTAAGAAGTGCTATTTCTGACCTAGCCATTCATGTCTATGCATCTTTATGGGGTGAAATAAAAGCAGGCAAAGTAGGCCTCCCTCTCCAGATGTTGTGAGACTTCACCTTCCATCAGTCTTAATAAGTATAGCCAATAGGGAGTTGCACTCCAGGTTTCATTTATTTTATTTATTTGTAACATTTATATGCTGGCGATCACAGCTTTCCCTCAAGTGAGCATACAGCAACACACATGGTTGTCCTCAGACCTACTTTAACCTCACAAGAAAATCTGTGAGGAAGGTCAAGCTGAGGGATTGTGACTAACTCATAGTCAGCCAGTGAGTTTTATGGCTGATTTAAGATTTGAACCCAGGTCCCCTCAGTTTTAGTCCAACATTTTCACTACTATACAATACTGGCACAACCACATGGTGAAGCATGATGGGATTTGAAGTCCAACAACATGTTGAGGGCAACACTTGTTTGGTTGTTGGGCTGCCACTCCCACCATTCTTCACCACTGGCTCTTCTACTAACGGGAGGGTTGTGGGTATCTTCATCACTGTTGCCCATCAACAACAAGCCTTACCAGGAAGTTCATTCTCCAAATGCTTGTACCAGTGTAGCCAGAATGGTGCCATTTATGTGGAAAATGGAGGAATCAGCAGGATTGGGGAAAGTCCAAGATTCATGGTGTATTTTTAAGAATGAAAAATAATAATATGTGTGTGTGCGGGGGAGGAGTCACATGTATACTTAGTAATCACAGAACTGCTGGCTGTCAAGGGAGGAGGAGAAAACTGGAAAGAAGGAACAAATGGAGTATTTTGTGAAAGGGTATTGAAAGCTTTTCAACAGAAGCACTCCACACAACATCTGTGTTGCAGGTCTTATTTTTTTTTATACAAAACGTAGAACGGTAGGCTACAATGTGCCATTAAAGCACATTGTAGTAAAAAGTATGGTGTAGTGGGTAGAGTGACTAAGCCATGGAAGCTCACCGGTAAAACCACTTCTTAAGTATCCCATTTACCCTGGAAGCCCAATTAAGGTTGCTATAAGTTGGTTTTGACTTCATGGAACATTGCATAACAACATCAGTAGATTTAACCATCCTGTGTGTCACAGTACTTTAGGGCAGGGCTGAACAACTTTAGTAGGCCAAAGTTTTGGCCACAGTACACGCCACAGGCTGCACGCGCCCAGAAAAGGCTAAACATATGAGTGGGAGAGGAAAAACAGATGTTCTTTTTTATGTAGTTTTGATTTTGATCCCCCCCCCCCAACTTTGGGAGACTTGGGGAAACTTGTGACATTTACAGAGCCCTCCTCCCAAATTTTGGTTTGGAAGTCTCGAGTGTCCCACAAAGGCCTGGGGCCCATCAAAAGTGATTCAGAGGGCTTTATGTGGCCCATAGGACACATTTTGCCCATCCCTACTTTGGGATTAAAATTTATTCCTTATCTCTGCATACCTTTGTAAAAAGGTGCAGCATTAAATTAAACTTTTCATGATTAATAATCTGTCAATTCAAATGTGCAAACTTGTTTGTAAGCCATACGTCTCATCTCCAGTTCATGCAATCAAAAGGATTAATAATATAGCAATTACATTGCGAAATAAGTTCCAGGAAAATGTTGAAAAGTATAGAGACTAATATTCAAAAACAAAACAAAATAAATCACCAGACGCCTTGAGGGGGAAGACTAGAGTGAGACAGAATTATGATAAATAGGGTTGGTGTTCATAAAGTTCTTTGACTAATTTTGCCCAGCTGAACAACACAAACATTTACATGAAAAATTAATTGTGGTATTGTCAAATCCCCTCAAAATGGAATGTAGTTTTAACATTTGGTAAGAGCATAATCAGCTGTAATTCATTATGTATATATAAGTGCTAGCCAATTCTTTTTTAAAAAATATATTCAAAATACATTGAGATTGGCAGAAGTGACAAAAGTCAACATAGCCCAAGGTATTTTGATGCTTATGGCAAAGAACAAGATGGCAAGTATATATACAAAATCCAGCTGGACTAGCCACTTTGCCTTAGGCATCAAAACAGCTTGTGACAAAAATTGTGACTACTGAATAATTACATAGCTTTATTATTGGCAATAAAGAAATCAGTATAGTTAAAAGTTTTCTGTGCCTTACTTCATCAATCATAAATCAAAGTCTGGAGTGGAAATATCAGATGATGGAGATCTGGAAGAGAAGCTCTGAAGGAAGTAGAACAGATCTTTAAGTGTAAAGATATGTTGCTGGAGATCCAGGCCAAGATCATCCATATTACAGTATTCCCAATTATGTAAATGTGAAAGCTCAATGGAAAAATAAAGAAAGCTGAAAGGAAAAAAACTGATTCATCTGAAATGTGATTTTGCAGAAACGCTTTATGGATATCATGGACTACTAAAAGGAACATTAAGTGGGCTCTACAATATATTCAATTCTTTAAAAAACTCTGTTTTATGAATGTGGGATATTGTGCTTCTCTATCTAGAATCCAAAAGCCAGGAAATGGACCAATATTGTTGCACAAAATCATGCCTTTCTTACCAGCAGGAAAAAGGATGCCAACGTTTACATAGCCAAGTGCGGCCTGAATGTTGACAACACCAATGGCAGAAGTCCAGATGGTTTACAGGATACCCTCTGATACTCACTATCATTCACAAAGTGACACCACACAAGGAAAAATCTCAGAAATTCACTCCTTTTTCCAGCAGTTATCCACTTCTCACTCAAACACAAAACAATTGTTAGGGCTGCTTTTCAACAAGGGTAAAAGGTAGCTGAAAATCAAAGTTATAAGTATTTTGGGCCACTCCTATTTTTTAATTGGCTTATGGAAAGCAGAATTGGGCTATCACACAATATCTGATGCTGCAGATCCATGAAGCAATAATCAATCCTAAACTCTCACTAGAAGCCAAAGTGATTAAACTGAGACTGTCATTAGAAGACAAGATTTACAAGTAAAGAAAATATTTAGGAAAAACCATGGTTCTGGATAGAATTGGGCTATTTGTATTTATGCCCCTGGGGATACAAATGCGAATATTGACTCCACAGGTGCCACAGAAATCCAGCCCCTCTCCCCCCAATCCAGCCATTACACTCACTGGGTCACCACGCAATGCGCATGACCATTGTTCATGTTATTATGTCAATCATGGAAGCAGCCCAGCTGGCACTTTCTCGCCTCCCTGAGCAGCTGACCACCTGTGGTGCTGACCCCCAGCGATATGAATACAAGTAGCCCAACTCTAGTTCTGGGTTCAGATGGAATGAGAAGTCATGGTTTACACAAGCTAGAGTTCATAAGCTAACAGCAAACCATGGCTTCTATTTGTGGTTTGCAACTGGCTAACAAACTATGATTTGTTCGCGGAGATGAGTTCAGACACAACAAGCCACAATTCATGAAATCAAAACATGGTTTAGCATTATGTGGTAATGTGGCCAATGTAGCTACTGCTGTGGCAATGCTCAATTCTGTTAGGGACTCAGAGCACCATTCTACCACTACTTAGCTATGGATGGGAGCAGAATGCCATCATATTCATTCTTCTTAAAAGTAACTTTTAAAGCACTGCTTGAGCCAGTATATTTTTTGTTCACAATGGCTGAAATTCAGTAGTATGTCACAACCAGAATAGGCCGATTGAATCAATGGGGATCTGATGAGTAAATTCAATTTATTTAATGAGCCTACTCTGTTGATGACTTACTATTGTATTTTAGCCAGTATCTGAAATCTTTCTGCTTCCAAGAAACACTGAAATTTGAGATCAATTTAAAATTTACTATCAACCATGTGAAATGATTCTTTCTAGTGCTATTTTATAGGTTTCCATTATATGGTGTATGCTGTTGGTAACAGTTGTTTTAATAAATATATGAACAGGTTGGATCTAAAGGCTTTATGGTGAAAGGAGAAAATGCAGCTCTTAAATTAACGTTCCTATAAAGAACACTATCTAAAAGCAGAGCTGTGAAACAATAATGTCAGACCTATTTTGCCCTTTTCACTCCAATATCTTTTATTTGTTGTGCGAAATACTTAGAGGTTGAGGCATAAGCCATCTGTACGCCCTATGAGTCACTGGAGACAAGAATTTTCTAACTCTCAGCAAAACCAAAACACAAAAAACAAGTGTATTTCCATTCTCCAGTAAATGAGATATAAAAATTTTCCATTAAGGCAAATATAAATTGTCTGTAGGAGGAATTAATATGTATGTTTGAGCTCACTACTGGGGAGAGGTTCACGGTAGATTTCATGGAAATTTTGCAGTCCAATATATTTTTCTGTAACCCACCCATCAAAAACATTCCAGGAAATATTGGATAGAATTATCATTGTCATGACTGTTGTATTTGTGTAGCATGGTTCATGAACTGTACCAGTTTTTCTTATCAGCCTTATTTTATTAATCTGATTAATTCAAACATCTACATTGCACTCTGATGCAAACAGTTTTCTAAGTACAACTTTTCATGGATAGTTACTCATTGCAACGGTAGAACAAACCTAACAAAAAAGAACTCCACTAAAAGAAACGTAGCACAGTAAAATATCTGATTAGTTGCTGGAAATGGAAGACATTCTGAATGATAACCTATGAATGAACCTAAAGATCAGTTCAGGAGGACCTGAAAACATTTAACTGTAAACAGAGGCCATGATGCACTTATAACTTGAATGGGGAAATGCCTTGCCTTGAAGTGACTTACTGAGGCTCAGCAGTGGATAGAGAAGTGGGCTAAACTATTTCTCCAAGGATCACTGGCAGGGTTGAGGTTCTGGTTGCATTCCATGAAAACACTTGACTCATTGCTTCAATTGAAAAAACCCCAGCAAATTCCATGTTAGGGGTTCATTACAAAAAGGCATAAAAAATTAAAAGTGCCAGTATCATATTGTCTTTCTACAAATCTGTGATGCAGCTATTTCTGTTATGGTGTGTACCAGTCTGGTCACTTCAACTCCAAAAGGCCGGAGAAGGTGCAGAAAGGGTCACACAGAACAATTGGTTCATGTACCATAACAATGTACATCCTATAATTTATAATGGTTGGGTGCAGCTCCAGTTAATATACTGTTCTAACAATAACTACTCTGTTTTCAGCTTTGCCTTTATCCTGTCTTCCAAAAGCAGGTATTTCCTGAGAGAAGGGCAAAAAGACAGCTGACAAGGATTGCTTTTCTGTCTTCTGTTCAGCCTCAGTCTCTCTCTGCCCTCTGGAACCACTGATGCAGATAAGGGGAAAGAAAAATGAGCAAAGCAGAAACTCCTAGCTAACAATGAGAAGGTTTGTTTCCCACAAGTTAGCTTAAGAAATGTAAGGGAGGGGGTGAGATGTGAAGACAGATCTGTGACATTATCTAGTCAATATCTCTCCCATTTTTTAAAATATCACATTTTATTGTCTGTGTTGGGGTGCCGGAAGGTTTTGGCTTGCGGGAGAATTTTGCGGAATAGGTAATTTGTAAAAATTGGCTTGGACATTGTTGTCTACTCTCAGAGGAGAAAGTGTGAGGGAATTTGGATCTTCAACAGTTTTATATATGTTTTTAATTAACTCTCTCCCCCAACGTCTGTCCTACATATGATTGTTTTGCATAATTGCTCGGGGTAGGTAGGCTGTAAATCAATGTTAGCTTTCTCCAGCTAAATAGATACATATCCCAGAAGGCAAATAGGGGAAAAAACCTAATGCTACCTGTTGATTAAGTTTTAACCACTTATGTCTGTGATGAAATCATGATATACGGAGGGAGGGTTTGGGCAACAATTTTATTGTGCAGCAGAGCAAACAGACATTCGACAAAACAATTCTAAGCATGGGGGACATCCAAATAAAAAAAATATTACTTTGAAACTGGACTTTCAACCCCAGATTTGGCCCAGACAGTCTGTTCTTGCTCTGCACCAAATTTGGGGAAGTTCGGGCAAAGGATTTTCAAGTTCAATTTTTAAAAAAATAAAACTGCCCCCACCCCAGTTCTGAAAGAGGAATTCCTAATTGTCCCCAGATTTCAAATAGCTCATATAAATTGAGAAGACCAGTATTGCTTATCTTGAGCGAATGGTTGATCCCACCTGCCTTTTTTTTAATTTAGAAAAAATCCAGACTGCAAAGGCAAAAATATTGATTCTCAAAAGAGACCTTTCAAAAGGGAAATGCAACCACTTTGTTATAAGATTGAGCAAGCATGGTATAGGCTTGCCAGGCAAATGATAAAATGTAGTGTATGGGTGAGGGGAGAGACGTGGTGGCACTGCGGGAGGGACGTGGTGGTGCTGCGGGTTAAAACGCAGAAGCCTCTGTGCTGTAAGGTCTGTAGATCTTCAGCTGTAAGATTGAATTCACGTGACGGAGTGAGCGCCCGTCACTTGTCCCAGCTCCCGCCAACCTAGCGGTTCGAAAGCATGCAAATGCGAGTAGATAAATAGGGACCACCTCGGTGGGAAGGTAACAGTGTTCCATGTCTAAGTCGCACTGGCCATGTGACCACGGAAGATTGTTTTCGGACAAACACTGGCTCTATGGCTAGGAAACGGGGATGACCACCAACCTCTAGAGTCGAACACGACTGGACAAAAAAAAATTGTCAAGGGGAACCTTTACCTTTATGGGTGAGGGAGAATTAAGGTCAACAAATGTTCACAGGTATTATGGAAGGTGTATAAAAACAGGAGTGGTTTAAAGATAGTAATGGAATGGCAGTCCTTTGGAAAGGGGGACATTTTGCCATGTTTCTCAAGAGAATTTGCATACACTTTTGTAAGGCATATTCAGAGTATTTCTGCATTACAAAAGCACAGACCTGTTGTATTTGTCTGAGCCCTGAGCGCTTTCAGTAAGCATTCTCTCAGGATTTCTGAGACCTCCTGATACAAGTCTTCAAAGGGGGAATCAGCTCCAGGGATGGGGAAATCTGAACTTTGGCCCTTTCAGTCTTAGCTGAATTATCTGACTTTTAGGAGAACTTTTTAACTCCTTCCTGGCTGAGAAAGGAATTCTGTGTCTAGTTGTTAAAATATTTAGAAAGATATTTTTAAAAGAATAGAAAACTATATATATATAAAATAATATTTCCGATGGTGATGGGTTACACTGTATGTTTCAGTTACGATTCTATTTGCCATTTCTGTTTCTGTTATATTTTGTTATATTAAAAATAAAACAATAATAAAATATTTTGGGAGAGGGGTACTACAGCCACATCCAAGCTGTTCTTGGACAAACAGCTGGCAGGAAAAAAGTTGCCACCTTGTACTGCTTGAAACTGTGACATAAAATGAATACAAAAGCATAAATAATGGATCAAGTGCCATTTTGAACTCCTGCGTGCCTTGGCACCATGTGCATTGAATCCATAGGAGTTGCTGTGAATTCATTCCGTTATTTTTTCTGGGGACAGCAGTTGCAGCCAAGATTGAGACAAAAATGGAAGTAGGGTGTGAAGAAAAGCAATAAAAACAAGATACAGAGATTTTTACATCCCTATGAGTTCTGAAAGAACAAAATGTCCCCCACTAGATTCTGATTATTGCTTTTTTTCTGATGTCAGGCATTGTGGTTTTTGCTGTAATGAGGAACGGAGTCATCTTTTTAAAAATAATGGTTAAAGGAAGTCCTTCTGGATATTATTATCATTCAAAAGCACCAGGCACAGTCAATCAAAACTATAAAAACATCGACTGGTATTATATAACAGATACAAATTTTAACCAAAAACATAAGTATCTGTTAAACATTGGCGCAGTGTATCTGCTCTTCCCAATATTGCCTTTTTTTTTTGTAGCTCTGATGGTATTATTTCTGAGATCTGCGACTTCTTATAATATTGTGTGAAATTTCTTGATATTGTTTCCAAAGCCTGATTACGGGGACTACTGAAGTGTGTTCCATCTATAAGCGAGATGTTTCGATTGCCAGACCTCTGTATTTTGTTTGCTTTTTCCAATTCTTTATCTTTAGCTCTGGCATCCCCTAGAATTGCAATTTCATCCTTTCTTCTTTCTATTACTGCTATGCCTGGTGCATTATATTCAGGGTGTCTATGATGATGATGATGATGAGGAGGAGGCCTGAAGGAATGTGGAGAGTTAAGCTTGATGCTGTAAGAGGCTTGAACCCTGATTTCTATCTGCTGCTTTCGTTTTAACATGAAGTTATGTTTAATATTGGCTTTTTAGTTAGTCTGGTTAGACTGCAGAATAATGGGATATAAATTCTTTAAATGGAGTGGGAGACTGAGGGTACAACATTTGAAATGTGAATTAATTTCTCCCACTTCCTGGCCCAAAATTGTCTCTGCTTTTGAGGACAGTCAATGCAATTAATTCAGACAGCCTCTTCTCCACCCTGACTCCAGGATAGATGGTTTCAGAAAATAATAGGCTTTCAGTTCTCATCTCTGCAGTATCTTTTCTGTAATTTACATTCTTATAAGTGAAGAGCAATGAAATATATATGAACAATGAGATTCATTAATATGACAGCTTTTTGATTAAAGAAGATCTTTGGCAATGACTGATATGCTGAAAGATAACTTCAAAGTAAGAAGAAATCATAATAGATAAAGATCAAGGGAAAAAAGAAATGAGCCTGTAAAGCCAGCCCAGATTTTGTGCATACTTTATATCAGATACCTAGTATGGTGTAATGATAGAATGGTGGACCAGGACTCAGAAGGCTTGGATTCAGATTCCCGGTCAGCCATGGAAAGTCATTGGTGGTGTGTAACTGGTAAAACCACTCCTTAAATTTCTCAGTTATCTTTGAAAGTGCAATTAGAGTTGCAATAAGTTGGTTCCAGCTTGATGGCACATTACAACAAATATGCAGATTGTGACGTTTACCAAGTAAACCCTGCTTGTTTCCCCAAACAAAGGGCTCGCACTGTGTCTTCCCACCAGCAGATAACAATTGGGACGTTCCCCCCTTTTCTCACTGCCACCAGTGGATTTCCTTTACCCACACTATATAAAGAACTTTAGTCAGACACTTGTCAGTTATTTATTGAATTGTATTAACTTTAATCAGAATCACAGATGTTATTTATTCATTGCGTAATTCAAATACATATCTTGCCACATTCACCACCTGCTCTATTTAACTTGACCAGCTTATTTCTATTATTATTTATTCTCACTATCTCTCGGACTATCTCTCTCTCTCTCTCTGCTTCTCTCCTCCCTGCTTCTCTCTCTGCTTATTCTCTTCTATCTGTTGACTCCGCCCCTCCACTCCTCTCATAGGCTCGTGCAAATGAGAATCAGACTGTGAGTGACAGGAGTGACGTGGGGCAACCGTCACATAGATGTACCTGAAAGTTTTATGGCCAATCATACATCACTAAAACAGAGGGCAAAAGAGGGCATAGATTTGCATAAAATTACCTATGGAAAATTGCAAATAATTTCTGTAATCAGCTGAGGCCCAAGTTCTCCTGCTGAGGTGAAGAGGAAAAGGGCTACCAACAATGTCTCATCCCATCAGAGATGCTGATAAACCCACCTCCCCTATCATATTCTTCCTTCATCCCCTCTCTTCCTCATTCCCTTGTTTACTTGCACCCATCTCCACCATGAGCACCACTGTTGCTTCACCACTGAAATACAATATGGTGCATGCAAAACAACCAGCATTGATCTCCGTACAGCAGATCTAGAAGCACAGCCAATTTCCACATTTTTAGGATCTACCTAATGGAAAGACTGGCAGTGAATCTCATTGTGGCATGGGAAAGCTGTGGCTGGGTGACATGTGTGGCTGCTCAACTGGTGGTCCAGATGCTGACAGTTGGTAGGACACTTCAATGCCCCTGTCCCACATTTTAAAACTAGATTTGGGCTCAGATAGCCTTTTCAAAAGTGGATGCCTTCAATTAGGGACTATCCTCTGACAATCTGCCGAATAGAGGATGATCTGCTGTAAAGTGAAATGTGAGCTCACCTGGGCTTGCTTCTTCTCTCACTGCATAGTATTATGCTATAAGGCCGTGGTCTTACACTATTTATTTATATTTATTGATGACACTGTTAGCACATCATTTGAAGCAGAGGTCCTTGAAGGAGCAAAAGACATCTGACAATCCTAGTGTGAACTTGCCTTGCTGAAATTAGCTTGCTTTTGCATAGTGCTTTAGCCACTGGAAGATCAACACTTCATTTGCAAGTCTGACTATTCTCTGAAGAATAGTCAGAATATTATCTGGAGAAAAAAATAGAAAGCCAGGAAATATACATTTCTTTCACCATGTGATTTAACCTTTAGAAACATTTTATGTGGACCCTATATTTCCTGTGTTCAATGTGCAGCACTGTCAGGTACAGTATGTATCTGAACTGCTCCCTTACATAGACTTTAAAAATTGTTACTCATCATGGCTTCTTATTCAGGGATTATCTTGTTTTTCATGGCTCATTAAATAATCTTATGTTTTATTATCAGTACCATCTTTTAAAACTTCTGTTCCATCTCTAAGAGAGAATGGCAGAGAGAGAAAAGGAGGGAGGAAACAAGGTTCCATTTTGGTATACCACCAGTATGCCTGAGGCTTGGTCTGAATATAGCTACAGACAGGCAGATGATGAGGATGATGTAACACCACCAGATGGCAACCTTTTTTTATTTTTAACAAGCAAACATCACATCCCATTTATGTTTGCATGAGGCCTAAGCATCTTCTAGATGAAGAAGACTCTTTTCTTTCTTCCCAAGTTGTTCTGCTCTCTGAAAGCTAGGGATGAACTGTGAAGTGACAGTGTGTTAATATTTAGGCTAAGATTCTGTTGGGTCAATCAGCTCAGGCTGTGCCCACAGAACAGGCAGTTTGACTTTTACGAAGAGGTATCTTGGACCTCTAGGTGCAGGCATATGTCTGACTTTCCTAAAGGGAACTCTCTGCTTGCATAATGGCTGCACTTGGGTAAGCACAAGATCTTGGCTGGACTGTTCTGGTGGTGTGTTAGTCAAAGAGGATTCCAGCCTATTGTTTTGACTATTTGGTTTTAGGTAAAGGTAAAGGTTCCCCTTGACAATTTTTGTCCAGTCGTGTTCGACTCTAGGGGGCGGTGCTCATCCCCGTTTCCAAGCCATAGAGCCAGTGTTTTTGTCCGAAGACAATCTTCCGTGGTCATATGGCCAGTGCAACTTAGACACGGAACACTGTTACCTTCCCACTGAGGTGATCCCTATTTATCTATTTGCATTTGCATGCTTTCGAACCGCTAGGTTGGCGGGAGCTGGGACAAGCGACGGGAGCTCACTCCGTTGCGTGGATTCGATCTTAGGACTGCTTGGTCTTCTGACCCTGCAGCACAGGCTTCTGCGGTTTAGCCCGCTGCGCCACCACGTCCCTCTCATTTTTCGCATATGTTTTTTTTTAAAAAAACACATGTATTATTTCCATTTCCAAGGCTCTAGGATATGATGAATTTAAAGTCTGCTAAATAAATGTGAGTGGTCCTAAGGATCTGGTCTTATTCATTCCTGGGCAGGTTATATCTGGATTTGATCTGCTCAGCCAGCCGCTGCTTAATGTGAAATGCGCCTTATCTGCAATGCAGATTTCTTGAAGTGTACGCTGCAAAGTTCCTCTGTATTAAACATTTTATTAGATCAGACAGTATGGGTGGAAGGGGACGACATTGTGCTAGGGTAGGAGCGAAGTCCTGAGATTAATCAAATGCAGAAACAGGGAGGACATTTACTTTGGCAAGGCATTTCAAAATAGGGTGTGCTTCACTTCTGTCTTTGTAAAAGGGCCCAAAGTTTGTGCAGATGAACCATAATGAATAATTAAAAGGGCATGTCTTCTCTTTCCATCCGCCCAAAGGGTCTCATTCCCAAAGCAAAAGTGTCTGTACCTGACAAGGTTTTGAAACATTTCCTCATGCAGCTTATATCTTGCCTGTCATTAAGATTTAAATATTTTAGCTCCTGACAGTTCGGTCTGTTTCTTGCTGATTACAGCGTGATGATCTGAGTTTCCTAACTGTGACGGGTCTCATTCACGATGGTGCAGGTTCCCTGTTTCCCATCTTTGGCCCTTTCATCATGCTGGTTAATAGCTGACTTACTTAACTGCCATGAAAAGTAGTATAAGAACAGCCCCTTTGTGCATAATCAATGGAGGCCTTGGGATCTTTCCTGCACTGTTATTACGGGGAAATGAAGCCTTTCTAGTCTTCATACAAACAATGGGGACATTATTTTTTTTAAGGAATGCAAAAAGAAAAAGATGATCAGGCCAACTTAAAAAAAAACTGATTTGCAGTTTTGTGCTCATATGTGGAAAAGAGGCCAATCGGGAACATTGGCTTGAAGAGATGAGGGCCAGTTCCGGGTAGATGGATTTTTTAAAAATATAAAGATCTCTGCAAAAAGAGATACTGTTTCTTTAAAGGAATTGAGAAGATTGGCTTAGTACATTTTCCAGTGGCATTGTCAAAAAGAAAACTCTGTATAATTGCTGCAAAGAGAGTTTCATGTATCTGTTCTTCCCACAGAAGGATAAAGTGTTTAGCTATAGCAGACCAGGAAACTGCTTGAAGAGGCATGGGGCAAATGTTCTATGGGGTGCAACCTTTTAACCACTGAAAAATTGGGAAGCCCAGGTTTGTAAGCATGAAAGATGTAGAACTTGCAAAAGTTACTCTTTCAAACTGTGACTCCCAGATTTGCTCAGCCGAGTAGCTGCATTTCAAACTCTAAAAAGACGTGGGTGCTTTAATACAGAGGCCTTTTGAACTTTCATAAATATGAGTCTTATTTTGCCTTGGTGAAACCTTAATCACAGGTAATCGCCACATATCTCAGTCCGCAATTATGAACCTTGGGCATAATCCAACTCATTTTCCTCCACTGACAGACGGTTTCTGTCAGTAGAACTGTGAGAAAGACAATTGTCAGCAATTCTACCTACCCTCTTGCCCTGCTAAATGCGTTCAAAAAGAGGGATGGATATTCTTACATGCATTACAAGAATGGTTTTGGGAAATGTTATCTGCTTTTGCTCTTGGAAACTTTTATAAAGATTTTTAATAAAAAAGGAGGAAAAAATGATTCATACATTTAACTCTGGTATTTGTCTTCTCTCTTTATTCAAAGCTTTTACTAACTGGTAAGATGCCGCAGATCACCTCTGGCATTCCAGTTTATCTCAATTCTGTGGAAAATATTGGTGCAAAAATGTCTCAGATTTCTGGGAGTAGAAACAGGAAGGTATTTACAAGCCTTATCAGACATGCAGCATTCCATGCAGTCTCTTGATCACAGCTTTCTAGATACTAGAGCTAATACTAGTTTATGTCTGTGATAAGGAGCTAGATTTTTCCCCCTTCATTAATATTTGCATGAAAGCTCACTTCTCCTTTTTTAGTAATGACAGTTTTTATTAAGAAGTGCAGCTTTAGCACACATTTACAATTGGTGTAGGCACCCAGATGCCTTCCAGATGTTTTGGCTTACAGCTCTTTTTATCCCAGCCAGTACGGTCAGGGATTATGGGAACTGTATACCAAAACATCAGGGATGGGATCAGGCTGTTCCTAGCCATCACACTCTTCCCTCACGCCTCACTTGAGGGCGAGGGCCTCGCCTATGTTCCCCTCCTGCTAATTTTCAGCCTTACACTCTGTGAGAAGGAATACTTATGTGAGAGAAAGGAATGAAGGGGGAGAGAGGGGGGGAAGAGATGAGAGAATGAACACAAGTAAATAAGGGTATGAGCACATGGGAAAACAGATTGTCTTTTGGACTGCTTGTGGAGCAGTCTGGTGTAGAGATGGGCACAAACTGAAGTACAAATCAGAGAAACCAACAAATCAAGCTGGTTCATGGTTTGGTTTGCAAGCCATTTTGGGGAACCTATTTTGCCAAAGCAAAATGAAGCACTGAATTTTCCCCCCTCAGCATTTCATTTTGCTTTGGCAAAATGGATGCCCACCTATTCCCTTCCCATGGCTCTAGCTGTCCTGCCACTTCTTATTTATTTTATTTTCTTTATTGCCACTGTTGCTGCTATTGTCAGAGGCAATCAACTGGGGGTCAGGCACATCCACAAAGGCAGCGTCCAGGCTCCTAGAAGGGAAGCCGCACTGCTGTGTCAGCGCAGAGGTGGTGGCTTTGCGGCGGTGGGACAGGAACAGGTAGCCTCCCCGTCCCCACTGGGCATATACAGAAAACGGAACCATGAACCAGTTCAGTTTTCCATTGGGTTCATGGTGGTTCATGGTTAGCCATCACAAACCACCACTTTTAAGGTTAATGCCAATCTCTAGTCAGATGTGATCTATTTTCTGGCAGTTACACAATTTACAGGGATTTGAGCTCTAGCCCAACCCTGATCCCTCCCAAACTGGACCTTTTTGGTTCAGTGCTAGAACTATTACACGCACTTTTTGAAGCAATTCCGTGGCAGACAGAAGAGTAGTTTTAAGGGAGATTGACCCTTTCTCAACTGCACAGTTTGAAATGAGGCACAGATGGACCAGGTTGGAATATTTCTGAGAAGTGGAGTGCATTTTCTGCTCCTCAGCTGAATTGTGAAGAAAGGGGTTCTGAGTGAATGCATGTCAAATAACCCTTCTCTGTGTGTGAATGTTTGCTTGCCTCTCTGTCTGCATGCCACTCTCAAAAGTGAATATTCCACTTTTTCTCCTGACTTGGCACCCCAGATCTGAGCACCAACAGCCATTGCTTGTCTCCCTCCCAATGCTCCTTTCTTTTTGCAAGCTTCCTCTGCCTCCTCCATTTTGCATAGTTTTTGTTCCAGCCTTCCTCTCCCTTTAATCCCTATATCTCCAAGCTGAATCTGGCCCTTTCTTCCAGCCTTGCCTCTACTCTCCTTCCTCATCTCCACACTTAAGGCAACATGAGTACTATAGAGAAGTGGTTCCTAACCTTGGGTAACCCAGAAGTTTTTGGACTACAATTCCCAGAAGCCTTCACCTGTGCTGGCCAGGGTTTCTGGTAGCTGCACTCCAAGAACACCTGAGTCATCCAAAGTTGGGAGGTTCTGCCATAGAGTAGTGGTGGGTACAATGTGGCCCTGAATGGCACATGTATCCCTTAATGGTTTTCCTCATATTCTTCTGGACCCCACTGCCCAAGAAAATTCCGCTGTCAGAAAAGGTGAACTGATGTTCCTTAAACCCTCCAGGAGTGGCAATTCACTTTTTAAATGGGTTGTTGACCCTGTGGCATACCAACACAAAAAATGCACATACCTCCCCCCCCCCCAAAAAAAAAAACACTGTAGGTGAATTTCTGCCACTCCTAGTTCTGTTTTGGTTTGGTTTTGTTTTGTTTTTGTTTTGTTTTGTTTTGTTTTGTTTTTTTTTGGTCACCTGGGTAGTCTGCAGACGATTCTAGGGCAAAAAACTCACTCAAGTTGACCATAATTCCTGGAAAGCAATATCTGTTTTGGATACCGAGGTCCAAAGAAAATGTAGGTGATTTTTACCTTTTATGTTCAAGTTTAAATTTAGGAAGTTGCCTTGTATGTCTTAAGTTAGAACGTTGGCTTGTCTGGATGAACAGTGTCTACATTTTCTCCCCAGGGTTTCAGACTATGGTCTTTCCCCAGGACTAATAAAAGATCACGAGGACTGAACCTTGGGCATTCTGCCTGCAAAGTGTTGGAGTTTTTATAATCTTACATGCTGCCTTGAAGAAAGTGTGCCTGGGAGGGACCGTTCTGGGCTGGGTTCACTGCCAGTCTATCCAGCACTAACCAATTGCTCCCTCCTGCCTCTGAATTCAAAGAGAGCCCCCCCCACCTCTCTGCTTAGTACTTTCTCTCTGAAGTCTGTTGAAGGCAATCTATCTGTTAATTTGCTCTTGATTTGTTTATATTTTTATTTATATTTATTTATTATTGGATTTCTATCCCGCCCTTCTAGACAGGAGTCTACTCAGGGCGGCTCACAATATATTGTGGACAAACGAATAAAAACAACAATTAAAATCTACAATAATAATAATATGATCAAGACGGGAGGATAAACAACAAAAGCAAGAAAGTACAATCAAGAATTGGCCGGAGGGAAGGCCTGCCTAAAGAGCCAAGTTTTTAATTGACTCTTAAAAACACCCAATGAGGGTGCCGGGCAGATCTCTGGTGGCAAGCTGTTCCAAAGTCGAGGGGCCACCACCGAGAAGGCCCGGTTTCTTGTTCTTTCTTTTGGGGCCTCTCTCAGCGTCAGGCCTCTCAGCCGTCTTTCCTGGCTCTGGCGAGTGACTCGAATAGATCTAGGTGGGAGAAGGTGTTCTGCCAGGCATCGAGGTCCTAAACCGTTTAGGGCTTTATAAGTCATCATTAACACTAGTAAGTGTTTATGTACTAGAATCTACCTTGAAAATATTTTAGCCTATGAGGTAATCCATATGTATTTTCAAACAACAACTCCCCCCCTTACCAATCTCTGTCTTCACGTTTCTGAAGATGTACCACATCTCACAAATTTTCTTCTCAATGGCTTGCTGCTGAAAGACAGTGGCATATGACATACTAAGGAATTTCGCTCCTTTCATGATCAGCTGCACAATTAACAAAGTAGACATTAAATCTGGCAAAAAGGAGGATAATTGGAGGGCTATCATTCCTCCTGAAGTTCATCCTTTCCCCTCGCTCTGTCTTCTGCATGTAATAAACATACACAAACATGAGGAAACATCTCCAATTACTATGTGCTTTGGCTTGCAGAAGCACCTGCCTGTCACTGCTTGAGCCTAATGCTACAAGCCCCTCCAGCTCCTGCAAAGGCTGTCAAGCGAGCCGAGAGAATGTTTAATTATAAGAAGAAGCAAATGTTTTGGAAGAAAGGTGTGGGAGGGACGGGACGGACGGACCAAATGACTTACTTTTTCCTGACATTACAGGAAATGATCAGCAGCACCATTGGGGGCATTGCTATAGAGGTCTGAATCCCCCTCCAAGTTTTCTATATTTGGCCTCTGTCTTTGAAATCAGTGTGTGTAGACTGAAAGTATAGAGTATGTTGCCTAAATGTCCCTTTCCTACCTCTATGGATCCCCACTATACCTGTAACCTATACTTTTTAAACAGTTACTGTACATAGAAAAAAATATTGCAATCTTTTATTATACCCCACATTTCCTTCAATGAACTACATAAAACGACCTGCTATGGAAAAAGCATATTGTATTTTCGAGCAGCTCATAATTTTCAGCAAGGGGCCACTAACCTAAGGAACCTCATAGAGCATAGGTTTCGTGAGGCCAGAACTTGGAAAAGGACAGAAAAAGTTATTTTTCAGAGCCTCAATCCTAGGGCTAATCTCATCTAGAGTACACTCATTGAATCAGTTGCTGAGTGGTGAGTCGACAGTTACGCAAATCACATTGATTCAATGGGTCTGGTGTAGTTGAGATCTACAAATAGATTCACATCATAGATCATAACTTCCAGAAATCTCTAGCCATTGTTACAGCAACAGTTGCCTCTGGTAAGCCTGCTGGCAGGGCATGAGCACAACAAAATGGCAGCCCCTCCTATATAAAACAGCAATATTAATAGTCTCCTGCTCTCTAGTATTTCAGAAAATAACTGACCAAAAACTGGGAATGATGAGGATTGTAATCTAACCCATCCAGAGTACTCAGTGTTGTGGGAAGAGGCTGGTGCATTCTTAAGTACCGATACTGTGTCTGTAGAGTACTGAGTGTAAAGTGTGATTAACTGTGGCTGAAATCCTATTGCACAGTTAAGCAAACAGTGTAATGTCTGTGGTAAATTAAGAAATCTCTGGCACATTGAGGTGTTTGACTCAGTATAAAACAGATAAAATCCAGGGTGATTTCTTAACTTAAGAACAATTTGCTTCCCAAAGATATGTCATTTGAACAACTACGCAACAGGATTTAAGCCATTAGGTATTATTTTTTCCAAAATAAAAGGGGGAGTAATTTTAGAATTTTTCCCCCAAGGATTTGATGGCCAAGATAGCTGAGGACTTCAGCCTGTTTTGTTATACTGCCCTTGCCTAGTTTCTACAGGGGAAAAAAAGAGATTATGCTGATGTATGTGCACTAAGGAAAGCTGATACAAATTTGGAATGGAACCATTTCATGGAGAAAACGGACACATGATCTTAGCACAAGATTTCAACACTGATGTATTCCTGATATTATTTTGCATCATTGCGGTAGGCAAATATGACACTGATTTGACTCTGATATCAAACCAGAGTCATTATTGGGAATTACAAGCTGGCTGTTTGAATACTGGATTTTCTGAACATATGCAGATGTTTGTTCCAGGAGAATTGCTTAATGCCTCATGTGTTGTAAACTCTCTTTAGATACTCAGCCATAGGCAATAAAATCTGTTCTGTCCA
Organism: Pogona vitticeps; assembly: GCF_051106095.1. Classification (NCBI taxonomy): domain Eukaryota; kingdom Metazoa; phylum Chordata; class Lepidosauria; order Squamata; family Agamidae; genus Pogona; species Pogona vitticeps. The sequence continues at coordinate 241,514,058 of NC_135784.1, read as the reverse complement.
GATATTCCTGCCTGAAATAATATTGTACTTGATTTTTCTGAGACAAAGATATTTCTATTTCCCACAATAGCAATGAAAACACAACTTGGTTCTAAAAACATGACATGGTTCCAAAAATACTGAAGGTTGAGAGGTGAACCTGCCTTAGTGGATGAGCAGGGATTTCTGTCTTCAGGGCCTGTCATGATGGTGCCTTTAATGAATACTCAATTAACTTCATTCCGGAAAGAAGATCTTATCACATCATCTTTGGAGCCCTGCCCTTATTTTCACTTGAGGATTAAGTTGTCATTTCTATCATTTGTATAATATACAGAGAAATGATATTAAATGTAAATATGCTGTGTGTCCCAAGGTCTCCTAAGAACACACAGAGTTCAGTGAAGTTCTTCCTTCAGAGAACAGGTAAAATAATTTTAAGTACAAGATTACATATAAACATCTTGCACGACATTAGGATATATTATCACCTACTCTCTAAGATAAATTAAAAGTAGTACCCTGTTTCCCCCAAAAATAAGACCTAACCTGAAAATAAGCCCTAGTACGATTTTTCAGGATGCTCATAATATAAGCCCTACCCCCCCGAAATAAGCCCCAGTTGAGTGAAACCCTGCTCTGCACCATTGTGCAGCAACTAGAAGAAGATGACATGACTGTTTGAATCAGCATAGATTGCTGTACATGAAAAAAATAAGACATCCCCTGAAAATAAGCCCTGTGTTTTTTGGAGCAAAAATTAATTTAAGACCCTGTCTTATTTTCGGGGAAACAGGGTAGGGTAACAGGAGTGGCTAGGGGAGGGATCTGCAGTAGTCTGTCATTGGACTCCAAAGGCTCAGGATCACAAAGCTATGACTGGTGTTCTTTTGTTAGCTTCTAAACTGCCATTGTATCACTTTTAATTTCCCCCCTCCCACTGATGGATCCAGTCTGAAGGTTGCTGTATTAAACTTTGTTTCAATCTGTATTGGGGAATCAATGGAGTTTAGGATCCCATGGATCTATGGCCTTGTTTGAAAAACATCCAAAGGGTTGCACTGTAGCTTTAGCTATTGTCAGAACACTGATGTCAAATCAACCACATCAGATAAGCTTTCCATTACTGCACTGGGGAAGGACCCGCCTTCATCAATGGGGTAAGCTGTTTATAACACCTGGAGCCTCTTGAAGCACCCCTTGTTGTGGATTAGGATTAAGCCTTAAATTGTATTTTCTAGGACAGGAGGGGGGGAAACACAGCCTTCTGGATGATGCTGGCCTGCAATTTGCAGCATTCTTCACCATTTACTATGTTGGCTAGATCTGAAGTGCAACAACATCTAGATAGTAAAAACATATGGATAGTCATAGGTTTACCAGTTCTATGAGAGGAAAAATGTATTACAATTACTCTCCAGTTATTTCCATAAAATGGGCCAGAAGTGCTCTGCCCTGGCTAGACAATTTTGGCAAGGAGTATCATAGTTAAAAGTGTTTCTTTACATTATTGCTTCTGGAGGAGAGTTGGAAAAACAGCAATGTTAATTGTAGATGGTCTATAGTGGACTTGTTGTTGTTGTTGTTTAGTTGTTAAGTCGTGTCCAACTCTTCGTGACCCCATGGACCAGAGCACGCCAAGCCCTCCTGTCTTCCACTGCCTCCTGGAATTGGGTCAAATTCATGTTGGTAGCTTTGATTACACTGTCCAGCCATCTCATCCTCTGTCATCCCCTTCTCTTGCTTTTACACTTTCCCAACATCAGGGTCTTTTCCAGGGAGTCTTCTTTTCTCATGTGATGGCCAAAGTATTGGAGCCTCAGCTTCAGGATCTGTCCTTCCAGTGAGCACTCAGGATTGATTTTCTTCAGAATGGATAGGTTTGTTCCCCATGCAGTTCAGGGGACTCTCCAGCACTACAAAAGCATCGATTCTTTGGCGGTCAGCTGACTTTATGGCCCAGCTCTCACTTCCATACATCGCTACTGGAAAAACCATAGCTTTAACTATTCAGACTTTTGTTGGCAAGGTGATGTCTCTGCTTTTTAAGATGCTGTCGAGGTTTGTCATCACTTTCCTCCCTAGAAGCAGGCGTCTTCTAATTTCGTGGCTGCTGTCACCATCTGCAGTGATCATAGAGCCCAAGAAAGTAAAATCTGTCACTGCCTCCATATCTTCCCCTTCTATTTGCCAGGAGGTGATGGGACCAGTGGCCATGATCTTAGTTTTTTTGATGTTGAGTTTCAGGCTCTTTTTTGCACTCTCCTCTTTCACTCTCATTACAAGATTCTTTAATTCCTCCTCACTCTCTGCCATCAGAATGGTATCATCTGCATATCAGAGGTTGTTGATATTTCTTCTGGGAATCTTAATTCTGGCTTGGGATTCATCCAGTCCAGCCTTTCGCATGATGTATTCTGCATATAAGTTAAATAAGCATGTACTCCTTTCCCAATTTTGAACCAATCAAGTTGTACCATATGCAGTTCTAACTGTTGCCTGCTGTCCCACATATAGATTTCTCAGGAGAAAGATAAGGTGGTCAGGCCCTCCAATGTCTTTAAGAACTTGCCATAGTTGCTGCGGTCCACACAGTCAAAGGCTTTTGCGTAGTCAATTAAGCAGGAGTAGATGTTTTTCTGGAACCCTCTGGCTTTCTCCATATTCCAGCATATGGTAACAATTTGGTTTGTAGTTCCTTTGCCCCTTCGAAATCCAGCTTGTACTTCCAGGAATTCTCGGTCCACATAGTGCTGAAGCCTAACTTGTAGGATTTTGAGCATAACCTTGCTAGCGTGTGAAATAAGTGCAATTGTACGGTAGTTGGAGTATTCTTTGGCACTGCCCTTCTTTGGGAATGGGATGTAAACTGATGTTTTCCATTCCTCTGGTCACTGCTGTGTTTTCCAAATGTATTGGCATATTGAGTATAGCACTTTAACAGCATCATCTTTTAAGATTTTAAAGAGTTCAACTGGAATGCCATCACCTCCACTGGCCTTGTTGTTAGCCATGCTTTCTAAGGCCCACTTGACTTCACTCTCCAGGATGTCTGGCTAAAGGTCAGCAACCACACTATCTAGGTTGTTTGGGACATCCAGATCTTTCTGGTATACTTCTCGGTATTCTTGCCACCTCTTCTTGGTGTCTTCTGCTTCTGTAATGTCCCTACCATTTTTGTCCTTTATCTGTCCATCTTTGCGCAAAAGTTTCCTTTAATATCTCTGATTTTCTTGGACAGCTCTCTGGTTTTTCCCTTTCTATTGTTTTCCTCTATATCTTTGCACTATTCATTTAAGAAGGCCCTCTTGTCTCTCCTTGCATTCAATTTTCTGTAACGTTCCCTATCTCCCTTGCATTTTCTTTCCCTTCTCTTCTCTGCTATTTGTAAGGCCTCATTGGACAGCTACTTTGCTTTCTTGCATTTGCTTTTCTCTGGGATGGTTTTTTTTTTGCTGCCTCTTGTACAATGTTGCAAGCCTCCATCCATAGTTCCTCAGGCACTCTGTCCACCAAATTTAGTTCCTAATTGCCCATCTGGTGATTTCCATGTGTAGAGTCGCCTCTTATGTTGCTGGAAAAGAGTGTTTGTGATGACCAGCTTGTTCTCTTGACAAAACTTTATTAGCCTTTGGCTTGGTTCGTTTTGAACTCCAAGGCCAAACTTCCCTGTTGTTCCTTTTATCTCTTGACTCCCTACTTTAGCATTCCAGTCCCCTAGAATGAGAAGAACATCTTTCTTTGGTGTCAATTCTAGAAGGTGTTGTAAGTCTTCATAGAATTGGTCAGTTTCAGCTTCTTCTGCATCGGTGGTTGGTGCATAAACTTGGATTACTGTGATGTTGAAAGGTGTGTCTTGGATTCGTATTGAAATCATGCTATCATTTTTAGATTGTATCCAGTACAGCTTTCCCCACTCTTTCGTTGACTATCAGGGCTACTCCATTTCTTCTATGGGATTCTTGTCCACAATAGCAGATATGGTAATCGTCTGAATTGAATTCACCCATTCCCATCCATTTTAGTTCACTGATGCCCAGGATGTTAATGTTTATTCTTGCCATCTCCTGTTTGACCACATCCGGCTTACCAAGGTTCATAGATCTTGCATTCCAGGTTCCTATGCAGTATTTTTCTTTGCAGCATCGGACTTTTCTTTCACTTCCATGCACGTCTGCCGCTGAGCATCCTTTCAGCTTTGTCCCAACCACTTCAGTAGCTCTGGAGCTACTTGTACTTGTCCTCTGCTCTTCCTCAGTAGCATGTTGGATGCCTTCCAACCTGAAGGGCTCATCTTCCAGTGTCATATCTGTTAGCCTTTTGTTTCTGTCCATGGAGTTTTCTTGGCAAAGATACTGGAGTGGCTTGCCAGTTCCTGCTCCAGGTGGATCACGTTTAGTCAGAACTCTCCACTATGACCTGTCCATCTTGGGTGTCCCTGCATGGCATAGCCCATAGCTTCTCTGAATTACTCAAGCCCCTTCACCCTGACAAGGCAGCAATTCGTGAAGGGGTCTAGTGGACTATGGTGCAGCAAAGCTAATTTTAGATCGCTGATGCAGCACTCTTGACTTGGGGTGATGTCAAAGAGGAAGATAATTAATTCCTCTAGAGAAGGAAGATTACTTTGGAAGAAGACTAAAGAATCCAGAATTTAAAAAATAAAATAAAATCCAGGTATCAGCAATGATTCTCCTTTGCTGTTAGAAGAAATAAAAGGGTGCAGCTCATCAGAACAAACTAGTGTGACTTTGTGGATTTAGAATAAAAAATGTAATAACAGATAAGAGCTTTTGAAAACATTGGCTTCATCTCTGAATTGGCAATAGCACAAGTTTAAAACTTGGAAAACAAGTTTAACACAGAGTTCTAAAATATGGGCAGAAAATGAAACTGTTGCTTAGCTTTACATCAAGTATGGACAAATTGCACAGACCTGTCAATCTGACAATGATCAATGTCACAGCCCATGGCCTCCTTTCCTTTGATGTCACTCTCTGCCAATCCACCAGTGTAGTAATAAGGTGATCTAAGGTTAAAGCTTTAGTTTGTTGGGGGGGGGGGCATCGAGGCATCTAGGGAGAAAGATCACTGTTGTGGGTGTTCCTGCTGTTGAAAATATCACACCTGGCTTAGTAAGTCACCACAACACCATCCACAGTCACACATCAATCCGTTTGTAGAATTAAACAACTGATCCCATGGGGGAAAGTCCACTTGAATTGTTCTGGCTTGAAAAAAAAAAAAGGAGAAGCCTCCAGTGTCAGAGAAAAACAACTCCACATTGGGAGCAAAAAGGGCCAGACTGATTTGAATTGGCATTTGTGTCATGTGATCAGTAAAGAGTTTTCCAAAATTCATCCATTTTACACCTGCAGTGTATCCCACAGCATTTGACCATGTAGCAGCAGACTATGATCACTTAAAAACTTGACTAAGAATTTTATAGTATTTGACTACACACATACACAAACAAGCACACATATGAGCAAAACAAAATACTAATGTGCAAACGTAATTTTTAGTTGGTGAGACTGAGTTGCAAAAGCTGACCTCTTTTTTCCTGTCAGAGGCTTTATTTGGTAGATGCTCAGTCTCAGGGTTACACCCCATCACTCTTGTTCCCAGCTCTGATGCTTTACGGTGGTGTGATAAACTGGAGAGATGGAGAAAAATATCATGTGTCTCAGGCAGACCCAAATCCAAGTGAATCTATTCAGCTCAGAATTCAAATGTTAAGCCAATATTTTCAAAGGATTGAAAATATTAAAAATCAGCTTCAAAGAACAATTAACATTCAGTAACACATAATTAAATGGTTAATAAACACAAGGCACCTTTGCAGTTCTCTGATAAAGCAATCCTTAATTAAAGCCGTCAGGGACCACAGAAAGATAACCACAAAGTCACTCAAGAGCAAAACAATCAGGTCTTAATGACTGGCCAAAGATATGCAGGGTAGAGACCATACAAAGAGAAAGGGAGGTCTAAAATGTGGGTGCCACCTCTAAAACAGCTAGTCCTTGTCACCACTGGTCACATTTCACATGGAGGAGTTGCTAGGGTTGTTCTGTTATACAGTTGGCTGGGTTTTGCCCGGATTGTAACCATGTCGCCCCATGCCTATCAGCTAGCCCAATTTATAAACTTCCTTTTCTTTTTTTAAAAAGGAGGTCTCTGGCCCTCAGAGAACTGGTGATAAAAAAGAGAAAATGCGACCTCATTTTGGGCCAATGGTTTTGCAAGAAGCAGCTAGCGTTTCCATGTGAAGCCATCCACAGCTCAAAATCCTGTTGGCTATTTTGCCCGTGAAAAGCACATGGCATAACTCACAGTAGCTTCTTGCTGTTAATTAATAAGTCCCCATTGGGATTTGGAGGTGTCTGACAATCCAGTGGGTTGGCACATGCCTGAAAATCTAAGCAAGAGCTCATTAATTGCCAGCATGAAACTGCTGTGAGTTATGCCATTCACTTTCTGTGTAACTAAGCGACAGGATTTCAGACACGGTTTAACAGGAGCTCAGAGATACATAAAGCAAAAAATAACAGGCAAATGTTACATTTGTGGGAATGGTTGTTCTTTGCATAGCTGCCTGCAAACAGTGCATAGAAAACACGTAAACCATAGCAATGAATGTCTGTCTCAACATGTTGATAGAATCGATGGGGGGGGGGGGAAATGAAAAAAAGAATCAAAGGACTAAATGTTATGGCACTGTAAAGATTAACAGTTTTGTTTCCGTGTGAGCTCTTTGCAGACCAAACGCATCACACCAAATAGACTTTAAGGTGTCTCAACATGTTGTCCTTTGCTTCCCTCTCCCTTAAATTTTGTCAGTATTCTGATCGAGTGATTCTGACACAGTCTAAATAGCAAATTTTCAAGCTCTGGTCTGAAATTCATTCCCTCCAACACTGTGGTCCATAGAAGAGAAAGAAAACAGCAGCTCACGGTGTACGTAGGAGGCACTGCGTTGGATTGGCATTTGCTTATGTACAGGTGTGGTGTGTATAAACTCAAATATGGCAAGGATAGTTAAGCTAGGATATTGTATAATTACGGTAAAACATTTGATCTTTATCTTTGAAGGAAATTACACTCTGTGCTTTTCCTTTGATTTCCACAGTTTGCCCTTACTTTTCCCTGCAAGTAAGATAACCGTGTGTCACTTAAGGGGAGGAGAAGGATTTCTGTGCTTTTCTCAGGGATCGGTAAGTGTTTTTGCCATGAAATAAAACTGATGGCAAAAATAACAGCCATCTCTTGAGAATATCACCAGAAGCCCATTGAATGGCAAAATCTAACCCATTATTTACTGTATTTACTTCACAGATATGCACTGGCAATGTATATAACTGCTTACAGGGCTCTCCTCTCCTCGTTTTATATAAAGAAATTCCAACCCTGTAAGCTATGTATGGGTGGGAGGTTGGCCCAGGAACACCAAGCATGTATTGTGATTAACCTGGGATTTGATCTTGGGTCTCCCTGTTCTAAGTTCAACAAAAACTTGTACACAATACTGGCTTTCTTAGATCAATGGCTACTATATGAATGATGTCAAGGCTGAAATATGTCCTTTAAGCACTCGAAGAACAACACAACGATTAATGCGCATAATATAGACAAATCCATGTTAATTTACCTAATGCAAATTCTTCAAATAAGACTTGCTATTAATAACTCACATAATGTGCACATTAGATAGCTTGGATTTGGAGAATGGGAATATGGCAACGCTAGATATTATATGTCCAGATATAATGTATTCTGTGCACCCATCTGGATTGATATGGTTGGAACTATATTCCCTTTTTCCTGCTGGTCTGGATTTATTCATGCCAAGATCTGATACCTGTAATCAGTTTTCTTTCAATACAATACCAATTGTTCCAAGTTGGGCTTCATATGTCCCCACCTTCCACCCCCACCCCACGTTGCTCCTCCTTCCCTCTCATGCTCTCCCTCCCTCCTCTCATGCACTGCAAGGGAGAAGCCTGAGATCAGCTGGGGCATGTTCCCCCTACTGATGCTTTTCAGCCCATCCTGTGCTTCTGATGGAGCCCACACCCCATCTTTTCCAGCTTCTATCTTGCTAGGAAAAAACTGAGAATCACCTGAGACATGCCTGCTGCAGCTACCATCTGGCTGATCCTGTGCTTCTTCTAGCAAACTCCCACCTGCTGCCCCAGCTCCACCCTTGCAAGCCATCACACCAGCTTGTGATAGAACGATAGAATGAATGGACTGTGCAGGAAAGCAAGGGGAGGTACATGTAAGGCACCCCATAGCTGATATCAGAGAGTTTCCTATTGTGCACACCTCATAGGAAGTGAGGTTATTCTGATTCAAGATTCAGACAAGGTGGGCAGATCTGGAAGGGAGCATGCTCAGCAAGGCAAACCAAAGCAAAAATTCCCAAGTGAGGCAAAAAAAACCCAAACACACATACAAACATACACACAATAACCTGGAAACAGAAGGTTGGAGAGATTGATTTTAATTTGCAACATCGTGAGCCTATGTTAAACTAATCGGAATCAATGGTAACCAAACCCTCTTTTAAACAGGAGTGAACACAATGGGTGGCTAGGCTCTGGCTTGTCAACATACTTAGAGGGGAGCTTGTACTTCTGCCCCCTCTCTTGTTACTTTGCTCCTGTGAGTAATGACGTGCCTGAACAGGAGAAGGGCCCTGCTCTACATGCAAGAAAAAACCTCTGCTTTTCAATCCAATTCAATTTATTGTCATTGAACGTATAGACACATACAACAAGATGTCATTGCTTGTGTGAACAAAGCCATGGACAGAGTGGGGTTGGGGTGAAGTACCCACAGGCTGCAACACCTGCATTGGTCAATAATGGCCAACTGTGCCCCCCCCCCCAGATGTTGCTTTATTCAGAGGCATTGTGTTCTTGGTCTACAGTATTTGATTCTGAAAAAGAAAGGCCCAAGGATGCTTGGCTATTAGGGCCTTTTACTCTCCACCCCCCCCCCCCCCGAAATGGTTTTTAGAGCAGAAAGACACTCTGCATGCACACAAAGGCAAGAGAATTCAGGTCCCTAAATGTCTGAAAGTAAATGCTGGCAACCCTCCTTGATTTCTAATACCCACCTGCTGCACTGTGGCCATATACTCAGAGGGGGCCATTGGTGCAGACTTTGTGTTTATATTTGATGACTCGCTTGAAGAAGAACAGACCCCTAATAAATTGCAGAGTCATTACTCTTTATGCATACTTGTTCTAATAGGTGTCATGGATTCCTGAGTCCTAATAAGGAAAGGAAGTACAGAAACGCATAAATTCTCCCAAGGGAGTTAGACAGCCTGTAGGCATATTTGACAGCTGTTGCTGTTACCATGAGCACCAGGAGCAAAAACAAAGATTGAAAAAGGAGGAGTGTTATTAGAAGGGATTTTGGCATGATTTTCCTGGAATAAAGAATGTGTTTTTGCCTTGCCCCACTCTCTGAAAAAGGCAGCACTCCCACAACGCAAGATGGGACATTGAGATTAAGCATAACCTGGCAGTGTTTAGCTGAAAAGACAGTTGCATTTCTGAATCCCATTGCCTTTTAAAAATATGTTTTAATTGCATTAATGATTGTATACAGCAGAGAATGGGTATGAAGAATCTTCCTTCACTTTTCCCCAAATATGCAGCGCGCCGTAGAAAATATATTTGCAATACGTAATTTTGTATACATTTTTTGTCCATTTTCAGTAAGTAGATATAGATCTGTGTAGCTTTATTGGTGTCTGCAGGTCTACAGAGAACCAAAGATTTGATCTATACATGACACAGAAAATGTTCCTTTTTAAGTAATATTTTCTAGGACTACTCTCTGAAGATGCACTTTTACTTATTTAAGTAGTTCTGCTGAATGAATCTCTGAGTCTTGGGAATAATAATAATTGTATGCTGTCAAGTCAGTTCTACCTTATGGTAACCCTTTCCAGGGTTTTCCAGGTAGTGAATTCACAGACGTGGAGCTTGCCCAAGACCACACAGGCTGGTTCTGCTCTAGGAGACACTGTGGGGAGTTGAATTGCCAACCTCTGGCTCCACAACCAGATACCTAAACCACTGAGCTAGTAAAATAGTTTTAAAATGCTGTGTGAGTCATGAGCCTAATCTAGAGGGAATCTAACAAGCTACAGCAGGACATTTTTATGCTGTTTGAAATTCAGATTTCATAATATGCAGCATTGTATTTCTCTCTTGTTTTGATCTGTTGCCATTGCAAATCTGGTTGGTTGAGACATGAGACAGGGGTTTTTCAGTTGTGGCACCCAAATCGTGAAGCTCTTTATCTTCTGAGAAGGGTTTCTTTGGTTCTCCCTTTTATTTCCACATCCAGGCAAATTCTTTTTTTATTCTGCCACATTTTGGGGTTGGCTTAAGCCCCCTCCCCTTTATCTTCTATCATTTTTATCTTACACCTGTTTATTTTCAATATTGTTTTCATTTGGTCTTTTTATGCATTTTACCTTGTTTTGGCTCATGCTCTCAGCCATATTCAGGCTGTAAGAGGTTTTTTTTTGGGGGGGGGAGAACATAAACAAACAAACAAATATGGTGGCATGGTATCATGATGTAATTGTAGTTTATAGAAAACTTCAATGTACAAGGCCTCTAGACTTCAACACTTCAGACTTCATATGAAGGAAGATCTGCGTTCCAGCACCATCCCTCCACCAGTATACAGAGAAGTGATTTCCTGGAATAACCACAATGTGATTCTTGTATATGTGTGGTCAAACACAGAATGTGTCCTTAGACATTAAACACTCATTTATTTACTTTCGTTATCTTCCATCCATGGACAGGTTCAGGACAGTATGTTTATACACTGACATTATATACTGCTATATATTTGACAAAAGTACTGTCCAACATGTATCCAATGTCCATTCCTTGTGTTTCATAATACAGTGGTGCCTCGCTTAATGAGCGATTCGTTTAACAACGAATCCACATAGCGATTTAAATGGGAAAACATCGCTTTGCGATGAGCGGTAACCTGTTTCGCTTACTGATTATTGCATAACAATGTTTTTCCAACAGCTGATCGGCGGTTCCAAAATGGCCTCTGGGTGAAGAAAATGGCCGCCCGCTGTGTTTTCGCGCCCTTTCCTTGCTTACTGGGCAGCGAAAATGGCGGCTGCATGGAGGCTTTCCGCATAACAGTGAGTTTTTTGCCCATAAACATGTTTTAATGCATTCCTATGGGTTTTTTTGCCCCACATAGCGATGAATCCACATAGCGACAATTTTTTTTCGGAATGGATTATCGTTGCTATGCGGGGCACCACTGTATACTGTCCTTATGCTCATTTAATCCACGACCACCAATTGATACAAGTTTCATTGCCTAACTAAAGTTATCAGGCATCATCATCATCATCATCATCATCATCATCATCATCATCATCATCATCATCATCAAGAAGACAAAATGTTGTGGCACCTTATAGACTGCTGTATTTTAATGTGAGCTTTTATAGATAAGCCCACTTATTCAGACATATGAGGGCAGATTTATGCCTGCTTAACTATGTAGAAATCCATGAGACATCTGTATAGACATGTATGTAGGACTGTGCAGCATTTCTCAAACTTTATGAACAGATCAGCTCCTCCATTTCTGTTTTCCGTCCTCCCACTATTTTGACTTTTGTGAGGACACACAGAGATGGCCACTCTTTCCGACTTAGAGCCAAGGTAACAGACAGCAGCACACTTTGCTTTTTGTACAACAAGCCCTGTGCATCTGCTGTTGTAGCTCTCAGTGCATGCAATGAAACCACCAGCTTACCTCTCTTGCTATTGTGAACCTTCTGTCAGACTTTGTGCACAACAGCCTTTCCCATCATCCTCAGCCAGCACTGTTTGCTGATTGGGGGTGGTATGGTTATAATTCTCCACAACCCTCCTGCAAGGTACCAGGTTGGGGAAGGTTGGTGTAGGGAGGAATTGCTAAATTCTGGCCCTGAGAAACAGAACAGGGTGCTGAGGTTGTAAATGTCTTTTAAAATCACTCCGTAGAATATTTTTACAGATGAGCTTTTAAAACACATAAAAGTGAAAGTAGTAATTGTTATTCAGAATAAGCCAGAAACTTGAAAATTTTGCTGTCCTTCAATTTATTCTCCCTACTTTCTTCAGTATGTGCCTCTTGGTCTGAGAGGAGGCCTTGATTTACAATTAGGCCTTGACGCATTACCTGAAAGCCTAACCTTCAGGCAAACTGATTAACTTGACCAAAGACATCTGGGAGAACCATCTATGGGTGAAAATTATGACCTTCGTTTAGGGGTGGGGGACTGAAACTAGACACCACATAAATTGCAGTGCTGGAGGAAAAAAACCAAAAAACATGAGGACAGAGGCCTCTGTGTGCAATTCTGAGCTCTTTTTTTCTTTGTCTGTCTGACTGACTGCGTGAGCATAACAAGAAGAAACACTTCTTGTTACGATGCAGGAGGAGAAGAAGGTAGAGAAGAGAAGAAAAATCTCAGGTTTACTTTAAAGTCCTTTCTTAAGCAATGAAACCAAAGTTTCACACGCCATTTCCTTGTTTTATCCAAGGACAGCATCACAAACAATTAAACTTCTTAATGACTAGCAAATGCTGAGGAGAAGGGTGGGGTGGGGTTTGAGCTAGGCAGGTTTATGGAGCTGAATATAAAAGTATGACTCTCAAACTATGTGGTCATAATAAGCTTGGTTTTTTTGAACCCCCTGGATACTGTATAAGCACTATGCGCTGCCACAACCCATTTTCAGTTCCTGTTATCAACAGAGAATTTTAAAAAAATACAAAATGCAGAACAGATTTACAGGTGCTAAAACAGCCATTTTATCAGTGGGAAACAGGCTACCTTGTTTCAAATGATGTTTCCTGATTGTTATTACAGCTTACAGAAAATTCCCCCATTATCTCCAGAATGTTCAAAACAGGAGAATTGGGGTAGGGAAATGAACGCAATAAAACTGCACCAGAGTGCTGACAATTTTAGTGAAGCCAGGGCTTGTAGGATGAGTAGCAGTAACTTTGACATTATCTGCCACCCCTCTCAGGTTTCTCTTTCCTCCAATTTGAGCTGTGGCTGTCTCTCTAGCTTGGAGAGAAATGGGTCTTCCTGGGAACAAACTATTCCTGTTGTACTCCAATAATATTTGAGGTTGATTTGGTCTTTGTGGTGGAAACCCCACGTCATGCCGGTCCATCATGGTGAGCTCAAGGGCAGGAGCCTATGAGAGGACAGGAGGGGTGGAACCAAGAAGATCAGTTAGACAGTTAGTTAGGGAGTTAGAGTGGAGAGTTGGAGAAAAGAGGTTGGAGATAGGGAATTAAAGAGAGAGAGTTAGGAGATTGAATTGAGAAAGTTATGACAGAGATTGGAAAGTTGGAAGGCTAGAAATAATAGGAAAGAGTTCAAATGCATAGAGAATAATTAGATAGTCAGAGAATATTGTAACAATGATGAAATACACATACAAACCAATGTAAAAGCCAATGATATTTAATGAACAATCCTAAACATCTGTGATTTACTCCAGTGATTTGCATAACAACTATAATATAAATAAATCTGTTGTATTGGCAGCACATGTCTAAGATCTATCTATTTGGTATTGAGGGAATAATACCTGGTGGCAGCGTGAAGTGAGAAAACGCATCCAGAGGATGGACTTGTGTTTAAGGGAAAATAAACAAAGGACACTGGGTGGACACAAAGAGTCTTCAATGGGCCATTAAGAGCCATTAGCTTTAGAAAAAGCAGCTCTTCAGTGGTTAATATGTATTGCTCCAGCTGCCTGTATTTTTGCCACCTTATTGTGGGCTGTGAGGAGTATAAAAAATGGACACCTGCACTTCTAGATTTACTATCACAGACTTTTAATAGTAGGGCTATTTCTGAGTCCAAAGCCTTGCACATTCAAGGATCACAGGTAATTTCCTTTTCCATCTAGTCTATATTAAGTAACAATCTCATTTCAGAGAAGGGTTTTGCCCAGTCCAGCCTGGGAGTTGCAGAAACTGAAGCTGTGACCCTTTGCATGACTAGACTCGTAGTGACAGGGAAACCTGTCTCCCTAAAGCAATCCCGGAGGAATAAGGAAACATTATCTACTGGTCAATGTTTCCTACTAGATGTTGAGCCAACATCCTGGGTCCCTGCTCTTGCAGCTTCTGTCTATTCCATTCCACAACGAGGGAGAATCCAAGCCAAAGGTGCTGTGCAGAGTCAGAGTACATATTTGGGATTACAGATCACACTAAAGTACTATTGGACTGAATTGTCTTCTTTCTTTGGTCATAGGCTAGTTTAGCTCTCCTTCCTCCAGGGCAGCCAGAACATCGGGAGTTGCTATTCTTCTCCAGATCTCCAGATGAAGAGGTACATCTCAGTGCAAGGATGAGCTGATTGTATGTATTTTGGCTGTGAGGTGGCCTTGAGACCCCTTTCCAATCATTCCCAACTAGCGCAAGGCTCACAAGCTCAGTGCAAATGTATTTACATGTGTTGCTCCAATGGCATGGTGGTCCCAAGTGCATCAGCTCACCTACCTACTCTCCAGTCCTCTTCCTGGCTTTCTCATGTAGTAATGTTGCCTTTAACATACCACTTGGAAGAAGGCAGGGAGTGGAGTACCAATGTCCTAGTTAAGGTTGCCAGGTCAGTAGCATTCCATTTGCTGAGGTTTTGGGGCCAAAACCTGAGAGACAGGAGCAATGGGCTTGTGATATCATAGGGTGTGTGCCCTTGTGGTGTCATGGAAGGTATAGCCTTCAATTGTAATCACAAAACGGCATGTGAAAGACAGACAATATGGTTGAATTTAAAGTAGTGCTATTAAAGGTCTACCTCCCAGAGTCTGTTGGGAGAGACTGGCAGGCTGAAGGCTACAGCATAGAGTGGGAAGCAAGTCAACTACTAAAAGGAAGGAAGGAAGGAAGATAATTTTTGAAATCAGTGGTTGGACAAATGTTAATTTGGATGTACTGGAAGATTCCTAGGTGATCTTCAGGATGAACCTCAAAATCAGGTCAGCTGCCAGGTTGACAGCATCTCATTCCTTGATATTTCAGGGCCGAAGACCAAGACCTGGAGAATGGATCCCAAGACCTGGTGTTCAGAGCCAAAGCCTGAGTCATGAGCCCTCATGTTTCATAAGCCCTGGCAACGGTGACATTAAAAGTAGAAAAAACACCCCTGTTAGCCTATGCCTTCTGTGATATCCTAAGGGCCTACATCATGAGGTGGGCCTCGTCAGCCATGGAAGGCAGCCCATCTAGGAGAAGGAAAACTCCGATTTCAAACCTCCACTGCCTTGTGGCTATATCCACTCATGGAAAAGGCTTCAGGAGTTAACCTAGAGGCAAAATCCGGAGCTGGAGTCCTGAAGGCAGTTCGTGTTGTTCTGCCAACTCCTGCAACATTGCTGGAACCAGTTGTATTGGCTCTTGCCTTTCCATTGGATCATTTCAGCAACGTGGAGAGGGGGGATCTGCTGCTTGGGTAACAGCCTATCCTCCATATTACTTTACCCAGACTTCATGCTCTGGAGAGGACACTCCTCAATTCAGAGCATGTTACCATAGTCTCTCGAGACTGAAGGATGCCTGTGCGACATCATGAACTGCTGGATAGCTCAGTAGTTTAGTTATCTGATTGTGGAGCCAAAGGCCAGCAGTTTGATCCCGACTGTGCCTCCTTGACAGGGGTTGGGTTGGATGATCCACACATCTGCAGTTCCACAATGATGACGACATCGCAAGAGTCTATAGTCCATCTTGGATTCTGGATGCTGCTGACCAAGCAACCCTACTTCAGAACTTTGTTCGGAGCAGCTTCATTTTTCAAGAAGCGAGTTGCAGCTTGTGTCCACATAGCCACAGATACATTAAAGTGTCTAGGATGCAGCAGTGGAATGAATCTATGCTAGCCAGTTGATTCAGAAAAGAAGGTACAATAGCAGAGAAAAGGAGGCCGGTCCCAACTGCACATTTTCTGTGAAACATTTTGGCCTAGCACTTGGCTAGTTTGATCGCCACTCTGTGGTCTGGAGAACAGGGGAATATGTAGAACATCCTTACATCTTTACATAATGTGATTTAGAAAAATTGTTTTCTGGTATTTTGTAAAGTTAAGGCAATGGCTTTAGTTTCAACAGCAATAACTTGGAAGGATGCCTGGCCAAACTAATGTTATGTGATCATTTGATAATTAATTTTATGTCTTGCTGGGTCTAGCAGTGATTATCAAGCACTCTCCTCCTTTTACATTTCCTGATATTATTACACTATTTCGCAAAAGGTCTAATCCATGTGGGTATAATATCTAGAATGATTTGAATGCCAAATAGTAATAATGAAGCTGGCTCCAGGCTGGCTGATCTCAATTTTTTCCAGGAAGCAACTTTTTTCCAGGAAAGTTCTTTTACTCTGCCTCCCCCTGCCCCCCCACCACTTAAGCAAGAGCTAGAATAAAGCTTGAAAGCTGCAGAAATGTGAGCTTTTTGAGGAGTTACGGTAGATATTCAAAACTGTTAGTACTGTCTCTCTGACTTCTGATTGCATCATGCAAAGACCTTCATAGCACCTCAAGAAGAAATAAAAATATAGTTGTTTTGATAAGCATCCTGACAAGGATTTAATTTTCATCATTGTTGGATTAATAATTATGTTGTATTAAGTAACAGAGCAGAACCATAGCCAACTAGGATGCCTAAATTGTTTTCTCTTCTCTCTAGAAGCTCAGAAAATCGAGGTCTTTCCTTTTATCCATGAAAGGACACTAATACATTTTGGTTATGGCAAACATGGGGACTCTATGAAGTGTAAAGTGGCTGTGCTTAAATAACTGGCAATTTCTGGGTGCCAGTATTATTTTATTTATTTAGATCCTGCTCTTTAATAAACATGAATCTCAAGGTGGCTAGTAACAATAATAATTCAAATAAAAACTAAAGTACAATTAATGTGTAAGGATAGATTCAGATCACAATATGTTAATATGTTTCAGTAAATAAAAAAGGTATAACACCATGCAGTCAGTTGAAAACTAGCTTAACCATTCAGAGAGTAACCTAAGTGCCAGATTTTTGTCTGATCAAAAATGTATCCAGAAAGTTGGTTCCATATGCTCCTTTGAGGGTTGGCAGAAGATGGTGTATGGTTTTGTTTTGTTGTGTTTTGCTTTATTGTTTTTGTTTTAAATGGATTACAGCTAGGACTTCAGGTTGACAGGTAATAAGAGCCAACACTCAGTAGTTCCTCCAAAGGCCTTTCCTTCTCTCCCTTTCCACAGTCATCGTGGGTGTTTAGTTAATGCTTTGTCAACACACAACAGTTCGATAACACCACTCTTCCCCGCCTCCAAGTTTTAAAGTTTAGCCTTATATAAAAATATATTCTCAAATGTCTCCAGATTTGCTGAACTTGAGTCTTGGGCACCTGAATCCAACTGGTAATCCCAACTAAAGTAGACCCACTGAATTACTGGAATTTGTCTTAAGTCTACCCTGATACTGATAATTGGATGTTGGCCTTAACAGTTACCAATTCAAGCCACCAATAAGTACTTTACCAAAGTCATACTGTGATTGGTTGGAGCTGCCAGAAATTACCTGACTCTTACCAGCTTCCAGAGTTGCAAACAAGAACACTCAACCCCATAGGAAAGGAGAGATAACGGGGAGGGAAAAGCAGAGAACACTTCTCTTTGCAAGGTTTGAAAACATATTTTTAAGACAAAATGGTTCCTGGATCATCATCCTTCCATTACTCAGCTATCGATGATTTCAGTATGCCTTTACATGCATTCTTCTTATAAATAACTCCTGAAGTTTTGTTTGCTAGAAACCCAGCACTTTCCACTTCAGTTCTTTCTCCCTCTTTTTTTTCTGACTCCCACTGCTTCTCTTCCTTTTCTTGTTAAAAAAAGCCTCAAATACTTTGTATGCATTGATTACTTTATTAATTGCCAACTTATTTCATTGTGTGCTGTGTTGAAAGTCTTACCACCACGGCGGCCACAACTTGGGGCTATTTAATATAGCAGACATTTATTGAGACAAGAAACACAATGAGCAATTCAATAAACAATTATATTTGTATCCCTTGGCAATGGCTATGGTCTGTCATTAATATTCAATCACTTCTCTGGTTTCACTTATACGCTGCTGAGCTTCTCTGCTGAAAAAGCAAAAAGGGGGGTTCCCTCCTTGCCTTTATCCATCCAGCATGCTGGGATAGGACAGTAAATGTCAATCAAGCCTTTATTGTCACCGAAGAAAAATGTCCTGGTGCCTGCCAGGTCTAATTTTACTGAGGATCTGATTTTCATATGGCATTCCAGCACAGAGGGGCTAAATCCCTTGGGCTGTCAAAGGAAAATGGAAAAAAGAGGGGATCTGGTGTTTACATGCAGTGAGGAGCACACAGTTGTTGGCCCTGGGGGGGGCTCAGAAAAGCATTAGGAATGTGCATAATATGTTACTGGGTGATGAGTCATGGCAGAGGTCAGGGTGGGAGAAACTAAATACTTTTCAATACTAACTTTTAATCCATCATGCTTCCCAGAACGGCAGCCTTCCTGAACAGCAGCAACATTTACAGTAAATGAACACACCCATGTGGACTATGGCTCTTTCAAATAATACTCGTAGGTTTCCAAATAATAGCAAACTTAACCCATGTCCAATTGTGTATTCTCTTGAGGGACGATGAGAATTTTGTTTCAGCCTATAAGAACTTACCAGCAATCAGAATGTTTGTCCTATCTGGGAAGGGAAGAGCTCCCAGAATACTGTGGCTTGCGAGGAAACCAATGATACGTACGCTGCATATTCTGGGAATTTTATATATAAAATAACTCAAGTGTAGGAGAAACTGAAATAATGGACAGATTTGTCCCTCCATAATCAAAATGGTGAGGGCACAACTTTTTATATTGGTGCTGAATTAGTGGAAATGCCTGTTTCAAAAAGAAGGCTTTTCGTCTTTAACATTTGAGTGACAAGCAAGTACAACATTATCCATGTGAGGAGCCTACTGAAGGTGGCTGCGACAAATGGCAGAGAATTTGCTCAATGGAACTGATGTCATGGCCACTGCAGCTAATCAAAGAGTTCTTTTTAAAAAAATTGTGCATGAATTCACATGGTTCATAGCAAGCTGCATATGTCCCCCCCCCCAAATTTAAAATGATGTTTTTAACTAGCAATAGTCACCCACCACTAACATCACTTCTGTTGTGCAGGTGGAGATATGCAACAGGATACTGGCCAGGGGATCTATTCTGGTTGAGACTGGATTTAAGCCATGACATCCTCCGATGGCAGGAAATGGACTTTGAAGTCAAGCTGAGTTGAAAGTCTTCCCACCACACCACAACGTGATTCTTCTGAGCTCTCAAAATCTAACAATGTTCTCTAGAATCTTCACATATGTTTTGTGTTTCACTGGTGTTTACTCTCATCCAAATAACATTTCACCCATCTATGAACAAAGGGACAAAGCATTTTTCTGCTGTTGACCCCTATCCTGACCAAGACATCAAAGATACATTGCCATTTTGCTGCTGTCACATTTAGTTTGGTCCCAACTATGCACAAGTGTTCACATGTCCACATGCATCCAGTCATGTCTGGGTCACAAAATGAACTATGTTGCAAAGATGGCAATGGAAAAACAATTTCAACTCCGGATGCCTAGTCAACTACTGTAGTCATGCAGACAGCTATTCACATTACTGCTAATCATACACGGAGAAAAGAAAAAGAGAGTGCCAGTATATTTGGTATACAGGATTTTGTACAACACCTAAGAAAGTAGGGGTAGTCCCGAATTCTTTTGCTCTTCATCTATCTATGGCATATTTTACAGGATTTACATGGTGCCATCAACATGTGGGCTCAGCATTTGGGGAATGTTGTTCCAAAAAAAGTAATGTTTCTAAGCCTTGATATTTAAGAAAAACATATGTGGAAACTACTTTGACGTATAAGCAAGAATCCTCCATTACATGGACTTTTATGCTGTCTAATATAGGAGAAAATGGAAATCACCTTGGGCATTAAATTCTCGGTGACCAGCTGCTTTGAATGTACTGAGAAAGGGAAAGAGAGAAATGAATAAAAACAGCTGGATTAACTTCAAGATGTTTTTCCTTTTGGCAAAAAAAAAGTTTCCCCTGCCCCATATCTCAGCATTTAAAAGCAAATATCAGCCTTCCAATAAACCTTCCTCTAGTTTCCAATGCAAATGCATCCTTAACTATAGAGAAATATTTTTTCATTTCCCTTCTGAGGCTTCAGCTAGAATGTTTATCCAAAACAATATTGGACAGAGTGCCATGACCTTCCAAGGTTTGCTTGCCTTTGCTTTTGCAACATAATCAGTCTCTGCCTTAGATGCCTCCCTTTCGACCAACAGAAGACAAGAACAGATCTTTTCCTCCACTTGGACTATTGAAGTATTTCCACTTGGACCTATCTGAAGTACTTCATTAAAACAGAATTGTTATTGTGCTGGGTAGCCAGGTTACTTATTGAAAGCAACACTGGCCAACAAGAAAGCAACACTGGCCAACAAGAAAATATTTCTTCCCCTACTCAATCCTCCTTTGGTATTCTTCTGCCATTTTTTATTTTTGTGTCTTCTTTTTCAGTGAATCTGTGAACCAGCCTCATGAGATCCTAATTTGTGCCCCATCCCATTTAAACCTCAACCAAATCTTATTTTTCTCCTTCTCTTCTTTCAGCGGATCTCTGAAAAGCTCTAGGGGTTTGAGATCCCATATACCAGCGATGGCGAACCTATGGCATGTGTGCCACAGCTGGCATGCAGAGCCTTCTCTGTGGGCATGCTAGCCGTAAGTTGCCATTGAGAAATACTTACCAATCCTCCGATTCTGGATTTTGGCACTCCCCTCTGCTGGTACAATGGTCCAAAGGAGGGGTGCAATGGCGGCCATTACTGGTCTAGTCCGATGGGGGATTGGTATATGACACTGTCATATACCATATGTACTGGTGTTCTATCCACCCACCCATCCTTGAAGGGTAACCTTTTATTTAATGTTAAATTTATTATGTTTTTTATTTTGTTCTTTTAATATTGTGAGCCACCTTGAATCCCCTTATTGGGAGAAAGGCAGCCTTTCAAACACACACACACACACACACACACACACACACACACACACACACACACACACACACACACACACACACACACACACACACACACACACACACACAAGTAATGCAAGTACTTATTTGTATCACTATAGTATTAACTGTTGCTGATGCACTGAAGTTCATTTACCTTTCTGCGCTCATTCGCACCTGGCTCTTTTTGCCAAATTCAATCATTATTGCTACTACTATTATTACTTTGCTATCTCCTCCCCCTCCTCTGTAGGTGACTATTGAAGTAAATTGATCAGTTCCAGTATAGCTTTAATGAGTGCCTCATAAAGGTACATTATTAGTACTCTAGTCTCCTAGCTTGTGCCTGCTTCATTCCCAGGCTGCTTTGCTCTGAGCAACTGTACTAATTGCCTCTCCTAAAGCCAGTCCTATGAGCAAAATGGTCTGCTTCCTAAATTATTCCCCCAGTAAATTTTTATTTTTTCTTTAAGAAAAGTGTTCAGTCATCTCACCCAAATTCATCATATAAATCAAAGAGCGTCTTAATAACGATTAATCAAACACAAAGGAAACCTATAAAAGAAAAGGGGTGGTTTACAAAGAGGACAGAAAATGGAAAAATGGTGGTAAAACTCCCTTTGGCAACAGGCAGAAAAGGGGTAGCTAAATGGAAACAAAACATGTTTTAATAAAGTCTTCAAAGGCTAGAGGAAATTTGAGGCAAGGTGGGGAGGCACAAAAGAATAAAGAAGCAAACACTCGCTTTCCCATATAAGTATCTGTGAAAGTGTCTTTCTGGTATAAGTGTCTGTCCTTTGTTTGCAAAGATGGCCATCTCCATCAGATGGAGGTTAAGGTTGAGCAGTAGTATGTTGATGAACACACAGTTGACTAAGTAGCCCAATACAAGCCCAGATGATACAGAAACAGTTTAATTCAGGGGTGTCCAACCTTTCACCTTCCCTGGGCCACATTAGAAGATGAAAATTTGGATTGGGCCGCACATACATTTGGTTTGGGCCACATGGGGGCAGCCCTAGCCGTCCTCCGCAGCCCCACTCCAAGCGCACTTACTGGTAGCTGCGATCTCAGACAGCAGAGGCTGCCAGCTCTGACTCCGACGGCTTTATGGGGCTGGGAGGGGGTCCACCTATTGACGGGGATGGCGCAATGCAGTCACGCAGCCCCCGTGTCCCCTCCCCTCCCACTCCTTCCTTCCTTCCCTCTCCCCCCCTCTACTGTTGTAACATGCCCTGGCCACATTCCGGCCGCAAGCGGCGGCAGAGTATCTTGAAACTTTGGAATTTCTTTAAAAATAAAAAATTGCACTGGGCCGCATTACGAGCTGACCTGGGCCACATGTGGCCCTTGGGCCGCGGGTTGGACAAGCCTGGTTTAATTGATCATGGACTTGCTAGGCTGTCAAGAAGTTACATCCTTGCTTTTTCACTTCTCTTATTCTTGGTGCATCCTTCATTGTTTTGTTTTCAAATTTGCTGGCCCCTCATTTGACAGCACTTCCCCAGACACCTCAGTTTTGAGTGAGAGCTTCCCAATTGACATGGTTAATTTTTAAAGATGTAAATGTTGTTTGTCAGTGTATCCTTGAATCCTTTCTTTTGTCCAATACATAGTCAAGTGCCTGCAGCAAGCTCTTCACAGAAGACACGGCTAGCCCACTGAAGTCGTCATTATTTCAGGACTGTAAAAATACTTGCCATCTGTGTTTCTTCCTGAACTTCAGTTCCAGGGACATTATCCTAGCATTTATTGTTGAAAATTCTTTGAAGACAGGTAAGAGGAAAACAATTGAGCTTTCTTGCATGGTGCTGTTAGGTAGTCCACATCTCTGCTTCATAAAGTTCGAGAAGATAGAACAACAACTTTGCACATTTTCAGCTTAATAGAAAGATTGATTCCATAGTGATTCCATGTGAATTGTCTTTTCAGATTTAGTTTTTGTGGTGAATTTGATCAAGCTTTGAAATCTGCCTCAAGCTGACCATAAAAGAAAGAATGCTTTGCTCTTTATTTGTTGATATGTAATGATCTGGGAACTCTCCTTGCAGGGAGAGAGCTGGCTATAGGGAGCATTATGAGAAGCACCTGCATTTGCAAGTTTAGCATTACTTTATCACTACCACCATTATTTTTCACAGGGCAAAGTCCTGCTGCTTAGTGTAAGCCAAATTGTAACTTTCAGCCTGTTCTTCTTCCCTGTTAATTATTTTCCCCTAGGGACATGCATGTACACATACCCAGCCAGTTTGTGCACCCTCTTCCACCCCCAAGAATAACAGCAAGGATGGTTTATTTACCAGAGAGGAATGGACCAAAAGTTACAATTTGGCTTACGCTAGGCAACAGGCACAAAAGAATGTCTGGAAGGACAGATCCTGAAGCTGAGGCTACAATACTTTAGCCATCTCATGAGAAGAGAAGACTCCCTGGAAAAGACCCTGATGTGAGGAAAATGTGAAGGCAAAAGGAGAAGGGGACGACAGAGGATGAGATGGTTGGACAGTATCATCAGAGTTACCAACATGAATTTGACTCAACTCTGGGAGGCAGTGGAAGACAGGAGGGCCTGGCATGCTCTGGTCCATGGGGTCATGAAGAGTCAGAAATGACTTAACGACTAAACAACAAGCAACAGGACTTAAGCCACTGATTATTCAGAATCCTGTTTCTATGCATGGATTACACTGCCATTTTTCTTCTCTCTAGAAGCAAATCGATATGTGCTACGTACTGTAACTGCTCTAGCCTTAGAATCTGAAAAAGATAGTGAGGAACACAACCTGTCTCACACAAAGCTTGGAAAAGTCACATTTTTTACTCCAGTTCCCAGAATCTCCATGTCATCGTATAAGCTAAGAACCATCTTCTGTAAAGTAAGATGTATGATCATCCATCATAGATCACAAGTTATGGCTTTATCACAACTATACCACCACTTCTTATTTTCTAAGAAAAGCTATTTCACTCAGGTTACTTCAAAGCTTTGTTCAGTTATTGCTGGCAATTGACCACTGTTCCCTAAAAGAACTATTTTAACGAGAACAAGGAGGCTACCTGGAAACCCTCTCCTTAAGAAGAGTTCTGAGATTTACCTAAGTTGTAGAAGTTTTTAAAAGTGGGGACACCATGGACGTATAGGCTACATGTATCAAAAGCAAACTCTGCCGAGATCTGAAGAGAAAACTTTATGATTCCAAGAACAACCTCTGCAAAACAAATATTAGGTTTATAAGGATATTTTAATCTCTACTTTTCTTTTTGTTATTTAACAAAGTTGAGAACATAATGCTATTTTATGAGTTTTTCTTTTTTTTTCTCCTCCCCTTCCATATTATCTTTTATTGCATCTCTTTTTCTTTTTTTTCTTACAACAAAAAGCACTTTATAGTTCTGCCAAGAATGTAGGAATATTATACCCTGTATGCAGTTAATCCCCCCCCCCCAGTGAATGTCAGCAGACGAAGGCTTGGCAAGAAAGTATCAAAATAACAAGTCACAATAGGGCAAGTCAGTCCCAGATAGGTCTGCTCTCTTGCTGTCTTTTCCTCATGAACACAATTCACACACACATATACACAACTTTCAAAGCGATCTTAGTTGAACAAAGCATTCTCTCCACCATCTGTTTAGAATTCCTGTGCCAGTTCACTTGCAGTCTTTCCATCTCCTCCTCATGTGTTCTTCAAACCACGGAGAGGACACGTTCTCATTATTTTGCAAGCGAGGTGCAATTATGGGAAGCCTCAGCAGAAAGAAGACTGATAACATCTCCTTCCTGCCAGCCTATGCAGACGGCAGCCTGCCTGGGCCATGCAGGCAACTGGTCAGAGCAAGAGCTCAAGTTTTCAGAAAGATTCTTAACATACCAACAATCCTTACTTGTTGACTTAGAACAAAATTACATATCTTTTGGCTACTGTAAGGTCTTCCAAAGCCACCATTGGCTTTAAGGTGAGAACTTTTGCATGCTCACAGAGCCTAAAGGACAGCCATTAGGCAGAGCTGGGCATCTGCCTTGGGCATCATGAGAGGAAACAAACAGAATGGCCAGGTCAGTGGCTTCCCCTTCTATGAAATGATAGGACCAAAACTTGGCACCATGGTTAAACTGCAGCACAGCAGTCAAGCCTCTGCTCACAACCTGCGTTTGACCCCAATGAGTTCAGGTACCCGGCTCAAGGTTGACTTCCATCCTTCTGAGGCTGGCAAAATGAGTATCCAGCTCGCCGGGGACAATGTGTTGTTTGCATAATTACATTGTAAACTGCCCAGAGAGTGCTTCAACACTATGGGAGGATATAGAAGTGGAAACAACAACAGTCTAGATCAGTTGTTGCCAAACTTGGGCCTCCAGATGTTCTTGGACTTCAACTCCCAGAAATCCTGGCCAGCAGAGGTGGTGGTGAAGGCTTCTGGGAGTTGTAGTCCAAGAACATCTGGAGGCCCAAGGTTGGGGACCACTGGTCTAGATGATATACCCCAGCATTGTTCAATGGTATGTGTGCTATAAGAGAGAGTGTGAGAGATGCTTGTTCTGCTGATTACACTCTAGTTTTCAACAGCTTGCTCAGAAAAATCAGCAGTCGGCACAGCAAATAACTACCTCACAACTCTGTTTTTCCTGACTTCTTCCTATCCGTCTTAACAGAACTAACAGTCTTCTTGACTTAACAGGGAGTGTTAACTAAGACCTCTCTTAACTGCTCTTAAGTCTGAGCTCTCATGTGCTTCATAGCTCTTCTTGTCTGTCACTCAAGCTACAACTCAACTGATTTCTCTCTCTTACACATACACTCATTATATATTTAATATCACCAGTACAGCCAGGGAGCACAGCAGCCTATCGGCGCACAAGTCCATTGAGAGATATTTTGACCTGTCCTCCCAATTGTTCTGACAGGCTCTTCTGGCACAGTTCCAATTCTCCGTTGCCAGTCAAAATACAGCCACTCATTATGCATACCAACACACACATGTAGACAACATGGAGTTGCCAACACCCCACGTGTTTTTAGGGTTACAGCTTCCATCAGCCCTCATCAACGGCTGTACTAAGGCTGATGGAAGCTGTAAATCCAAAAATCTGGAGGACCACAGATATTCATTCTGCACCTTACCCTGTCCATTTTAGAGACTCCTATAACATCACTTTCTGCCACCACTCTGATGCCAGAAAGTGAGGAGGAATTAAGGAACCTTGTAATGAGGGTGAAAGAGATGAGCTAAAAAAATGGTTTGAAGCTCAACATCAAAAAAACTAAGATAATGGCCACTGGTCCCGTCACCTCCTGGCAAATAGAAGGGGAAGATATGGAGGTAGTGACAGATTTTACTTTCTTGGGCTCCATGATCACTGCAGATGGTGACAGCAGCCCCAAAATTAAAAGATGCCTTCTTCTTGGGAGGAAAGCGATGACAAACCTAAACAGCATCTTAAAAAGCAGAGACATCACCTTGCCAACAAAAGTCTGAATAGTCAAAGCTATGGTTTTTCCTGTAGTGATGTACGGAAGTGAGAGCTGGACCATAAAGAAGGCTGACCACCGAAGAATTGATGCTTTTGAATTGTGGTGCTGGAGGAGACTCTTGAGAGTCCCCAGGACCGCAAGGAGAACAAACCTATCCATTTTGAAGGAAATCAACCCTGAGTGCTCACTGGAAGGACAGATCCTGAAGCTGAGGCTCCAATACTTTGGCCATCTCATGAGAAGAGAAGACTCCCTGGAAAACACCCTGATGTTAGGAAAGTGTGAGGGCAAGAGGAGAAGGGGACGACAGAGGATGAGATGGTTGGACAGTGTCATCAAAGTGACCAACATGAATTTGGCCCAGCTCCGGGAGGCAGTGGAAGACAGGAGGGCCTGGCGTGCTCTGGTCCATGGGGTCACGAAGAGTCGGACATGACTAAACGATTAAACAAACAAACAATAACATCGCTGAGATATTTGCTGTCTTCCTCTTTCAACTGCCTGTGGTTTTTCATTTAGTTTTCATTTGTTGAGATTTTAACACAATTGACACTCATCGTTCTGTGGAGTGGCATGTTTCAGTATGAACATAATTTGATAGTTAGCCACAATTTGTAGAACCAGTTCATTGGAACAATGCCCACTCTTATGTTCAAGCAGAGTGCCTTAGATTCTCTGCTCGATGGTGGCCTGTATATTTTGGCCAGAAGTATTTTAAAATATATTCCATGGAGAATGGCCAGGATTTACATAGTGTGTAAACCAGATTAATTATTCTTTAATTGTTCATCTTTTGAAAGGTCATTTTTCTCCCTCTTACTTGACTTTGCATGTTAAACTAGATTTTTCTCATAAAACTATGCAGAAGACAAACTCTCTCTACTTTTCCCTCTCTTAATTGTTAGATTATACAGAGAATGGGAGAGGTTGAAGGACAGGGATTGCTTGAAAGCCAAGTTTTGGAAAAGTGACTTTTTGCCTGTAACAGTCCAAAATGCCAGGACAGTGTGGCTGATGGATTCTGAGAGCAGCAGACCAAGAAAAGTAATTTTCGCAAATTCTGGAGGGGATTACTTATTTTAAAGACCATCCTCATTGGATTCCAACCAATGTGTGCAAATGATTGGTTTGTAATAAATAAATTAATAAATGATTTTAGTTTGGTGCTGCTCTGCTGCTGGGTCTTCTTTAGTGCTGGAAAGAGAAATAAGGTATTGCCACTAAATATCCTGCTCTCTGGAGGGTGGCGAAGCCATGTCTTGCCAGTGTAGGAAAGAACAGATCAGCCACAATTCTGAAGATGTGTCACATTCTCCAGCAGTAATCCTGGTCATGCCTTCTGTGTAAAATACTTTCAACCATGTATCCTTTGGACACAATGTGAAAAATTAAAAATGTCTGAAATTAGACCCAAATTATTATTTTTTTAATAAATTATTATTTGAGGAAGATTCAACATGTTATTTAGCTAAGGATCATGTTAAACAAGGGACATGGTGGCGCTGCAGGTTAAACCGCAGAAGCCTCTGTGCTGCCGGGACACAAGACCAGCAGTCGTAAGATCGAATCCACGTGACAGAGTGAGCTCCCGTCGCTTGTCCGAGCTCCTGCCAACCTAGCAGTTCAAAAGTATGTAAAAATGTGAGTAGATACATAGGTACCACTTCGGCGGGAAGGTAACAGCATTCCATGTCTAGTTGCGATGGCCACGTGACCAGGGATACTGTCTTTGGACAAATGCTGGCTCTATGGCTTGGAAACAGGGATGAGCACCATGCCCCAGAGATGGACACGACTGGACTAAATGTCAAGGGGAACCTTTACCTTTCTATGTTAAACATTTTCTTCTAATTTGTACACTACCATGTGTTCCAAGCAGGCTCATTATTCATGATCACTGTTGTTTATTTATATTTAATGTTTTTTAACACTAGTGAAGACTTCATTGAAAAATGTGTTTATGGCATTTTTGTTCTTACCATATTAGTAAAATCCAGTGTTTGTACTTTTACATTACCGAACTTTATAAGAATAAATCACCATATATTTTTTTACATTGGGGCACATTTTTTTAAATGTGTTTTAGAAAATCCCAATTTGATGTGGCAATTCCTTTGGGATTGGTTGGTATATAAGTTCTTCTCTGTTGGTTGTACTCCTTGGCACTGTTGCACCACTAACCATGCTAGGTGGAGAGTTTGGGAACCTGAGAATCAAATATGTCATTTTTTCCAGCCTCTAAAAGGATGTACCTTTCTTCTGTTTTTTAAACAGATGTGGAAGTGTGTGAAATGGAAGCATGGAAATGTGAGCAGCATGAAGAAATCTATATTTTAGTAGCCCGATTCAGGCATTTAGAAAGGGTTAACATGAAAGTATGAACAGGGAGAGAGGTTTAGCCTGTCTGTTGGTGTGTCTTTGAGGAGAAGGGGTGTCCAAAGGGGTTCTCATCTGGGTTGAGAGGCTCCAGTGCAGAGGTTTGTGCCTGCGTGCACTCCGGAATGCCTGTGTGAGCGAGCGCTGCAGTATGCGCATGTGTACGAGCGTGTGCAAGCCCGCACAAGTACCACACTGCCATTTGTGCATGCACACAAGCACCCATGCACATATACACCCACACAAGCACCACACCGTCATTTGCGCATGTGCACGAGCGCGCACGTGCTTGCGAGAGAGCACTCATTTGCGCATGTGTATGAGTGCAGGGGGTG
This sequence comes from Pogona vitticeps, assembly GCF_051106095.1. Lineage (NCBI taxonomy): Eukaryota > Metazoa > Chordata > Lepidosauria > Squamata > Agamidae > Pogona > Pogona vitticeps. The sequence goes on along the minus strand of NC_135784.1, from coordinate 241,484,703 downwards.
CCCAGCCTTCCCCAGCTGGTCCATGGGGTGAAAAAGGTTGGGGACCCCTGCTCCAGTGGGTAGGGGGGTCTCCTCTTCAGACTCTCCTTCTCCACTTACAGACGCTGATAGGGAGAGTGAAGGGCTCGAATATTCTTGCTCATACTTTCAATTTACCCCTTCTGTAAACACTTGAATTGGGCTAGTGTGGATTTAAATTCTATCATTAAACTGAGTGAAAGAGCCCTCAGACTAAATTTGGGAACTAGAGAACTGCTATTGAATGCTGGCAGTTTTTCTTCTCAAGAGGGAATGTATTTTACCATCCTGAAACCATTATCTCCGGGGCAGAGGTAGCCATAATGAATGATCCAGGGACATTTTCCACCTAACTACCATCTGTTTGCCAGACAGTTTTCTGCCTTTTCATTCCACACATTCAGAGACTTAAACTGCCTTTTAAGAAAAGAAAAGAAGGGACAGGAAAGCTTGTTTAATGGGAACATTTAGTAAAGTGCAACTTGAATATCTAAATTAAAGATGACAGAAAAGAATGCATATTTGTGAGATTACTTGGCTTGCTGGGGGAGGGGAGAAGATTGGGTGCATTAGCATCTGGTAAAGATATGGCCCCTTCACGGATTGCTGCCAAGGAATGGATGGGAATGGGCGAATTCAATTCAGACAATTATCCTATCTACTACTGTGGGCAAGAATCCCATAGAAGAAATGGAGCAGCCCTCATAGTTAACAAAAGAGTGGGAAAAGCTGTAGTGGGATGCAATCTCAAAAATGATAGAATGATTTCAATACGAATCCAGGGCACACCTTTCAACATCATAATAATCCAAGTTTATGCACCAACCACCAATGCTGAAGAGGCTGAAATTGACGAATTCTATGAAGACTTACAACACCTTCTAGAACTGACACCCAAGAAAGATGTTGTTCTCATTATAGGGGACTGGAATGCTAAAGTAGGGAGTCAAAGTTTGGCCTTGAAGTTGAAAACCAAGGACGACGAAGGTTAATAGAGTTTTGTCAAGAGAACAAGCTGGTCATCACAAACACTCTTTCCCAACAACACAAGAGGCGACTCTACACATGGAAATCACCAGATGGGCAATACCAAAATCAGGTTGATTATGTTCTCTGCAGCCAAAGATGGAAAAGCTCTAGACAGTCAGCAAAAATAAGACCTGGAGCTGATTGTAGCTCTGATCATCAGCTTCTTATAGCAAAACTCAAGCTTAAACGGAAGAAAGTAGGAAAAACCACTGGGCTAGTCAGGTATAATCTAAACTAAATCCCTTATGGATACACAGTGGAAGTGAAGAACAGATTTAAGGAACTAGATTTAAGGAACTAGAGTGCCTGAAGAACTATGGATGGAGGCTTGTAACATTGTACAGGAGGCAGCAACAAAAAAAATCTCAAAGAAAAGGAAATGCAAGAAGGCAAAGTAGCTGTCCAACGAGGCCTTACAAATAGCAGAGAAGAGAAGGGAAAGAAAATGCAAGGGAGATAGGGAACGTTACAGAAAGTGGAATGCAGACTTCCAAAGAATAGCATGGAGAGACAAGAAGGCCTTCTTAAACGAAGAGTGGAAAGAAATAAAGGAAAACAATAGAAAGGGAAAAATCAGAGATCTGTTCAAGAAAATTGGAGCTATTAAAGGAACATTTTGTTCAAAGATGGACAGATAAAGGACAAAAATGGTAGGGACCTAACAGAAGCAGAAGACATTAAGAAGAGGTGGCAAGAATACAGAGAAGTATACCAGAAGGATCTGGATGTCCCAGACAACTCAGTTAGTGTGGCTGCTGACCGTGAGCCAGACATCCTGGAGAGTGAAGTCAAGTGGGCCTTAGAAAGCATGGCTAACAACAAGGCCGGTGGATGTGATGGCATTCCAGTTGAACTCTTTAAAATCTTAAAAGATGATGCCTTTGAGGTGTTACACTCAATATGCCAGCAAATTTGGAAAACTCAGCAGTGGCTGGAGGATTGGAAAAGATCAGTCTACATCCCAATCCCCAAGAAAGGCAGTGCCAAAGAATGCTCCAACTACCGTACAATTATACTCATTTCACACACTAGCAAGGTTATGCTCAAAATCTTACAAGGTAGGCTTCAGCAGTATGTGGACCGAGAATTCCCAGAAGTACAAGCTGGATTTCAAAGGACCAGAGAAACTAGAGACCAAATTGTAAACATGCGCTGGATTATGGAGAAAGCCAGATTTCCAGAAAAACATCTACTTCTGCTTCATTGAATACACAAAAGCCTTTGACTGTATGGACCACAACAAACTAAGAAATGGGAGTGCCTGATCACCTTATCTGTCTCCTGAGAAATCTATAAGTGGGACAGGAAGCAACAGTTAGAACTGGATATGGAAACACTGATTGGTTTAAAATTGGGAAAGGAGTACGACAAGGCTGTATATTGTCCCCCTGCTTTTTTAACTTATATGAAGAATACATCACGCAAAAGGCCGGACTAGAGGAATCCCAAGCCGGAATTAAGATTGCCGAAAGAAATATCAACAAACTCAGATATGCAGATGATACCACTCTGATGGCAGAAAGTGAGGAGGAGAGCACCAAAAATGGACTGAAGCTCAACATAAAAAAAAACTTAGATGATGGCCACTGGTCCCATCACCTCCTGGGAAACAGAAGGGGAAGATACGGAGGCAGTGGCAGATTTTACTTTCTTCGGCTCCATGATCACTGCAGATGGTGACAGCAGCCACGAAATTAGAAGATGCCTGCTTCTTGGGAGGAAAGCGATGACAAACCTAAACAGCATCTTAAAAAGCAGAGACACCACCTTACCGACAAAGGTCCACATAGTAAAAGCAATGGTTTTTCCAGTGACAATGTATGGAAGTGAGAGCTGGACCATAACGAAGGCTGACCGCTGAAGAATTGATGCTTTTGAATTGTGGTGCTGGAGGAGACTCTTGAGAGTCCCCAGGACTGCAAGGAGAACAAACCTATCCATTTTGAAGGAAATCAACCCTGAGTGCTCACTGGAAGGACAGATCCTGAAGCTGAGGCTCCAATACTTTGGCCATTTCATGAGAAGAGAAGTCTCCCTGGAAAAGACCGTGGTGTTGGGAAAGTGTGAAGGCAAGAGGAGAAGGGGACAACAGAGGATGAGATGGTTGGACTGTGTCACCGAAACTACCAACATGAATTTGACCCAAGTCTGGGAGGCAGTGGAAGACAGGAGGGCCTGATGTGCTCTGGTCCATGGGGTCACGAAGAGTTGGACATGACTTAACAACTAAACAACAACAACAAAGATTTGGTGAAGCTTCTAGTTCTAGTTCTCAGTATACTGCATGCTACAGTAAATCATAAGAATCTTTGAAAGTGCCAACAGTAAAGAAGGAGGCTGATTGTAATTGTGTGCAGTCAATTTAATGCCAACTTATGACAACCTTTTCCAGGGTTTTCTAGGTAGAGAATACACAGAAGTGGTTTACTATTCCTTTCTTCTGGGGGTGTCCTGGGACTTTGCAGCTTGCCCAAAGCCACACAGGCTGGCTCTCCTTTTGGGAGGTACAGTGGGGAATCAAACTCCCAACCTTACCTAACAATTGAGCTATCCAGAAAGAGATGACTATAGTATAAAGAAAGAATGTGACAAATGGTGGCAATGTCAGTGGGGAAAGACTAATTAAAGGGAAATATGTGTCAGTCTGTTTGCATTTGTGTCAATGCTACAAGTACCCCATCTTATTGTCTAATTTCTGCATCAGTCTGTGGATTTCTGAAGAGAATGTAAACATTCAGTTTAGTTTTCATACACAGTTCCCCTTTATTATGTGCAAAATCAGTCACCTGGAGTAAATGCTTTACCTTACCCAATGAAAGGCCTGGTCCTCATATGCACCTTTTTATATGCAGCTTTTCTCTAATGTACAATGTTTTGCTCATAATGGGTAAACAAGACATTCTCAACTTTCAGAAAAGTGAGCTGCTTGAATGTTTAGATTTGTTTGGTTTACTTTTAAATACGGTGAGATTAAATTTGAATTCTCTTCCATCTCTATGTAAGTAACAAGTAGAGGTGCAGCAGGGGAAAAGAAGTCTTGGATTCTAAGAACCGAGTTAGAAAAATATTGGTATGCAATATCTGTGAAACTGTGTAAAATAATATTCTAGATTGGAGAAAGCTTGAAATTCTGTGATGGAAGTATATAATACTGATCTCCAAAACAGAAGAAGAAGAAGAAGAAGAAGAAGAAGAAGAAGAAGGAGAAGAAGGAGAAGAAGAAGAAGAAGAAGAAGAAGAAGAAGAAGAAGAAGAAGAAGAAGAAGAAGAAGAAATTAGGCCCATGTAAAGATGATGTTCTAAAATTTTGAATGTTCTAAAATTTTGAACCCAACCGGACACAACAAAAATGACTTAGGGTTTAAAGACATTTGTCAAGAAACTCAAGGAAAACAAGTGGATGATATTGTAATAACAAATGAAATGATTAAGAGGCAAGTAAAGGCTGTGATGTGGTGGCGCTGTGGGTTAAACCACAGAAGCCTCTGTGCTGCAAGGTCAGAAGACCTGCAGTCATAAGATACAATCCACACGACGGAGTGAGCTCCCGTCAGTTGTCCCAGCCCCTGCCAACTAGCAGTTTGAAAGCATGTAAATGTGAGTAGATAAATAGGGACCACCTCGGTGGGAAGGTAACAGCGTTCCGTGTCTAAATTGCACTGGCCATGTGAGCACGGAAGATTGTCTTTGGACAAATGCTGGCTCTATGGCTTGGAAACGGGGATGAGCACTGCCCCCTAGAGTCGAACACGACTGGACATAAATTGTCAAGGGGAACCTTTACCTTTATCTAAATTTTTTTGGGATTAGTAAAAACATTCAGAAGTTCCTCAAGAAAAACATGGAAAAATGGAAATGGCTCATGTTGAAAAAATTGGTGAAGTTAACATCAAAAGACGAATATTTCAGGGGGATTCTTTGTCACCACTGCTGGTTAACATCTCACTAATGCCCATGTCAATAATTTTAAATGACACTGGATTGGGCTACCATATTTCAGAACAAGCAGGAAAAATCAATAATCTCTTATATATGGACAACCTAACACTACATTCAAAAACTTCCACAGAGATAGAATCTCTGCTAAACATAGTGCGAATACTTAGTGATGATATCCAAATGAAATTTGGAATTGACAGATGTGTGGCTCTGTCTATACACCTCGGCAAGATCCAAAACCTAGATGGAATAAAATTTAAAAATGACAATATTATAAAATCACTCTCAAGTGATGAAAATTATAAATACCTTGGAATACTAGAAGCAGATAACATTGTGCACACAAAAGTTAAAGGACAGAAGGGGCTTTATCAAAAGACTGTGGAAAATCTTAAAATCAAAATTAAATGGTGGAAATACAATCAAAGCCATAAACAAATGGCCAGTTCCAGTAAGTAGATATCCAGCTGGAATAATAGATTGGACTCAAAATGAATTAGAAGAATTAGATTGGAAAACACGGAAGCTAATGAACACGCATCACACACTATATCCAAAAAGTGAAGTGGACAGATTAAATTTACTAGGAAAAATCGGAGGCTATGGATCACTGCAGGTAGCAGAGGAGGAAAAAAAGAAGCTTAAATAATTATATCAATACAAGCAGAGAAAAACTACTTAAGGTGGTAAAAATGGAGAATATTTTGAAAACAACAGAAACCAAAGCTCAAACAACAATTTGAAAAGAAATTAAACAGCTGGAAAAATAAACCACTACATGGACAACATCTGAGAAATATTGGTGGAAAGCATAATCATAATTTAACATGGGCATGGCTAAAACTTTAAGAAAGAAATCAAAGGCTTGATTTTTGCTGTGCAAAACAAGCACTCCAAACCAACATGATGAAAGCTAAGATCCAAGGAATTAGTGTTAACAACAAATGGTCTCATAGACTCTGATGAGAAAAAGATGAAACTGTGTTACACTTCACCTGTGAATGTCCAAATATTGCACAAACAGATTACAAAGTTAGACATTATAGAGTGGTAAAGTTAGTGCACTGGTCATTATGCAAAAAATAATAATAACTTGCCAGCCTCAGAAAACGAGGAAGTCAAGATCTTGTGGGATTTCTGGATCCAAACTGATAGACACCTTGAACATAACATACCAGACATAGCAGTAATTGAATGAAGAAATTTCTGGATCATTGAAATTGTAATTCCAGGGGATGCCAGAGTTGAAAACAAAGAATTGGAAAAACTAACAAAATGCAGAGACCTAGCAATTGAAACATCTTGCTTGTGGACGAAATCACACCATTAGAGCTACAAAAATGGCAATATTAGGAACAGCATACATACTGTGCTGATATTTAATAGCTACTTACGTTTTTGGTTAAAACTTGTATCTGTTATATAATACCAGTTAATGTTTTTACCATTTTGATTGACTATGTCTGGTGTTTTACTACTACTACTACTACTACTACTACTACTACTACTACTACTACTACTACTACTACTACTACTACTAATAATAATAATAATAATAATAATAATAATAATACTAATAATAATAATAATAATAATAATAATAATAATAACAACAACAACAACAACAACCACCACCACCACCACCACCACCACCACCACCACCACCACCACCACAACAGGAACAGTTAATCAAAATTATAAAACTGACTGATATTATAGATTAGGACAACACACACCATAAAGACGATTGTTAACAACTGTTAACAACCCATGACAATGGGTGAAGAAGGACTGCAGAAGTGGGTGTATCCCTCACCCCCAGTCCTTTGTCCTTCTAACAAGCCTATTCAGACCAGGGGGAAGTGAAACCAATGTGGAGGATATATCAGGGATCTCCTACCAACTCTCCTGAGACTGAAGAAGCTACTTGGATGAGTAGCGAAACATTTCAGCCTAACAAGAAAAAAGTCCAGTTGCCATGACTCAACTTCATCTAGGCCTTCTGAGTCCTAATTGGTTCCTCTATCCACTACACCAAACTAAGTATCCCACCCTTTCTGTTACCCAGCATAAACTTATATGGTCACATGTGTTCAAAGTTCAGTGTGTCCCTCCGCTAATTGTAGGTATTGAGGCCACAACCATTTCAGAAAAAGAAACTGTCTGTCTTTTGCAGGAGGTATGCCTCTTCTCATATGGTGCTTCCATCTGCTGTAGGATTTCTTTAAAAATAAGTAAAGATGTTTTGCCCAGTTATTCTGGAATCCCTTGTTAAATTATTTTTAAAATGTTTAAACAGTCACAGTTTGTTCCTTTTTGTGATGGTTTTCTTGCCCAAGCTCTGTATACCTAGATAACTTGCCTTCAATTAAAGTACAAAAAGCACTTCCATGGATTTCTCCTGGAAACGTGGCTTTAAATGAACAAGTTGTACATTGTCAGGCAGCACAATTTCGAGGCCGGTGCTCTCTACCTCTGTGGTGGTGGGTGCCAAATTAAAAACAATGGTGCTGTGCCAATCTGTCCTATACAATCGTACGTTTAAATATTGAACATCATAGACCATTACTAAACCTCTTCACTTGACTGTCTATTATGAACATCACTGCATGCATGCTATTTGTCTGCAAGTAACCATTCAGGCTTATGTAAACACACCTCCTTTCCCTGTGTGGTGGAAAAGAGCAATGTGTGTTATAACAGCTGGTGTTCCACTGTTTAGCAAGTAAACATTATGTCCAGGGGTTAAAGTGGATTGGAATAGTTCCAGCTTACGTCTGCTGTCTACACTGCTACTGTGCTAGAAATAATGCCCCTTGCACCCTCTTGCCCACTCCTCCATTTACAGCACAATTTCCTCCTCTGATAAGGAGGACAATTTGTTGTCTCTTACGCAGTATCATATACTAATGAGCTTTCTTTCAAGGTCTTCAAATGTTACCAACATATAGAAAAATATGCATTAACCATCATATCATATTTACACGTGTTCTCTTTATGGATAGGGTCCCATGATATACTTCTGTTGCAGCAAACTTGCAGGTTCCAAGGAAACAGGAAGGGGAATGTGCTGACCTATTGCAGCTCTCCAATTGACCAACCCAGTGGTTGTGGGGAACTGGGAACCCCTATGGAACTGGTCTTCAGGTAGCTCAGAGGTCTGCAGACGGAAAAGATGAGAAGAAAGTTCTGAACGTTACACCAGCAGAAGACTGGATTTAGCCCTATTTGTTTAAATATCAACTTGTAATGTGGTTCACAGTCTGCCAGTTATAATGGCTTTGTATTCATTTCAGTATCAGACACAATGTAGTCCTCAATTTCATTAGAAGGGGAATACAAACAAAGGAAAGCTATTGTAATGTCCTGCTTGTTGGGGGGTTGGCGGGCTTCACGTAGGTACATAATCGGCCACTGAAGTGATAGAATGCTAGACTAGAGTGTGTAACTCTGGACTTTGGTTTGAGACAATAGTGTTCTTTGTATATTCATGCTCTCATCTAGAAACTTTAATTTTGCTCAGTTCCTGTGGAACTATCTAGATTGAGGCTTCACTGGTACTCTTTGTCTACGGCAGATCAGATTCTTTTTTGCACAGGTACACCTGTCCAGATAAGAGATGAAAACAGTTTTGTCATGGAGCGACTATGTCAGTAGGTAACAAGGACCATCCTATGTTGTCTGAACAGGAATCCTCTAGCAAAGTGGTTCCCAGGCATTCATGGACTACAACTCCCAGAAATCCTGGCCAGCACAGCTAGTGGTGAAGGCTTCTGGGAGTTTAAGAATACCTGCTTGTTGTGAAAGAACAAAACGTGGATTCCCTGCAGACTGTAATGGATTGGCAAAGCTGATTATTTATTTATTAGCTACATTTAGTTGTATTTCTACCCTGCCTTTCCTCCAAGGACCTCAAGGCCCTTTTCCTTTTCATGTTTGTCTCATATGTGAGGTAGGCTAGTGGAGAAAAGGTGACTAGTCAAAGATCAGTCAAAATGTTTCATGGCTAAGCGGGAATTTGAACCCAGATCTTCCAAGTCTGTTTAGTATACCATAGTGGGTCTCCTCTGCCCACTTTATCCTTACAAGAACCTGGTGAAGAAGGTCAGGTGGTGGTCCAGAAGCAGAGCAGAGCTTGTGAGTCCATGCTGGTGCAGGATTCTGAGAGAATTCAAAAAAGTAATTTTTCCTAGTTCTTGAATAAGAGCATGTTTGGCGATCAGAAGCTTAACGGAAGTAACCTGAACTAGAATCAAAACAATACAGAAGAGATAATATGGATCATAAGCATTGTGGATCTGTAATCTCTTTATATACCATAACCACTAACTGCTATTTAGCACAATACTGTATACAAATTTATTGTGCTCAAAGTTCCGATGTAATTCACCCTTGGGTATTCCATATACCTAGTGTTAATGATACAAAAAAAGCTCAAACACATTCACAAAGGGAGAATAAAATCCCAAGATTACTGGTAGTCAAGTTTTCTTCCACAATGTTGTCATCATCCTTTTAAAAGCTCATTAGCTAGAACAGGTTATGGTATAAAAAGATTAGGATGCCAGCTTCCAACTCTATAATTTTCAAATCAACTGGTAATGTCTATTCAGCCAATAGAACCATTACTGTGAATAGCTTATTGTAAATAAAAGACAGCCCTACAAATAGGGTGTCGGATTACTGGTTAAAGTAGAAGCAGCAGAGATCAAGAGGCTGGAGGTGAAATATGGGAAGGGATGGAAGGAAGTGGGTTTAACGCCTGTGCATTAATCTCTCAAGGAGCGAGGGGGGTAGGAAGGAAGATGAGACTGAAAAAAGGAAAAGGAAGTAGAAAAAAAGTCAAATCAAAGCTACAGTGCTAAAGAAGGTGAGGAGTACTTCACTTCGCTTCACATCTTTCCCCCCTTTTGGGTGCCCAAATGGGCATTTCTAGGATATTTACAATAAAGTAAAATAAAATATTTTTAAAAGCAATATTTTCCCTTCCATTCTGACACCAAATGCTGTCACCTGTACCTTTAAGCTACCTTGCTGCTCAGAGCCCATTACAGGAGACTGTCTCATCTCTAGTAATGAAGTACAAGTCATCTGTCAATCCGGTTGTCTTCTCTGCTTTGAATGGGAGTTTTGTTCATTGTCTTGGCTTTCAGTATAGTCTGGGCTCGCCTCACCTATACCCTTGTGGGTTTTTTAAAAACAAGAAAACTGTGTAGGACTGGTGGAGGAATTGGGAGACTGATTTGGGTGTAACACAATATCGTTTTTTTTTAAATTGCTGCCTCATCCACAGTCCAGATAGCCATGATTATTTCTAGCCAATGATGCTGTAGGAGAGGAACAACAGCACAAAGAAATGTGCAATTTTTGCAGAATGTTTTTTTTTTTTGGTCAAAACAATTACACTAGTAGATTACATGTATCTAGCTGGACTCCTCCTCCTCTTCAAATTCTAGGAGGGGAAGATTAGGTCAACAGAGTCCTGCCTAGATCTGTCCTCTGCTGCCTCAGAACAGTGGTCCTGGCCACTTTTCCTGCCCTCACCCAATGGCCTGGTCAACATGTTCACTTCAAGGAACTGGTCTACCAAAGTCTGTTCCAGTAGCAGTTAGACCATGCTGCTTGGACAATCCATCAGCTGGGCAAACGGGTGCTGTCCTAATTATGCCTTACTTACAGACCAAAATAAATTAATATAAGAGGAAAACAAGGTACAGTCCTGTGGAGCAGATTTTCCCTTCTCACTAATGGCTGGATATTCCAGCTTGACAGGCTGAAGAGCAGTAGGTTCTTTAGGCCAGCTGTTACAAATAGTAATGGTTGTTGTTGTTGTTTCAACTTAAATGCTTCCCAGCAATGCTAAAGCACTCTCTGGATCCTTTACAACATAATTATGGAAACAACACCTTTGGAAGGCTGAGTCACCCTTGAGCCAGCTACTTGAATCCATCAGGATCAAACTCACGCCATGAACAGAGCCTTGACTGCAGTACTGCAGTTTAACCATTGCACCATGGGGCTTGTGAGTTGCCATTTCAAAAATCTTCCATTCAAAGATAGCAGTTGAGAGCTTGGGAAAAAACTACTCTTCCCCCACCCCACTACAGCTCCTGGAATCATCACTGAAGGAGGGTGGGAGTTGTAGTTAAAAAAAAAGTGCTATTCCAAACTCTGCAAAACTGAAACCAAACATGTCAGGGGCGATATTATCTTGAACTGCAACTGGACTATGAAGAAGCTGTAAGGTTTTGGTAAAACTTTGCACATTCCCAGGCAATGGAAAGCCTGAGGCAGCATTTGTTTCCTTTAGATGTGACACCGTGGTGTTTTTGTTAAAATGTTTTTATTTCCAAATAAGCAAAGGGGGCATATTAGAAATAAGGATACTTCTAAAATCCTGCAACAAACCTCTGGCTCTTGCATCAAATCCCAGGAAAAGCAGCCACTTTGATTTTCAAATCTACCCCTTCTTTCTGGTTATATTAAGGCAGGAAACCTCACAGAATCCACTCTGCGTGACAAATTCAACACAGAACAATTGTAACAACATGTCCCCTGCTCCCCCCTCCCCTTCCCAGCCTTTCCCTTCTTGGCCAGTGAAACCCCCTGTGCTTGGGTGGTGACATTGGCCAAGAAGGTGTCACTTTCCAAAGGCAGAGGAGAGAGAAGTTCCCATTCAGAGAATATAAAGTGATCAACCCAACCATCAGCAAGTAATTCGATGTTTTGTCATACATGCCTGCCCAGCTTGGAAGGTCATTGAGAGATGCTTTTTTCTCTGTGGCATCATTGTTGAAAGGCATGTTTAGGGGAACACAACAAAGGCCTTCTCATTGGCTGATTTCAGGCCCTGGAAACCCACCCACCCCTTGCCATGGGAAGCAAAGCTAAGTGCCTCTTTATTGGCTAACATCGTTTCCTGATGTTCTGCTGATAGACAAATACATTTTTGTCTGGGTATTAAGTTGTTCGGTTTTGCAGAACGAGACTAATCTATGGATCCTGCTTATTTCCAATTTTTTTTTTTATCCAATGTGGTTATTTGATGCTGTAATGTTTTAATTCTGTTACTTTTTATATGTCTTTTGCTCCCTGCTATCTACTCTGTGCTGCTAGTTAGTGCACGTTAATTAAGTACAGAAATCACAAAGACGGGGGTGGTTTAAGACTTTCTAAAAACTGCTTTTCTTTCCATTTGTTCTTTTCCTGCCCATGTAATGGACGTTCAGGCTCTCTGCTGAATCTCTATTAGTGCAAAGATATCTTACACTCTGTTCATTTGTTTACAATAGCAGAACCTTCAACAGCTTTGGTTTATCATCTTTGCCTAACTTGGAAATGAATGCGCTTCTCTCTCCTCTATAAAACAGATGTTTAAAAACATCCTGCAAAGTGATTATTAACACACTTCGCATGACCTGGGTGCACAAGACTAATTTGCCTTGAAAAACAATCCTTTCCTTCTTTTCATCTTCCTCTGCGTTTGCTTTTTTCTTTGCACTGGTCAGTAGGTTTCACATATACTAATATGTAACAGATGGGTGATGCAATATTTTCACTCTCAAAAAAGGACGTGGAAAATTCTTTTCCAGGGAAGCATTGTTTGCATTCTTTGTCCTAATAGTGCCATATGACTCGGCGTGGAAGGATCAGATTTCTCCATATCCATCATAGGAGAACAATGCATTGTGTAGAAACCGGCAGCACCCTGAGCTTGCCCATCCATGCCTGACATTCAGCACCCTGTTCTCAGAACTGGCCACAAAGGTTGACAGGAGGGAAATTCTAGATCAGAAGATCAGGCTACAAAACCCTTTTGTATGTTGCCTTTCCTGTACCCCTTCGAGCATCTCTGTTACCTCTCTTGGTGCCTGAGTACTTTCAAGTGCAAGTATGCAGGGTGTCACCTTTCTAAAAATCCTGGCCTCCTATCATACACATTCAGCCTTCAGTAAAAAGATACGGCAGCAGAGGAAGCCAAGTGCAACAGTGAATGTGTCACGATCTGGGGTGGGTGGGGGGACCCCTTTTGCAAGACGAGATCCTATTACCACTGATGTCAAAGCTAACACATGGATAATCTAATAAAAAATGCACTGAAATTTGACAACATGCCTGCTTTGCCTTTGGCGGTCTTTCATTTAATCATGTGAAATCTTTGCATCTGAATATAACATAAAATCTAAATGAAGTTGTAATGAGTTGAAGCCACAAGAAGTTTGGAATCTGGACAAGCACTGGAACAGTCAAGCACTAGCCTATGTAATTCCTTTCCTTATGTGGTTGTACGAGAAACGCATTAAGAATATGCATCAGCTGATTTTTAATAACATAAGGAATCTGTGTTGAGGCTCTTGATCTGTCTAGCACAGTGTGGTTCAAGCAACAACTGGGAAGGAGCAGTTCTCCAGATGTCTCCAAACTGCAATATCCATTGGCTCTGGCCAGCATAGCCAGTGAGATCATGGGAGTTGTGGTCCTGCCGCATCTGGTGGTCCACAATCCCTGGGTTCTACTGATAGAGCCAGGGTCCCAAGCAGAAGTCTTTCCCAGCCTAATTTAGAAATAGTAGGAATTTACCTGGTGGCTTTCAACATGCGAAGCAAATATTGCTCCTCAAATAAGTCACCTAATCTGATCTCATTTTGATTGAAAGAACACAGTATATATCATTTTATAATTTGGTGGGGAGTGGAGAGAATACAACAGAACATGTTAAAATCAATTTAGATACCCAGGTCTTGAACTCTAAGAGTAAGAAATGGAACCTTGCGATCTGGTAGCTTTCCAAAGGACAGACCACCCCACTTGCTCTTTGCTTTGCCAGGAAGTTGTACTATAGCTGACAGATCAACAGGGATTCTGTGAGACCAGGAACCAGTGGGGCCCCACTCAGAAGGCTGGTTCTGTACTCAAAGGACTGTGTGAGATTAACAAAATTGTCCAGCACAGTCTTACCGTTCAGATGGTCTATCTTTGCTTGAGTTCAAACTGTTAGCCTTGACACTACATTTTCCTTTTTCATCGCTCAAAGTCTATCCTGTGGCTACATGATAAGGTAAAGGTTCCCCTTAACAATTTTTGTCCAGTCGTGTTCGACTCTAGGGGGTGGTGCTCATCCCCGTTTCCAAGCCATAGAGCCAGCATTTTTTTCGAAGACAATCTTCCGTGGTCACATGGCCAGTGCGACTTAGATACGGAATGCTGTTACCTTCCCACCGAGGTGGTCCCTATTGATCTACTTGCATTTGCATGCTTTCGAACCGCTAGGTTGGCGGGAGCTGGGACAAGCAACGGGCGCTCACTCCGTTGCGTGGATTCGATCTTACGACTGCTGGTCTTCTGACCCTGCAAGCACAGGCTTCTGCGGTTTAGCCCACAGCGCCACCACGTCCCGGCTACATGATAAGCATGTGTTAAATGATAAAGGGAATGTTTCTCTTTGCATGGAAAGTTCTGCCATGTGTATCAGCAGCAATAGACAGAATAGGTCGTGATTTCTTAATGTCGTACATGAAAGTTCTGTTGTTGTTTTTATCTACCATGTATATTGAAAACCCTAAACAGCGTGAGCCTGGCCTCCTTAACGAACCGCATGTCTTTTTATGACCCTGTTGAGATGTGGAAAGATGCTACTGAGAGTACCTTCACCTGCAAAAGCCAACCTAACCAGTATGCAGTGGAGGTTTCCTCTTGTGTTCTCCCAGACTGTGGAATGCATTATCTTCAACACTGCAGTCAGTTTTTGCTCTCGCTGCTAGGAGAAATATGATGTTGCACTCACTTCAAACTGATATTTTATTGTTATATTGATTTGTGTAATTATTTTTGTTCTGCTGGCTATTTTAATGGTTTTAATCTGTAATCTCTTTGTAATTTGATTTTTACAGGTTTTAAAAAGAATGGCTTGCTAGGGAAGTATAGAAGGGCTTGAAACACTCTGGCTGCCAATCAAGAATTGGTTAGTGGCTCCTCACTTCTGCATGTATAATCTCACAGGCATGTTGCCAGAGGCAATGCCTCTGTGTGCACTTCAGTGTCATGCAAAGTGTGAAGCTCAGGTTGTGCTTGAAGTCACACAAACAGCTTTAGTAGCACGTGCCCAATCCTTACTGGAGCACCCAATTTGCACTAAAATGTTACTCCATCTGTGAGGTTCTGGGAGTGTGATGTGTGTGGTTTACCTGTCCATATTTCTGAACTATTATATTTTTATTGGACCATGACACAGGTGTGTTGGAACTCAGTTATTTTTTTCCTGCTGAACCCCAAACAAGCAAGACCATAATGGTTTCTGCACATCCGAAGAACCGTTGCAGGTTAGGATTGGTATCTGCTGGTGAAGGGTTGTAATATCATAAAGGGGAATGGGCAGTGAAGGGAAACAGGAAGGGGCTGTTTCATGGCTTGCAAGGCAACCATGGGGCTGTTCAAAATGTTATCTGGCCCACCCATGCTTCGAAGCACATTCTGAACCTTTTTTAAAAAAAAAAATGGCCGGAACAATCGTGATCTGGGGTTGGAGGAAGTACAGTATATGTATTTCCATTGTCATGGACAGAACATTACTTGGCAGTGTTCAGGCTCATGGAACTCAGAGTCTGTGCAGGTAGAATTGTGAAAATGGTCCAACCCTGGAGGTAGGCAGATCAGACATTTCTTGGCAGGTTTTCTGTCATCTTGCCAGACAAAAACTTCAAAATTGTGGAAGTGAATCAGCCTGGCCCTTTTTTTTCCTTCCAAAGTGGAGAATCTTCCCTGCAGCTCAGGGCTTCTATTTCCACCCCACCAAGATGGAACAATTTGACTGGACTTTCCCCCCCATGTGATCAACTATTTCATTCTCTAAAAGGATGGTGTGTGTGTGCGGGGCAAGCCTGTGGATAATATTCTGGCTCTGAACAAAGATGGGTGTGATGATTTGGACAGCTGGAACACCCACGGACATGATCTTTCTTCCTAGTCACCCCACAGTATTTTAAAAAAACAACCCACTGAGTTTAGCACAAGATCACCTAATTACTGCATTGATATATTAATTCAGCACTAGGTCACTTTTGCATGGACCAAAAAAAGATAGAAATTGATGTGGAACAGAAACAATTTAATTTAATTGCACATTTGATCATTTGGTTTTAATCATCACCAGTGTGGAGCACCCATACAGAAGTGCTTCCTGAACAGCACTTTCACCATGCTGCAAATATCAGATCTGGCTCCACAGTTTTGTGTTGCCTTCAGGGCAACTGTCAAGCAAGGAGAGACAGTCGTCCCAGGATGTAAAATGGGTATCAATACTTTATACAAAGATAAGCCCAACATGTTTCGGCTATTGCATTTTTAGCCTTCTTCAGGGGCTACAATAAAACAGGAAGAGTAATAATTATTTTTAAGTAAACACAAAAATATCCTCAGAGGCAGATTCTACATAAGCATAATATAAGTGGTATGTAACCTGACTTCTTATGTTTACTTATAAATAATTGTTACTCTTCCTGTAAATCACTTTTAATACTTAATGTAAACTATAATTATATTAATGTATTAATGCTAGCACAAAATCTTTTTAAAAATGTCTTATTTGTTGTCCCAGTCAACTGAGTAGCTCATACAGTATAAGTGCTCTTTCCGTTTTATTATAGCCCCTGAAGAAGGCTAAAAGTGCAATAGCCAAAATGCATTGGGCTTTTAAAAATGCACTGGGATGTAAAATGGGTACTGTCTCTCCTTGCTTGACAACTTCAGTGGATGTTCCAGTCCTTTTTGTTCTTCTTCCTCTTGCATTCAGGGCAACTGCCAAACAAGGATGGCCTCCTCAAGGATATTGGTAAGCTGTAAAAGACTCACATACACCAGCTCTACCAGTTTCTCCTTTGCTTCAGTATTCTGTGGTTACTGAGCATTAGTACTAGTCTATTGTTGCGGGGGGTGGGAGAGAGTTTCTTCAAATGTCAGGTTCTGTGATCATATTGGTATCTCTTAGTGCCTCCTGATTCCTGCAGCAGGGAACTCTGGGGAGTAAAAGCCAGTGAGGTATGTTCTGAGTGAGAGAGCAATGTTCACTCTTACCAGCCAAAGAGTTGCCGTGCAGCACAAAAGCCTCCAGTGTTTCAAAACAGCAGTGTCTACCTGAGCAGAAAAGGAACCTGCTGGACAAAGACAGAACTAGCTTGACATTGCTTTTCACATGCATGTCAAGCAGGGAGCCCTGCTTGTGTTTATTTGCTGGTCTGCCCCAAAGCATCTCATCACAGACTGCATAGGAATGGGTCGGTCCAGAGTCAATTTAACCCGGTATTGTGTATCTAGGAGTAGCCACTCCAAGCCTTCTCCTAGCCCATTGGCTTTCCCCCTTGTAATTATAGGGTCCAGTAGACAGAGATTCGAGGCAAAATCCCGAGCCGGAGTCCCAAAGGCAGCATGTGTTGTTCTGCCAACTCCTGCGACATTGCTGGAACCAGTTGTATTGGCTCTTGCCTTTCCATTGGACCATTTCAGGAATGTGGAGAGGAGGGATCTGCTGCTTGGGTAACAGCCTATCCTCCATATTACCTTACCCAGGCTTCATGCTCTGGAGAGGACACTCCTCGATTCAGAGCATGTTTCCATAGTCTCTTGAGACTGAAGGATGCCTATAATGAGTGCCTCTTTTAGCTCAATTTCTTTTGGCACTCAACAGCAGAGCTTCCTAATTTAGGGTGAGATGCTTCTGAAAGGCAGTGTGGTGTAGTACAATGGTTCTCAGTCTTGGATTCCCAGTTGTTTTTGGACTGCAGCTCCCAGAAACCCTGGCCAACACAGCCAATGGTAAAGGCTTCTGGGAGTTTTAGTCCAAAAACATCTGGGGACCCAAGGCTTCTGGGAGTTTTAGTCCAAAAACATCTGGGGACCCAAGGCCAGGATCTACTGGTATACTGGATAGAATGATGGACGAGGACTCAAAACATTTGGTTTCACATCCTTACTTGGCCACCAAAACTCACTGGAAGGTAGTACTGGTAAAACTACTCCTTAAATATTTCACTTTCCCTAAAAACTCTAGTAGAGTCACCATATGCTGTAAGTGTCTTTACTGCACATCTCACACACACACACACACACACACACACACACACACACACACACACACACACACACAATGCTGAGAGAGAGCAAGTAGGAGCACAAAATGTCATAAAAGAGAAAGAGACAATACTGATTAGAATGGAGATGAAAAAAGAACTACAGAGGTGAAGAAGCGATGGTGCTAAAGGTATACCTGAGGAAAGAGAAGGAAAAGAAAGCAAATCAAAGAAAGTGAAGGAAAAGGGAACATGGCGCCAGAACAGCTGGACCTTCTGAACTAATTGTCCACCTAGGTACAGACAACTGACATTGTTGCCACATGATCAGCAGTGATTGGAGGTTGTTTATTCATTGCTATAATTGTATATCTTTGGGCATGTTAAGTGTTTTCAATCTGCAAGTGGACAAAATACCATTCCTGTCCCTTTGACTCAAGTAGCTGCTGGTCTTCTTTTCATTGGATGTGTGAACCATATACATTTTAAAGCCTTTAAATCTAGAAACTCTAGTTGATTACGGCCTGTGCTGTTCTATTTTTAAAATCAGCTCATTTATTTAAAAGGCTCTAAAGGTGTATTTTTAGGGAATACAGTCCCCAGTATCCCTCAGCCGGCATTTTTGGAGTTGTAATCCAATCAAGTAACTTTTTTTCCATGCTCTCATCGTGGCGAAATAATCTCCTTCCACAGATGAGTCAGCTTCAAGAAACTTCTCCCAGATTTCCTAAGAGTTTGAAAAGTATCCTTTTGGCCCACAGAGGGTTACCATTGCACCATAACAGAATTCTGTCCCATGGAAATTATCTTCATGGAATGCATTTTAAATCATTGAAAGATATATATTTCAGATAGGGACTGCAAGCTTTAATTGATTTAACCAGCAGATTTTTCTCTTTAAGCTTGACTTGATTATTTATTGGGAACATTTTTAAAACAATATAGCAGAGACGTTGTGGGTTTTTTTTACAATGCTGTTTTCCTCACATAAGAAACTTTCTTATCTCATGGCTAGCTCAGTTTTGTCTAGGCCAGCATTGGGCACCTTGTAATCCTTCAGATGTTGGACTTCATCTCCTATTATTTCACCCCACTGGCTGCGCTGAGTAAGGTTGATAGGAATTGGCATCCAGCAACATTTGAAAGTTGCTGCCTCTGGTCTATACTAATTAACAGCATCTGTCCTGTCTGGAAGTTGAGTCATGGCAACTGGAAATCTTTCTTATTAGGTTGAAACATTTCGCTACGCATCCAAGTAGCTTCTTCAGTCTGAGGAGAGATGGTGGGAGACCCCTCTCCTCAGACTGAAGAAGCTACTTAGATGAGTAGTGAAACATTTCAACCTAATAAGAAAGAAGTCCAGTTGCCATGACTCAACTTCCAGATAACCTCACCTGGGTGACTGAGAATCTTCACAGATAACATCTGCCCTGGGCTCTCTGCTGTTAAAACATGTCCTGCTAGCTACTGATGGTGACAATAAACATACATGGCTTAACTCATAAGGGATTCCTCTTGCAATACAGTAAAACTCATTTTATTTAGGTCAAATCAGAACCAGCACAAGATGGGTCACCCTTGTTGGTCCCAGACACTCCAGATTTGCCATCTGGATTTGGGGCTTTTCAAAGACTAAAGCAAAGCATAGGTAAATGGTAAACAAACACATTTTGTGACATGTCACATTCTATTTAACAGTCATGGGGTGTGTTTGAGGGTATCAGTCTTAGCTTTCAGTTTCCTGGCTGGGTGGACCTTGGGTCTGTAGGAGATGGACTTCATTCTGAACTTAAATAACTTTTAAACATATATAGAAATTACTGAATATGCAATTTAAGACATTGTCCAGTCCACTTGCCATTTATACTTAGTGACAGGAATTTGATGTGCAAGTCACTGAGGTTTGAACACACAATCTCCAAGAGGTGGTTACATGCCTTCTAACCACTTAGCTACCACATCTAATAAGTCAACCCATGGCTGAAGGAGTTATTTATTTTATGCTGTTTTCTCTCTCTTAACCTCTTTGGGTTGCAACTTGAAGTGTCATTTCCTTCCTTTACGATTTACTAATGAGATTTCACACAGAGGAATACTTTTAAGCATACTTTTTTCTGGCTCTGAGCCAACTCCAAAAGTGTTTATGGCTCTTTCGCAGCAGTGGAGATCTTCCCCAAAGCAAGCAAGCAAGCAAACAAACAAGAGACTTTTCAACTGGTAACTCCAGAGGAAGCTTCTCCAGCCAAATCGCCCTTAAAAATGTACTGTAATCCGTCTGTGCAAAGGGAAATTCTGGGATGGCTGCCCAATTTGCTAACAGTCAAATTCCACATGAGCAGCCTCCCTCATTTTTAGGCATTATTAGTTGTGGAATCCATGGAAACTCATTTTGAAAAAGAAATAAATTATCTGAAATGGAGTGCACTAGTTTGACAACACCGAGTGTAACTATTTGAAAGTTTAAAATGCAGGTCCACTAAGTCTCTCCAAGCACAGATCCTAGGAATTGCAGATGAGCCAAAAGGAGCGTTATTTTGCTTTCTGCATGAAAAAAAAAAGCTTTAAAAATGGAACAACAGCTTTAAAAATGCAGTTACAAGATACACATATACTTCCTTTCCTAACCAAAATGAATGCTGAAGCATCACTCCCCACCCAGAAGGACATAGTAGTAGGACACAGATGTGCATTGCATTTGCATATGCTAACTTATATAGAGAGGTGCACATTTAAGATTAAGAGCAATCTATTGCACTCCATGATAGAGGAGAAGACTGATAGCGAGGGACCTATGTGTCTGCTGTTCAGTATGCTGTCTAGACTCTAACCATTGATGGACAACCTGAAGGATTCAATTCTCTTTCCTCAAGCTTCTGTCTTCTAAACCAGCCTTAATGTGAATGGACCTTCATGTGGAAGATGCCTTCAGATAGATTAAAGAAGGAACTCATAGACATCCCATATCCCAGCTGCAGCATTTACATTCTGGCAAATGTGTGATGGCATTTTATGTTACTTCCTTAGTTCTCAGGACTATCTCTTTTTCTATAAAGATAAAACAGCAGAAATCCTTTTAAGCAGTTATGGAAAACGCATCACTTTCAGCAATAATGGCTCTTCAAATAATTAGAGATCCAGATATTGGCCAAAAGAGATGGATGTGCCACTTCTTTCTGGAAAACCATGCATAAAGAGAATGTGCTTGAGATCTCAGTGTCAGTTCCAACTAGAGTAGGTTCACTGAATCAATGGGATTTACAGAAGTGTTGACTTACTATTTAGCCATTGGTTCAATGATTCTATTGCAGTTGAGACTACAGTAGAGATCAAAACACCAAAAAAGACAGAGAAGTGCTCGATAGCCCAATGGTTTAGGCATCTGGCTGTGGAGCTAGAGGCTGAGAGTTTGATTCGCCACTGTGCCCCCTTGACAAGGTCTGGACTTGATGATCCATACGAGTTGGGTTCTTTCCAGCTCTGCAGTTCTAAAACTATTATTATTATTAGCGCTGTGACTGCATCTATATTGCTTTGGATCCTCAAGTGCATTTCTAAAAGTGACAGGCAACAGGCTCTTTGTATGAAGAATGGCTGAAGCATAAATTAGAGTACTGTGCTTTTAATAACAACATTGTGCTTGAAATAACCATGCTTTGAAGCATCTGGCTTTAAATTAAAAAGCAAGTTATGGATGGAAGGCATATCTGTTGTGAATTGTTGTGAAAGGTCAGGCTTTGACATTTACGAATGCTGCTGTGGAAAGGGAGTAGCCTCTCCACATTATCAGAGATAATTCCAGCTCTGAGCTGTGATCCCCACAAACTCCCCGGGTCAAAGAAGGAAGGAACTTGAGCAGCTGGAAAATCAGGCACCCAGCAAGCCTGCCCTCCAAATAACCAAGCTCTCCCTCCAAGGTGATGAAATAGAAGGAGGAACCAAGAAAGGAGACCACGCTAGATGGTGGCAAAGCGGGCAATGTTGCTAAAAACTCACTTCCTGGCTTTCGAGTTATGAAAGATAGAGGCTGGTCCGTGCTGGCCAAAGTGACATGACATGACACATGACAGAGCAGGCCTTCCAGCTAGGGGCCAAGTGAGATTTAATTTGGTTTATAATTGTGCTTGAAATATGGATATAAAACTTCGCTTGTCTTCCCCTGGCTTACAAACATGAGGAGCTACGAAACGGTTTTCCTTGCCCTGTGAGAGGGCAGACTCTTTTGTCATCCTCTTGGTGAGAGACCAAGAAGGACTTTGGGGCACACATTAAACAAAATTGCTCAAACGATGCAAATATCACTTTTATATAAATAAGGCAAATTGCACAAAATGACTGTGGCTGGTACTTCGATGCCATGGGCTTTTCAATATCAGGAGCACCTTTTTGAACCAACAGGTAGGCATTTCCTGCATGTTATGTCTTGTGTGCTTTGTTTCTGAAATGGAAAGAAGACCAGTTTTGTGCAGGGGAAGTTTTTGCAAATGGTTTAAGGCATCTGGCTGCAGAGCCAGAGGTCAGGAGTTCAATTCAGCCTCCTTGACAGGGGCTGGAATCAATGATCCATGGCAGCCCTTCCAGCACCGCAGTTCTAAGATTATTATTATAAATTACATGGACCTTAATGAGAGAAAAACAATGCTCTTATCTTGTTCTTCTGTGGTGGTGGTGGTGGTGGTGGGAGAGCTTGTATGCCTTGTAAACCCCACATCAAGGGGTCTCTTCTGGTCAAGACAACCTAATCAACTAGAACAAAGAAATTAGTAAGTGTTGTGATGCTTAAATTCCGGCCCATGAAGCTCAAAGCACTCTCTGAGTGGTTTAGAATTTAATTATGCAGGCTACACATTGCACACACCCCCTCACAGCAAGAGAGGTACTTAATTTACTGATCTCAGAAGGATGTAAGACTAAGTCAACCCTGAGCCAGCTGCCTGAACCCATCAGGATCGAACTCAAGTCATGAGCAGAGTCTGAACTGCAGTACTGCAGTTCAACCATTGCACCACAAGGCTCTTTAGATCCTTCACTTGAAATGAAAAGAACTATTTTTCAAGAGAGTTGAGGGAAATGTCTAGCTTTCCAATCCCAACTGTTGGCCTGATATAGGTGGAAATGATTATTTCCATTACAGGTATGTATAAGTGTAGCTATGTGTGAATGAATTGGGTGGGGGGTAGTAGACTTTAGCATCATGTATGCAACCATATGGGGAGAAATGGAAAATAGAGGGGTGGGTGGGAAATACAGTCAACATTCATCTATTCACTGGTTGAAGCGGGATTGTTCTACATTTCTCTACGGTTACCAATTGATTTAAAAGCACAATGAAGATGCATTTTCCATCTACATGTCTTGTCATTCACTCATACACACTAGCAGCAAGAAAGGGTCCTCAAAATACCTCTCTTTATTCGGCTTTATGCATGCCTACTCAGAAGGAAAACTTATTGAATTCATTTAAGCTTACTCCTGGGTAAATAAGTGAAATATGACAGCTTACGTGCCAAAATATGGCATCTGTTTGAGATATTAGGGCGAAGACTGAACAAATCTGGAAGTAAAACTAGGCGTTAGAAGCGTTGGACTGGTTTAAGAACATAATATCCCCACCCATCTGTACTTCTGTCTGGAGGACAGATGATAAAATGTTACTGCATTCATTAATTTGTTTTCAAGAATCACAAATTATACTGTTATTCTATCTGCCAAGTCTGTAAATGGAATTGGAATGTGGCAGCGAAGCCCTAGTTTATAACACCAGAAGTCGGCAACGCCCAAGTTTCTTCATTTCATAGGAACTCTTGCTGGGGATGGAGGATGCTTCCCTTCTCCCTCTGGCAATGGAGAGGTTGAAGAAGGTCATCTGTTTCTTCTCCTATATATTCTCCACTGCTGTCACTGCAGATGTTTTTAGCAGATGCATTGTGAAACCTGAAAGAGAGCCCATTATTGGGCAGGGGAACAGATTTATTTTTTAAAATTAAACTAACACTTTCACTGCAGTCAAAATAATGAATTCAAGAGAACTGACCCAAGTCACTGAAGAAAATGCCTCACTAAAATTAGAAATTAAATTTAAATCAGTATAATCCACTGCAGACCACATGCTAAGTGATTCTGCAGGGGAAAAGCATAGTGTATATATGGCTTCAGTTTACAACTGAACAGAAGAAGAGAGTCATATATGATTGCTCCTGTTGTCGCAAACAAAATATGCGAACACATATTTAGTTGTCCCCTTGAGTTGGTCACCACAGTTTGCCATATGAGTTCACCAGGTCTTCATATCTTGGCTAGTGACTTTTGCTGCCTGTTCTTGTTTCTTGATTATTATTGTTGTTGTTTTTGGTGGTCACTCTGTTCCAGGATAACAGATGATTTTTTGAATGTCAACCTAAAAGGGTAACACACAAGTATCCAGAAGGATTGTTATATAAATATCCTTACGGTTGTTGTCATTAATTAAGCCGTGAGGAGCTAGGAATGTATAGAATGTTCTCCTCCAGTAAACTTTATCTTGACAAGAACTCTGTGAAACAGGCCTGCCTGAGAGACACTGACTAGTGGAAGATTACCTATTGAGCTTCATGCCCCAGCAGGGATTTGAATCTGGATCGTTCCATTCCCAGGCTTTAATCACTGTCCTGTCCTCTCCCTCATAAGTATCAGGGGTTTGAGTAAAAAGGAAGTTTTATTTTAGGAATTTAGTTTTTCTTTCGAAAGCATGCAGATGCAAGTAGATCAGTAGGGACCACCTCGGTGGGAAGGTAACAGTGTTCCGTGTCTAAGTTGCACTGGCCATGTGACCACGGAAGATTGTCTTTGGACAAAACGCTGTCTCTGTGGCTTGGAAACGGGGATGAGTACCACCCCCTAGAGTCGAACACCACTGGACAAAAATTGTCAAGGGGAACCTTTACCTTTTACCTTTGTTAGCAAAACACAATGCAGAATAAACACAGAAGCGTGACATGTTATCTTAGTCTCACCAACCCTCCCTGGGACATACAGACTAGCCATTTTTGTAGTAAAAGGGTCACTCTGGATGCATCTTCAGAAGAAAAAAAGCAGTGTTTACTCACAGTTATTGTCTGCTGTTACAATCAGAAGGAAATGGTAAAAAGAGAGGTTCTCACATGGAGAAAGGGCTTCATTTGATATTAATTTTTGGAAAGGTGGTTGGGGGTGAAGTCTAATAACAAAGGAAGCAGAAACAAAGAGAAAAAGTGGCTAGCCCAGTGCCAGAGGTGGGCAAAAACTCTTAGCAATCAAACCAATGGCAAATACTAGTAGCAGTAGTGCATGCCCCCTCCCACTGTTCGTCGTTGTTAAGGCATGCAAGGTGGCAATTTCCCCAACAACAACATTCCAGTTTTTTTATAACCCAATGTTTGTGAACACAGTGAAATAGGAGATGTGTAGATATAGCAATGGGATCACACTAAAGAACAGACACTGCAAGGCAAATGCAGAAATAGGAAGGTGAAACAGAACTTTACAGGCCAGCCAAAAACTGGAGGTGCTGCTTCCTAAGAATGTTTTTTGGTTAATGCAGTTCTACCCATAAGAAATTAGATGTGATTGCTTTCATGATGATGCCCATCTTCTCTGTCCATTGATACAAATAATAATCTTGGAAGGGACCCTATGGATCACTGGGTCCAGCTCCTGTCAGAGAGGCACAGTGAGGAATCTAACTCTCAGCCTTGGGCTCCAAAGCATTAAGCAAGAGTTTTTCACAGTGAAGTGGCCTGCAAACATAAAATGAGAGGGTCCTTTTTGTCTGGGTTTCTAAAATTCCTGCCAAAGAACTGACGAAGAGAAGTTCTCTTATTTACCATAATGCAGAAGGAGGGAACCATTTCAAGCTGCAGATAACAGACCTCATCCCCTGAAGGTTTCTCCTAAACTCCCACCCTTTCCTCTCTTCCAGAAGAGGGCTCTGCATACCACCCAACCTGGATTCCCTTGTCAGGTCAAAGAGTCTGATGCCTAAACATCCCCCTAAAGTCCTACAGAACTTTATAGACCTCTAGGAAAGAATCAGAAGCCTCTGTTAGTCACAGCTGGCATTTATCCGAGAAAAAAATGGGTTAATTCCAGAATGAAACCAATCATCTCAAAATTTAAACCATCTCAAAATTCATCTGGGTATCAAGGTATAAACCTTTTCATTGCTGCAATAATTCCAGGCAACATCAGCTTGTCTATTTCTACAATCTTTATTTCTCTACATTGTTTCTATGTTCCATATGCACAAAAATACTTCAAAGTCTTGCAGCTATGAAAAATGCAGGCACAAATGCTTAAAAATATATCAACGCTGAACATAAGTTGCAAGCAAATACTTAGATCAGATTTCAGTGGAAATTTCTATTACTTTTATCAAGGCTGGCAAAATACGACTCTCATAACTTACAAGGCTGGCAAGTTACCCCTTGGCATCGATTGTTTCGACTAAATGGCTCCCTGCACTTGTGGGAATAGTAAGTTGCTTGGCTAGTATTTTATGGGTAGGCAAGATGCTGTGGATGTAAAGTGCTGATGGATGAAGTTTGTCAGTACGAATTTGCTCTATCCACACTTTAGGATTCTAGGATTCTTCATTGTTTTGTTTATCAGTTGTTTACATGCACACTCTACTGTCAGCCATGAAAGAGATTCTTTTGCAAGGCAATGTTTCGTACATTGACCTTGCTTCCAGACTTGGCTGAAGAGTTTACAGCAACTTTTAGTAAACTGCTGTTCAAATCTCATTTTTAAAGTGCAATGTACACTTTTAGGATTGCATTTTTTTCCTACACCCCCCATTATTTTTTAGCACTCTCTATACACACGATTTCTCATATTGGCACCCAAAACTGGCTTGCTGTACTCAGTTGCCAGAAGGATTCACTTCCATGTCTATTTGGCTCTCCTTATTTGGAAGAGAGTTACAGTGACCCTTGCCAGTGCAGGAAAATGTTTTTGACTGGTCCTGGTCCCCTTAGGCAATAACAAGATTCCCTTCCCTGAGCTGTTGTTTTTATTTTAAATTGTTTCTAATTTTATGCCTTATCAGCCCCAATGACAGTATGCTCATTCCATCTTCAGATGTGGAGATTAGCTCCTTAGAACAGGAGTGGACAAAGTTTACACTTGCAGGACTCTGCTTTTTACCAGAAACTTGAGAACTAGCAAACGGAGCCTGGTGCAGAAAAAGCCCATGCCCTTAGGATTAAAGGATTCTCAGCGCAGGACTTTGTTCTGTGTACCAGAACTGGATAGTAGGAGTAGCTGTTCTATAGAAAAATCCATTCATGCTCCCTCAAGCTTTCTTCAGTGTAGCTATTAACTAGGGTCCAGGGACACCAGAGTGAACCCAAAACATCTTCACTGCTGCCTGAGGCAGACAAAATGGTCCATGTTTGCTCAGCCTACCAACACAAACTGGCTCAACTGTCAGTTAGATCTTTCTTCAGTTATCAGGATAGGACGTCATGTTCTGCCACACCTGAGGGCAGCAATCCAGTGTAGTAGTTACAGAACCAGCTACGGGACGCACACTGCTCTGTCATCCAAAAGGAGATAAAGCCAGTTGTCACTGGAGGTGCAACTAGGAGGCTGACATCTCCATCACCACCTGCTGCTTGAAGCAGTTGATTCACTCTGCCGAGGTGGAGGGCCACTTCTGGATAAATGGGGAGTTGTTTTGTTGCAACCTTTGTTTAATGGAAATCAGAAATCCTTACTAGTCACCTAGAGCAGTGGTTCTTAACGTGGGTGATAATGCCCCCCAGGGGGCAATTTCATTTTTCAGGGAGGCGGTAGAACGAAAAGGGGCAGCGTGGGGGCGCTGGAGCAGAAGGGGGCGGCAGGGGGGCGCTGGAGCAAGCCAAACCTGTGAAGATGGCTGCAGCCTTTTTACAATGTGCATGAATATATATTTTCCTCCAATCTTAATTTAGTTTCAGAGTTTTCATTTTGAAATTTTTAGTTCCTGCATTGTGGTTTGTTTGTATGCCCTTTTTATATTTCTTTTTGTGTCTTAAAATTCGCTTGCAACTAAATCGTTAAAGTTACTTTTTGGGGGCATTTCATTTTCTTGGAATTCAATTTTGTTTTCAGGGGTCATTGTATTTAAGTGTCTTTAAATAAATAAATAAATAAATAAATAAATAAATAAATAAATAAATAAATAAATAAATAAATAAATAAATAAATAAATAAGTAAGTAAGTAAGTAAGATATCACCGCGGGGAGGGGGTCGATGATAACTTCCTCAATGGCTCAAGGGGGTGTTGCTTTCAAAAAGGTTAAGAACCACTGACCTAGAGATCCCAGAGATTTACCTCAGATTTACTAATAGATCAAGGTCTATCTTCTGCCCATTCCACCTAAAAATATCTGCAAATAGGCAGAGCTCGGAAGAGTTATTTTCTGGACAACAATTCTCAGAAACTAGCAGCATTAATAGGTAGTAGGCATGCTGGCTGGGAAATGCTGGGGGTTCTCATCCAGAAAAGAACCTTTCTCCAAGGTCTTCAAGTAAATTCTCATACAGTTTCCCTTGACCAAGTGATATTTATTTGGTAAAGTAACATCTGTATTTATTCTTACTGTGTCTATGAACATCTCATGTATGTTGTAATGATTTCTGGCTTCTAGCATTCTTGAAAATACAGGTCAAGAAAAAGAAACAGAGCTTCACAAAGAAAGCCAGTCGCAATGTATTGAATTCAGATAAAAGAGCAGATGTTGGGCAATGTAGATTGTGGATTGTTTTTCTATAAAATATAAGAAATGAAACCCAGTTTGTAAATACTCTTTTTTTGGGGGGGGGTTCTTTTATTTTTAAATAGAAACTGTAGTAGCCTGTGCTCTGAAATACCTTTTAGCTCTAAAAATGATATCACTAAGTAAATATTCAAGGACACCTGAATATTTCTTTCCAATCATGTCCTTTTAAAGAACTCACTTTCTCCCTTCCCTCTCTCTTTCTTATGTTTCTTTGACCTTTAAAAACCAGTCATTATTCACTGCTTGATTTTTTCAAGATGTTCTCTGGTACAAAATGATGGCAGTGCCTTAAATTTGAAAGTCAGCTCCTGAAGTGTAATATATAACAGGTTAAAGAGAGTATGGCTTCAGGCGTGATTATATGAAGCAAACAGTCTTTCAAAGTGTTTCGCCATGAAGCACAACCTATCCTATGTAACTGAGGCAGTGTGCTTTGTCTCTGGAGCCAAGGCATTTTACAAGGAATATATTCAATATATTTAAATGTTCCACAGGCATAGAAAAAAAATGTCAATGTAAGGTGGCTCTTTTTCTTTGGTGTCATAAAGTTTTGTGTATATGGCTACTGTGGCCATGACAATACTATTTAAGCCCTTTATCACCCTCTTTATTGAACAAAATAACATATTTGTCCTCCCCAACCCCTAGAGGAAAACACTCTTGGCCTGACATCTGGAAAAAATGAAAATGTCTGTGCATCTGTGATGAAATGAAACCTTGACAACACACACACACACACCCTTCTTGTTTGTTCTAGCAAAATAAGCTTCTGCCTTATTAACCAACTAGCACAGCTAAAATGAAAAGTGTCTCAAGACTATAGGTTTCTGCAAAACACTTTCCATCAGGTCTGCCTTCGCAGCAACCAGAGGATCAGGTCTGGGCTGATCAGAAGTGACTTGAGAGGCTTTGTTGCTTTTCTCTGAACAGAAAATGGTGCTCCCTTCTCCATAAATAAGGGAGTTTAGTAACCACAGCTGGTCACATTGTTTTGATACCTGAGGCAGAGAAATTCCACAAATGTCTCCCCTAGGAATATACATGCAAACAAAAATTAAACAATTTGCTGTCTTTTTGTGACATTCCAAACTGCTGCCTGAAATAGGCACCAAATCTTACATAATGGTAGGGATAGTTCTGTGTAGTAGCTGGAGATGGATGGCCTGATTCAGACTGTGGAAATCAGCTGATAGATTAATTTAAACAAACGTTAAGGAGATATGAAGAATAGCTAAAGAAAAGAAGGTCTTCCTTCATGTCAGCTACAGTGGTGCCTCAACCTACGACCATTATCCATTCCAGAAGATGGACGTAAGAGTCTCTGAAAGCCTCATTCATTGTCCTAGTCTCTATGTTTGACCTCTGGGAGGCAGTGGAGGACAGGAGGGCCTGGCTGCTCTGGTCCACGGGGTCATGAAGAATCGGACATGACTTAACGACTAAACAACAAAAAAATATATGTTTGACTACATGGCCAAATACTGTGGGATTTGCTGTGGGTATAAAATAGATGAATTTGCTTTTTTCTTTTCTTTTATTTATCAAATGATGTAAAGGCCAATTCAAATCAATCTGGACCTTTTTGCTCCCAACACAGAATATTTTCCTCTGTTGCTGAGGGTTTCTATTTTTTAAAAAGTTGAATTAATCCGAACAGACTTTTCCTTGTGGGATCAGTTGCTTGTTCTCCAAAAGGGCAGGGGGTGGTATGCTGGTGAAGTTTTGGACAGTGGGAACACCTAAGCCCATGATCTTTCTCCTTAGTTGCACTGGTTTGAAAAAAAATGAAAACAACAAATTAATGGGTTTAGTGCTAGATCACCTTATTACTACATTCATATACTAGTTTAGTGCTGGATCTTCTCTGCATCGACCAAATCCCCAAACCCCCCGATCAGAAAAAGAAACAACTCAGATGAACTCTAGCAGACTACTGTTTCCATGGTATACATATATGTGTTTCTATGTTATGGGAAACTTTGGAAAACTGTCTTTTTACTCTAGTGCTGTGCAACACGTTAAACAGCCCACTAGCTTTACAATGAACTGTAAAAGGAGAGCTTTGAGGATTGGCAGAAAGTGGGATAAAAGGGAAGGAAGCTGTGGGATCAATAGCATCCAAAGTGAGGGGCCACAGTCTCTGTATGATCAGAAGCATAACCACAGGTGGCCAGTCAAGCCATAGCAAGCCTGAACTGCTCCAATTCAGCTTGCCAGTGTAGTTGCAGCCAAAGTCAACTCTAATCTCTCATGGCAGAGGAGTGGCAAAAGATAATGGCTTGTGTCTGGCATTAGGCTAGTAGGAAAAGTGCCAGAGGTGGTATCGTTCTGGTAGCAGTTTCACAAGTACTAGTGGTACAACTATCAGAAGGTTGCATAGTCCAACAAAGTGGTCATAATGGGATGTACCATCAAAGTACTGGGTTTGACATTTGTGCAAGAAAATCTGTGAAAATGGTGTATCCAGAAGTAATAGAAACCTTGTATTTGTGCAGAGGTGGGCAAAGCACAACCCTCCAGATGTTGTTGGGCTCCATTATCTCAGCCTTCCTTTCTATTAACTATCCTGGCTAGGACTAATGGGAACTCGTCCAAAAATTTCTGGAGCGTTGCACTGGACACAACCCATGGCGAATTATAACCAGGTGTTTGTACAGAGTGCTTCATTAACACAGTTTACACACATTGCTATATATATGCGGCTGATCAAAACACATGAACTGAAGCTTAAATAAAGTTAAACAGATCGTGCCATGTGCCATTTCTCATAATCCACTGTTTGCATAGTTACAGAATACCAAAACTATTCTGAATTTTAATATGACAGAGTAGAACCAATTACCTCGAGAGGTGATGAGTGTTCCAACAATGGAGGCATTCATAAGAAATGTAGACAACCACCTGGCAGAGATCCTTTGATTTCTATACCTGCATTGAGCTGGGGGTTGCACTGGATGGCCTTATGGACCCCTTCCAACTTCATTTTTCTATGATTCTATGATCCTCTTCACAGCTGCACCTTCAGAGGAACATGGCACAGGTGTGTGTGTATGTGTAGCTTTGATGACTAGAAATTAGGAGAATGCATTGCTCATGTTCCTAGATTTAGGTTTGTATGCCATATACTGTATGTAACTGCGTAACTCTGCAGCTTCTTTTCAAAACTGTACAAGAGGCCCAGAACAGACCCTCTAGGGAATTCCTCTCAGAATTCACTTTGGATTTAAAGCCTTACCTGCCTCTTTGCCAAGTGCTCCAACTTCTTGAAGCTTTGTGTTACCCTGCAAGTGTATGCTTCCTGTGCCAAGCACATACCCACTTTTCCTACTGGGAGTGCCAATCCCCTCAAGGCTTCCTTCCACCACAAGTCTCTTCTCAAACAGTTTGGCTCTTTTATAGCAAGCAATTACCAAGCCTCAGCCAAACCAAGAAACATCTCTCAGCTCACTGCGCACAGATAAGCAAACACCCTGCCTCAGTTCTAACCAAAGCATACAGCTTGGGGAAGGTACTGGGCTACATCCCCCAGAATCTTGCCAGCCAGCTATATTGTTGCAGGTTTGAGAGTGGGAGAGTTTTTGGGAGGTGTAATTAAAAAAAATCAATATTTCCAAGGTCTGAGATAAAGGCCCTGCTCAGAAATCCCTTCAATAATTCCACATTTAAGTTGTGGCCACCTTGTAAAAAAGATTAACAGAACAATCCTTGAAAAGTAAGCTGCAGCATGATTTCTCCTAAGAAAAAGGAGTTTAGGATTTTTGTCTAATTAGATTATTCAGGAATTTGCAGAAATGTATGTATTTACTGTCTGCAAGTTAAGGTAATGCACTTTGTTATTCTGAGATTCAGGCATACATTGGGCATCTCTATTTCAGAGGGTCTTTTTCTTCTTCCTCTCTCTCCCTCTCTCTTAAAAATTAAAAAATTAAAATTTAAACCAGATGGAAATAAAACAGGAATAAATTGGTACTAAGTAAACAAATATTCAGTCAGTATAAAGCTTCTCAGAAGCTATATTATCCAGACAGTACTGGGGGGGGGGCACAGAACATCAGAGCCCTACTCAGCAGAATGAGCTGAAGGGGCTTCAAACGCACCAGGGCTGTTTCAGTTTTGAGCAGTGGTGTCATGAATACAGGACTTTGGGGTTGATGCCCTGGGCCCTGCTCAACCAAATGGACTTTCCATTCAACACAACTGGCAGACAACATTTTCAAGTAAGTGGTGGAACATTGGTTGCAATATCCTTGTCCCATGGAGCTCTATATTAATACTATTTCATCTAGAATATCTACCGTATTTTTCACACCATAAGACGCACTTTTTCCCCACAAAACAGGGGGGGGGGTGGAAAGTCTGTGCGTCTTATGGAGCGAAGAAAACAGATTATATTTTCCTGTTTTCTTCTCCTAAAAAATTGGTGCGTCTTATGGAAAGGTGCGTCTTATAGAGCGAAAAATACGGTAATTGCCTTAATGCACCATTACTTGGAATAAATAGAAACGGGGTGCCTGTACATCCAAAAAGAAAACAGGTTTGGGCAGTCGTGCTCATTATTATGTTCATCCTAAGGTGCACTCAGCTTTAGAAATTGCTGAGTTTTCTGTGGAGCATAATTTGATTAAATTACCAAGGAAGGGACTAATAGCCCTTCTGAACATCAGAGACCATCTGGCATCACAAACAGAAAGTTGGGTTTGAACAAGTTGGGTGATTCATCTCCAAATCATCCAGGAATCTTATTTGTGATCTGGATCAACATGCATCTCCTTGCCCTGTCTAAGTTTCAGGGTCACTGTGAGGCAAAAACCATAAATCAGTTATAAGGAACACTGAAAATAAAGAGGAGATATTCTGTTTTTAAGCAACTGTTTCAAAGTAGGGTGGCCTACAGTGGTATTTTTAAAATCAGAATTGGCTCATTCCACCACCACCCCCAGCAGCCTGACAAGTATGCTCTACTTCCTCATGGGTGGCAATGAAATACACTGATGAAATAGCCTCAGCCTCTTTTTAACCAGCTGCAATCTGCTAATAGTTTATGGACAATTCAGAATTTAAATATTAGATGTCATCATTATATGAATGATATCATGACAGAAATGGAGAGTGACCGACTGTCCTTTGCAAACCCAAGAGACTGAGATAACTCCATATGACAGAACAAGGGAAAATGAACCAACGTCCCTTGCTTCTCTCATAATCAACACTACCCACATGAAGAGGCAGCATTGGTAGCAAACTCCCAGCATTTCATCATGATTTAGATACCAGTCCAAACCTTCACCATGGGATGCTTTCATCAAATGTGGCCAGACTGTTTTATAAGATAAACATTAAGGAGGCAATCAGCTTTCTGGAACTGTGGATTTGTTCTAAGCAAATTGGCATTAGCCTTGAGGCCTATAACTATGGTCAAAGCCTGTCTGTAAGTTGGTAATATATGGTCAAGTGGATGCTGATTAGGACTGGCCACACTGCTAAGGCCAGTGTGGCAATATTCAATTCATGAATATATATAACTTTCTCTGACACATTCCTATTTATCTGATAAACATCTATTTTCCATCCAAGACTTCTAAACATAACCATATTGCAGAGTTTTGAATTCCTGGTTAAATTCCTCTAGCTGTGCAGTAGAAGTCCAGGGATTTACAGAGCAGAATACTGTCACATTTCCCAGAGTAGACCAATCTTCTTTTCTAATTAACGGGGCCTTACTGTCTCAGAATGGGACGTGGTGGCGCTGTGGGCTAAACCGCAGAAGCCTGTGCTGCAGGGTCAGAAGCCCAAGCAGTCGTAAGATCGAATCCACACAACAGAGTGAGCTCCTGTCGCTTGTCCCAGCTCCCGCCAACCTAGCGGTTCGAAAGCATGCAAATGCAAGTAGATAAATAGGGACCACCTCGGTGGGAAGGTAACAGCGTTCCGTGTCTAAGTCGCACTGGCCATGTGACCACGGAAGATTGTCTTTGGACAAAACGCTGGCTCTATGGCTTGGAAACGGGGATGAGCACCGCCCCCTAGAGTCGAACACGACTGGACAAAAAAAATAGTCAAGGGGAACCTTTACCTTTACCTTTACTGTCTCAGAAACGCACTCTGAAATGTCTGTAGGAGAAAGAATAAAAGCATTTATAACTTACAATTCAACAGATCAAACAGCAAACTGACAAATATTACTGCTTTGAGCAAACAGGCCTCAACAGACTCACTGCTTCCAACAGACTCAAGAGAGGGAAAAAAACTCAAAAGGAGAAAGGTGGGGCTCTCTTCGAATTCAGAGGCAGGAGGGTAAAATTGATTGATGCTTGATTGATTGATGGGCACCTCAGCCCAGAAAGGACCCTCTCAGCCACACCTACTAGAGACAATATGTGATGTTGCAAAAATTCCAACAAATCATGGCAATGCCTGGGAAGAACTGGATGAATTTATTGAACAACATGAACTTACAAATCATGGAGCACCCATAATTTTGATGGGACATTTAAATGTCTTTACTGGTCTAAACAAGGAATGTCTCGTGAGGAATCCCAACATGCACAATTTACAATTTCAATCCTCCTCTTTAAATGCAAGTAGGGAATTGAAAAATAGTTTGATCAAGACTGTGGCAACATCTTTTATAGCATAATTTAAAAATCTATAATGTTTATAGCATAAGGTTTATATCCTTAATGGCCGTCATCCTGATGATATGCCTGGTAATATAAGTCTCTTTTTTTTGTTAGAGGTAGGGGTCTCCATTAACTTAAATCCACAAAAAAGTGGTTTTGAAGCAATTTGCTACCCAGAAAATGATCACTTTCCAATGTGTTTATCACTTAGGGTGATATTCAAGATGTGTCTGTCCCTGGAGGACAATACTAACTATATTTCTCATTTTAAACCTCTTAAATGAATCAGATGGTCAACCTAAGTGGAATACTAATTGCTGAGGATACTCTAAGGCAAGAAATGTCTTCAGTTATGCAGTAAATTTATTCCGAAGTCAGAACATAGAGATTTAATTATGCAATTCTCTGAAGCAATACAGATATTAGAACCTCTGTTTTCTAAGAAAATATTCTCCATATTCACCAAAATCCCCTTGTTTTGGATGGTATGATAGGGAATGCAAATTAGTCAAACTGAAGTTACAAGCAGCTGCAAGAACAGCTAGCAAAACACAAATCGCCAGATTGATCTTCTACTGCTGGTTAAAAAATAATTCTAAGTAATTATTCAAATATAAAAAGTCCTTATACATTAGCATACAGCGGAATGAACTCCTGATGACAGCCCAAAGTAAAGAGTCTCAGTGATTTGGAAACTCATTAATAAACTGATTTCCAGCAGTTAGTATTTAATGGACCAAATATCCCTTCATATCTACGGGAGGCCCATTTTTAGGGTTATTCAAACAGGCCTACACTAATTGAGACGTACTATGATACAGTTAGAGTAATCATTGAATCAATGGACCTTATTAAGGAGTTGATTCACCAAATCTCCATTGAGTCAGTGGGCTTACTCTAGTGCAATTTACAGGATTCTGGCCAATGTTTTGTTTTATCTCATTTGTCTTACAAGTATGACAAACTGAAACACAAATGTAGATTTGTGACATTTATTGATGTCTTAGTTCCTTTTGATTAAATTATTTGTGTTCATTTTTGGTACACACTAAATAAAACATCTATAGAGACTGTTGATGTTGATGCAAGAACTCCATTCTGACACTAAGGATCCAAGTTAGGATGGATCTTTCAGTTCTGCTATCATATTTCATGCCAACCACATACAGCGTCCATCAACCCCTACCACTGTCCAACATTTATGTTAACTCATTAATAACTACAATCATGGCCAAAAAATATTGGCACCCTTGCAATTCTGTTAGAAAATGCAACCCTTCTCCCAGAAAATTGTTGCAGTTGCAAATGTTTATTTATTTATTTATTTATTTATTTATTTATTTATTTATTTATTTATTTATTTATTTATTTATTTATTTATTTATTTATTTATTTATATCCCGCCTATCTGGACTATAAGTCCACTCTAGGCGGTTTTGCTACTCACATGTTCAGTTCTTTGGTTTGTGTTGGAACAACACAAAAAAAGAGAAGAAAAGTCAAATTTGATACAATCCCACACAGAAACCCAAAAATGCTGTCACCAAAATTATTGGCACCCTGTCTAAATTGTAAGCACGTGATGCTCCTTTAATTTGTATTTAGACACTCCTGTCGCTAAGTAATAATGATAACTGTGTGCCTCTGTAATTGGGAACCAAAACATTTATAGGACGTATTTACTTATTTAATATTTCAACATATACTGCCCATAGAGCAGTCCACTGT
The DNA here is from genome assembly GCF_051106095.1 of Pogona vitticeps. Lineage (NCBI taxonomy): Eukaryota > Metazoa > Chordata > Lepidosauria > Squamata > Agamidae > Pogona > Pogona vitticeps. The sequence goes on along the minus strand of NC_135784.1, from coordinate 241,447,529 downwards.
ATTATATATGCTGATGATACCATACTGTTGTCACAAATGCAACAAGGGTGAAGGGGGTTATTGAAAACATTTAATCAAGTGTCAGTACAAGAAAAATAGAAAAACAGTAATGAAAAGACTAAATAATTTATATTTGCCAACAGATCTAAAATTCATACAAGGGAAAGGGATGGACAAATGAAGTATTCCAATGTCTAAGAGTAAGCTTCTCTTCAATTGGATTTTAGATTGAAAACACAGGGGGAAAATGGGCATGAATAAACTCCTTACTGAGACTTTATTGGGGCAGAGATGAGAGACAGATCCCTCAAGCACTCAAAATTTATATTGCTCATATTATAGCACAAATTTGTTATGATGTTCAAAGATAGGGGCCCGCTCAAAAATGGCACATACCTGAGACAAAGTATTACTGCAGGATAATTCACATATTTCTGAATAGGTAGCCTGTTTGGCTTTTAGAGGGCCAATTTTGAGGAGAAAGGTTTGTGGTGATGACAATCTGGATTTTTAAGCCAAATAAATTGTGTTTTTTACAACATTGATTTTGGCTGGCTTTTACATAAGCAATGTGTTTCTACATTCTGTTTCATTTTGGTCTCTTTTTTAATCACTACAGCTACACAAATAAACTTGTTGATGAGATGAGAAAGAGGATGCAATCACTGCAAAAGTTAAAATGGGACAGTTCTTTAAATACCGGAACTATCTTGACAAACAGAAACCAAATTATTGTTCCAGAATGCATTGTTTCAGGATCGAGAGTAGCACCATGAAAAGATGCAGAACCATACCTGTCTTCTGCTCATTTGCCTGTTCTCAGCAAGTCTAGAGGCATCTAGCCTCCAGGACAGTTGTCAGAAATTTCTATGCAAAAACCACAGTTTCAGGCTGGTTGCCAGAATAATTATTTTAAGTAAAACTAGAACTGCTGTTTATAACCTCATAATTCTTGTTTGTGGGATATGTACTTTAACTATGGAACTCAGGGTGAAGACAGATGTAACATTTTCAGTGTGGTGAAATTGGGTTTGGACTATTTTGGGCACATATTCACCGCTTTCTATGACACTGGTTTTGGGGGCAATGAATTAACATTCAAATTGCCCTAAAATATTAGGTCTGTCTTTGCTCCTGAAGAGCGCTGGGAGCTGAGGCTCAGCACACCATTACACACAGTATAGCAAAAGCATAAAACTTGGAAAAGTTGCTGTTTCAAGCGCCAGTTCCCAGTATCCCCCATTCAGCCTGGGAGTTGTAGTCTAAAACAGTAACTTTTCCAAGCTATCAGTAAAACTGGATTGACTGGATTTTCAGCACTACCTGTGTTTTCCATATGCTAAATAGGAAAGCCAATTAGAATTGCATACACCTGGGAGGCAGGAATGTTTTAAGGGTCGGATCATACTTCTGAACTATTAGAGAGCAGACCGGGTAGGTGGGGCTTGTCAGCCTTGGAAGGCAGCCCATCTAGGAGAAGGAAAACTCTGATTTCAAACCTCCACTGCCTTGTGGCTATATCCACTCATGGAAACGGCTTCAGGGGTTAACCTAGAGCAAAATCCGGAGCTGGAGTCCCGAAGGCAGTTCGTGTCATTCTGCCAACTCCTGCGACGTTGCTGGAACCAGTTGTATTGGCTCTTGCCTTTCCATTGGACCATTTCAGCAATGTGGAGAGGGGGGATCTGCTGCTTGGGTAACAGCCTATCCTCCATATTACCTTACCCGGGCTTCATGCTCTGGAGAGGACATTCCTCGATTCACAGCATGTCACCATAGTCTCTCGAGACTGAAGGATGCCTATGTGTTTTCCATTCTTGTGTTTTCCATTTCTCAGAGTGGCATTTGGGTTTTTTAAAAATATTTGTATGTTTGTTCTTAGCTTTAATATTGTCTTTTAATGATTTGAGCTTCCGCTTTATACTCATTTTTCTTAGCTTTGAATATTATCTTTTAATAATGTTAACCACCATTGTATACTCATTGTTTTCAACCTTAAATATTGTCTTTCACTGTTGTAAGCCACCTTGAGTTCTTTTCAAGGAGAAATGCAGGGTAAAACTATTTTTTTACAAAAACCAAATCCCAGGGTGCCTCTGTGTATTTATGCATTATAATTCTTATATATTGTACTTGTTTTGTATTATATTTCTCTATGGCCTTTCCACGAGAAGCCATCTCTAAAGAAGCTAACAAAAAAGATTAATAAGGGGTTAAAAATCAGTACAGTGAAAGCATACTATAAAGCCCCAATAGAAGATCAAAGCATTTCTGGAATAGAGCATTAGGAGGACAATACCAAACATCTGCTGGTGAGACCCAACTCTGTCTCCCCTTGCCATTTAAATCTGAGGAGGCTGTTTCAGCTCTAGATTGGTGTCAGATGTCAGGAATGGACTGGATGAATAAACTGAAACCTAATCCAGACAAGACAGATGTGCTCCTGGTCAGTTGAAAGGCAGATCAAGGAATATGGATGCAGCCTCTGCTGGATGTGGTGGTAGTCTCTCTGAAAACACAGATGCACAGCTATGGGGTGCTCCTGGATTTGTCTCTGATGCCTAAATTGATGCCTAGGTTTCAGCAGTGGCCAGTATTGCCTTTGCACAATCAAAATGAGTGTATCAGCTGCACCCATTCCCGAGAGGTCTGATCTGGCCATGGTGACACATGCCTTAGTTACATCCCAGCTGGGGTGCTATAATGCTCTTTATGTGGAGCTGCCTATTGCAAGCATTTGGAAACTTCAACTGGTCTCTGAACCTGGATGCCCCAGGTTTCGTAAGTGGCCAGGAGTGTCTTTGTACAATTAAAACTAGTGCACCAGCTATACCCATTCCTGGAAAAGTTTGACCTGGTCACAGTGACACATGCCTTAGTTGCAACCTGGATGGATTACTCTGATGCTCTCTATGTGGGGCTGCCTGAAACTTCAGCAGGTCCAAAGTGTAGCAGCCAGATTGCTGACTGTGTTCTGGTTACAGGGATCACATTATCTACCCACTCTGTTACAGCACATCCATTGGTTGCTCATTCACTTCTGGGCTGAATTCAAGGTTGGTTCTAACCTATAAAGCCCTCAATGGTTTCAGCCCCAAGCTATCTCAAGGACTGCATCTCTCTTTATGAGCCTACTTAAGTGTTAAGATAATCTTGATTCTGCCACCTTCACAAATGTGTTGGGTGGGGACATGGGAGAGGGCCTTCTCTGTTGCTGCTCCCGGACTTAGGAACTCTCTCCTACAGGAGGCCAGACTGGCCCCATCTTTGATGTCTTCCATAAGCAGTCAAAGAACGTTCTCTTCAGGGAAGCTTTCCCTGAGTGAAAGGCTGTCTGCCTGCATTCCCAACCCCGAATGGATTGTTGTGTCTTACTGCTTTGAATGTGTTTTGGTGTTGCTTTCCTTTTTTTTGTATGGCATCTGTTCGAACCTTTTTTAGTACAGTGGTGCCTCGCTTAGCGACATTAATCCGTTCCAGAAAAAACATTGCTAAGCGATTTCATCGCTAAGCGATATTAAAAAGCCCATAGAAACGCATTAAAATGCAATTAATGCGTTCCTATGGGCTAAAAACTAACCTTTAAGTGAAGATCTTCCATAGGGACAGCCATTTTTGGTGCCTCTAAAGCGAGGAAACACACGGGCGGCCATTTTGTTTTGCTGACGGCCATTTTGAAACCGCCAATCAGCTGTTAAAAAAGGGTCGCTTTGCCATGATCGCTTCCCCGCGATCATGGCAAAGCGAAAAAACCCCATAGGGACCATCGCAAAGCGATCGCTTTTGCAATAGCAAAAACTCCGTTGCTAAGCGATTTCGTCGCTCAACAGAGCGATCGCTAAGCGAGGCACCACTGTATTTATATATTCACTGCTGTTAGCCCTTATATTGTCTTTTAACGATGCCGCCTTGGGTCCTTTAAGGAGAACGGCAGGGTTAAATAAATAAATAAATAAATAAATAAATAAATAAATAAATAAATAAATAAATAAATAAATAAATAAATAAATAAATAAATAAATAAATAAATATCTGCTTAGCAAATCAAATGCTTGCCAAAAAACCAGTATTCTTATGATGATTTAAAGTCACTCAGGAGCAGTTAATGTGAAATGTTCTGGGGCACAACTAAAGAGGAATCCTCCGTAATTCTTCTGTAGTCAGAAACATCGCTAATTTAAAATATGTAGATGATATTCCATCACTGACAGAAAATAACAATGACTAGAATCCTCTACTAATGAATGTTAAAAAAGAAAAAATAGGGTCTACAGCTGACCATAAAGAAAACACAATAATGGCTACAAGAGAATTACATAGCTTTAATGCTGACAATGGAGACATTAACATTATTAACTACTCTCTGTTCTGTTCAATCATCTAGTAGAGGTTATAGCCAAGAAATCAGAAGAAGACGAAGATTCTAAATGTAGCTACGCAGGAAAACTAGGAAAAAAAAATCCTTAAGTGTAAGAATGTGTCACTAGAGACCAAGACCTTTCCATTGTATGGTATTTGCAGTTACTATATACTGTAGAGACGTGAAAGCTGGAGAATGAAGAAAGTCAACAGGGAAAATGTTGATTATTTCAAACGAGGTGTTGGAAGAGACCTTTCCAGATGCCATGGACCAGCAGAAAGATACATGTATGGTTTCTAGATGAAATCAAAACAGTCATTAGAAGCTAACATTACTAAAATGAAGATACAGTATCATATTTTGGATATATAGGCTGCAATCATGTTGGCGGAACTGTGTGGTAATATATGATGATGATATCAGGCGCAGATATTAATCTTTAATGTGAAGTTTCCCATTTCTCACTCCACCCCCATCCCGGTTCCAAGGCTCCTTAGGGCTCTCTTTTGACCCCGGGGGAGCCTTTGGGGACTGCAGAAGGGGAAAAGGGAAGCTTTCATATATGAAAATCACTGCCCATGGTCTTCAGTCTAGTGGCTGGAACAGCAGTGGTGATGGACAGAATGATCTTCATCCGGTGTCTCAGGCCTTGGGTGAGCTTGCTAGCAGTCCAAACTTGTAACGGAGTCTCTAGCCCCTCTAAAGGTATCACTCTCAGATACCTTGACAAACTCGAACTCCTCACCTTTAAGGCATGTGTCCAGGGAGGCTCGTGCAGCTTCTTCCTAGGCCAAAGGATATAGCATTGCAGGCTCATAGTTTGCAAAGCCAAAAATAAAATGGTATTTGGCCTCTATTATATTTGCAGTGTTGTTTTAACAACATGTGTGGTCTGGCTTGCAGTTTATATTGGAAGAGGATTTATAAAGCAAAGGTCCAGAAAAATATTGAGCAATATCACTATGTTTACCATACATGGGGTAAATACCCTGTATAATACTTACATTTGATATAAATAGCAATCTCATTTTCAGAAGGCAGCCAACCAAGCAAACATGATATATTAGAAAGTCAACGGACTCATAGATTGGGAAGGGCTTTACAGACAATTTGTGTAAGCAGTTGTGTGCTGTTCTCTGTGATCTGTATTCTTGAGACTGCAAGAGGAAATTTGAGGAGAGAATAAATCCTTCTTTAGAGAAGCAGCCCAGCAATTACTGTCTCCCAAGGAGGAGAAGCAGGTGATTGTGGGGTTCCACAGGGGTTGATTATCTCCCCAATGCTGTTTAACATCTATATGAGGCCGCTGGGAGGGGTCATCAGGGGGTGTGGGGCATCGTGTCATCAGTATGCTGATGACACCCAGCTCTATATTTCCTTTTCACCAACTGCAGGTGATGCCGTCCTGTCCCTCCAGCGCTGCCTGGGGGCTGTACAGCAATGGATGCAGGAGAACGGGGTGAGGCTGAGCCCGGACAAGATGGAAGTTCTGAGGGTGGGTGGCCCTGTGGATGGTGGCTTGGGAAACTCTCTCATGTTTGGGGGGGTGGCCCTAGCCACAAAGAGTGGGGTCTGCAGCCTGGGGGTACACCTGGACCCGATGCTCACCATGGAAACGCAGGTGGTGTTGGTAGTCCGCACCGCCTTTTTCCACCTTTGGCGGATTGCCCGGCTGTGACCTTACTTAGACATGGGGGCACTCACTACCTTAGTACATGCACTCGTAATTTCTAGATTAGACTACTGTAACGTGCTCTACGTGGGGCTTCCTTTGAAGCTGATGCAGAAACTTCAAGTGGTGCAGAATGCAGCGGCCAGACTCCTTACTGGAATGAGAAAATATCAACATATCTCTCCTACTCTGGCCATGCTGCACTGGCTGCCCATCCGTTTCCGCATTGACTTCAAAGTGTTAGTGCTTACATATAAAGCCCTAAACGGTTTAGGACCTCGATACTTGGCAGAACGCTTACTCCCAACTAGTTCTACCCATGTCACCCGCGCGAGCCAGGAGGTGAGGCTGAGGAGCCTGCCGAGGGAGGCCCTGAAGGAAAGAACTAGAAACCAGGCCTTCTCGGAGGTGGCTCCTCGCCTCTGGAATAACCTACCTCCCGAGATTCGCGCTGCACCCTCACTGGGTACTTTTAAGAACCAACTAAAACGTGGATGTATAGGCAGGCCTTCCCTTCCAGTTAATTCCTGTCCTCTTTCCTTTTTTATTCTTTTTCTCTTTATTTGATTTACAGTATTTTGTATTTTCCCCATATTGCAGAATCATTTAATTAATTAATTGTTATAAATTTTTCTTGAACTTGTTATCCTTTATGTTGTAAGCCGCCTAGAGTGGTCGAAATGACTAGATAGGCAGGGTATAAATACAATAAATACAATAAATAAATAAAATAAATGTTGGTAGCTGTACAACCAAAACATAGCCGGCTATTTCTTAAATGAGAGTCTGGAAATGAGTTTAAAAAGTAACAGGATGTTATGTGTCCTGTAGCTGCCTCTTTATCTTTGGATTTCTGCTGCCACTAGGCCACGCCTCCTCCCCTTTTGCTCCTCCTCTTCCTCTATCACAGAAAAGGTGCTGCGGCCATCCCGGGGTGACTAGAGAAGTCAGGGAAGTATTAGGTTTGCCATCCTGAGTGTCCCACAGCTTCAAGCAGTGGCCTCGTGCAGCCTACAGAGAATGCATGTCTCTATGCGTGCATTTGTTTAGCTTATCCCTTTGGCTCCAGGACCCAAACTAGCAGATTCAAACTGCAAGAAAGGCCATTCTGACCCAACACAAGGAAGAGCTTTTTGACAGCAAGAGCCATTGAGAGTGCAGTGAACTATCATAGAAGGCAGTGAGCTCTTTTCTTCTATAGGTTTTTAAATAGTAAAAAAAGCAAAGCGCGCTGCTTATATACCACCCCATAGCGCTTCAAGCACTCTCTGGGCGGTTTACAAGTTAATTATGCAGGCTACACATTGCCCCCCCCCCCCCCCCAGCGAGCTGGGTACTCATTTTACCGACCTCGGAACGATAGAAGGCTGAGTGAACCTTGAGCCAGCTACCTGGGATTGAACCCCAGGTCGCGAGCACAGTTTTGGCTGCAGTACAGCCGTTTAACTACTGCGCCACAAGGCTCTTCAGGAGGTTGGATGGCCATCTAGAAGGGATACTTTAGCTGTGATTTTGGACTGAAGGGCCTTTGGGAACTCTTCCAGCTCCACAGTTCTACCCAGTATGTGGCCAATCCCATCAAAGCTTGAAAATATGAACCCTTTGAACTACAACTTCCAAATTCCTCAGCCAATATGGCCCCCCAAAAGTAACTTTTCCAAACTCTGTTCTTGTGTCATTGAATACATTTTCCCTATTGCTCCTGGGCCTCTAGGGATAACCTGACTAACAGGGCTCTAACTAGCAGTTTTGGTGCCTGCAACTATGCTGCCATACTGGTTAAGTCTGAGTGACATGAGGCTGCAATACATGGGTAGATAAGGGAGGAATGCCTGGATTTGAGTGTAGGAGCCATGTTGTTTACTAACCCTGCCAGTTTTGTGTTTCCTTCTGCCTGGGAAGGAGGACCTGGACGTGATATATGTGCCTGGAGTGGGGCACAAACTCTAAACTTTTGGGCTAAAGACCTGGTCATCCAACCCATTACAGCTCTGCCCTCTTACTAGTGGGCTACTATTACTATTGCAACTCCACCCTACCCATTTAGTTGGTAAATTATAATCCCCCATCTTTATATTTTCTTGTTCTATTGCTGTTATGAAGAATCATAGACTAGTATACCAACTCAGTCCACTGCTCAGGTTCTTATACTACCAATATTTAATTTCTACGAATGTCTGCGGAAAAATAAAAAATGTGTGTTCTTCATATTTGGCCATTGTGGGTGTTCTTAATTTCCTACTGTATCTGGCATGACATACAATCTGCTTTGTTCATGCTACACCTCTGCCAAAGAGTCTGACTTTTTTATTTTTCAAAACGTAGGTGTACAGACGTGCCTTTGCAGTCACATTTAATCAATAGTATGTGTAGCTGGTTCAGTAACATATACTGTACCTTCCTACAAGAAAATGTTACAAAGTTTATCGATTTTGTTGTTGCTGTTTAGAAACAAATCTATAAAATTATGTATAAGGTAGAGAAAGTGGATGGACAGAAGATTCTCTCTGTTCCTCACAACACTAGAATGCTGTCATCCCAAGGAATGAGAAGATGTGAGTTTCAAGACAGACAAAAGGAAGTACTTGTGCACATGATATGTAGTTAACCTATGGAATTGTCTATCATAAGAAGTAGTGATGGCACAAGCTTGGAATTAGAAGAGGGAATCAGACAAACATTTGGGCAGTAAAGCTATCGGTACTATTGCTCATGATCACAATATATTCCTTTTTGTACTGGGATCTGTCTCTATAAAAGTTGTGACAGCATGAGTGTGAGGATGCCATTGCATTTATGCACATCTTGTTGATTGCCAACAGGCATTGTGTGACTCCAGGTATAAGACTAGACTGGTCTTTGGCCTAATTCGGCAGAACATTTCCTAAATTCTTACAATGGTATGAAAAGTAGCACGGCACTCCAAAGCTTGAACCAAGCCTTTGTGTTATATGATAATTGTTAGCCAATTGTCTTATTTCATCTATGGACTTTGTACTACAATTATGTCATTCCAGAAATGAAGAAAACCCCCACAGTGGGTCTTGATTTCTATAAATGGATGAGCTCCTTCTATCCATGGATGGGACTTGGATGTGATTGGAAGAAAAGGGGGATGTGATAATCACTTATTCCCCCTCACTTCTGCAGCCTCCTGAATTCCCACATACCATGTTCCAAAGGGTTCACTAACTCTCTCTGAAGCAAATGTTTGGAGACATCTTGGGGGCATCAGATAAGAGTGACTCCCACCCCCAAAAGTCCTCCCCAATTTACCTGATATATTCCTCCTGAGAGCAGAACAGTACTAATGCCACCAGATAACCTGTTAAAATCCAAGCCAACAGTTATGTTGAAAATACAGTTTCTAAGATCCTGGGTTCTTGATTTGAAAGTGTTAAAATTGACTTGTCAAAAAACCTTCCTACAATGGACATTTACCATTGGGAAATGCCCTTTGTTTGTTCCACCATTAAAATAAAAAAATTCATTGTTTGCTAAGAGGAAAAATTTGTACATAGCAAGTACTGAAACTGGGGAATACTGTTTACAATAGTGGAAGTAATCATGTTGTAGCACACCTACCTTACAGGTCAAGTTCTGTGTGGGTTTTGCAATAAAGTATGAACTCAAAGTACCACAATGTCTCTTCCTATTGCCTAAGTATCGAATGTATTTCTGTTCTACACAGAATTCATATAACATTTCACTTGCTTCACTACCTGCGTTATATTCTTCTGTTCAAACAAATCTCTTTGGCAGTGAGTAAGAAAGCAATAGGCAGAGTCTGCAGCCCATGTATGCATTGAACTTAACAGACACTACAAACATTACACCTTTCCTAGACATCACCGGTTCTCAACCTTCTGTCTTCCAGATGTTTAAGATCTCAAATCCCAGACACCTTAACCAGCATTGTCCTAGGAATTCTGCAAGTTGAAATCCAAAACAGCTGGAGGGCCAAAAACTGAGAGCCACTGCAATGCAGAAAGGATGGAAGTACCGTTCAGGATTCTTCCAAGATAAATGCTGTGTGTGCACTTTGCTCCTCCTTGGTGTTCCCCTTGTGGTGAAAGCAAAGGAAGCCTGAAGATGCATTGACCAATATGCCATCTGATTCTGGGGGACCTCCAGCCTGGCACCAGATGACCTCCATCCCCAACGTCTTTCATTCCCCCAACGGAGAGTCTGCATAGCTGCTATCTGACACATGGCTCCTCCAAAGTTTACTACAGGAAAATTGTGTGAATATCAGCACCATGATGTGATTACATGAAGCTGTTTACATAGTAATTCGGGTGACAGAGTAAGAACCCTATTGAACTACAATGATCAGCTTCAGTTTGACAATGAGAAATAATCAAATATGCTATGAACGAGGAGCAGGCTCTCTATTAAACATTACTGTCATGGTTCTGTTAAATGGAATTGTTAAAACATTGGTAAACTGGAGCTCTCAAATCCCCACTTCAGCTGCCCACTAAGGCAGAAAGCTCGCTATGTTGGGTTGGTGCAGCCATTTACCTTTCATTCTAACTTATCCTCACAGGGTCATTGTTAGGATAAACCCCCAGACCCTTGGGTAAAAAGTGAATCAATCCAATTAATAAAGCCACTGACATGCACATTGTCATCAGGTGTAAGGACTGCACACCCATGCACTTTATTCATAGGTGCAATATGAACAGAGTTAGTGACACTTAAACATTAACATGCTTCATTTGGCATAAACATTCATGAAGTGCAGCCCATTGAATCCCATCAATCTGATGAAGTGAGATGCAATCTATAAAAGCTACAATTTCAGTCTTTAAAGTGCCACAAAATTGTCGTTTTTCTGCAACTAACCAACAAGAGGCTACCTTCTGGAAATATGTGAAATACATATTTATAATGCGGAACAGAAACACAGGAGACTGTTACAAATGGTATGCGCATAAATTTTACAGGTTCCTATAAAAGTGTGCTCCCTGTATAAGAAATCCATGTGAAGTAGCCTAAAGTTTCCTAGGTCATGAGTCCACTTCATCCACCCCAAACCTGGTGTTATCTAGATATATGGACTACAACACCCGCCATCCTGTATGATGGGAGTTGAAGTCCCATATTGCAGGGAAGGCTGCTCTATACATTAACGGGAGAATGAAATCTACCCGCACTGAGGGATCCTTTGAGGCACAGCTGCCTGTCTCTGAGTTGTCTGTGGAGTGTAAAAACAGATAAAGAATGGAGCGTCTGCTTGTTGAGAATGCTCTGAAAAGAGATTCAGTCAGATTGATTCTTAATTGCGGGGCACTTCTATACTAACATGAGATTTTAAGACAAAATTTATCCCACAAATCCAGGCTCCTTTTGGTTCTGGAAAATAGCTTAAGTGCTGATTTTTATGACAGATGGAGTTGATAACTTTCCTGGTGAAAAAGTCCCAGTCCTTCCCAAGGCAGCAGACTCTGATGCCTCTAGCGGCCAAAAGGCTGTGTGACGCTAAAGGTGGTGCTGAAATTAAAACAGAACCAAAGTTTCAGTTCTTCCATTAATAACTCTGTAGATTACTTATTCTAACAAATTTTTATCCCTCGAATTTGTTTTCAGCTTTGCTTTTGGAACAAGACATGGAGATGACATACGAGGTGTGGCTATTAAAACAAATTAATCAAATTTCCTTCTCACCTATGCCATAGATTTCACGGAAGCATCATGTTCTCTTCTATTCTAAGGAGGACAATGTTAGAATAGGCGTCCCAGGTTACAAACTGTGAACACTTTTCCAGTTAATCTCATAGATGAACATCCTTTTTTTTCTGCCTAGCCTCCTCCTCTGGAGCCATATACTCTGTGGGTCACGAAATTAAAAATCATTATGCAAATAAGGCATTTTGGATGTGTGAAGCAGGTGGATGGTCTCCCACCCATGTTGTGGGGATGCAGTTCTGCAAACTTGGATTGTGTCTTGGCAAAACAGTGCCAACTTTAAAAAAAAGGCCCATTGGATTAAAGGGGATTGCAATGTTCACACTTGCCCAATTCCCATTGATTCAATGGACCTTTCGTTGGGACTTAAGAGCTGTACGGAGCCCTAAAAGTTTAGGATGACAGGGCCCTTCCTTAAGGGAAGGGAACCGCCTGACCCTCTGAAGGCTCGCTTGGTTTCATGAACAGACTTCTTTTCCCTCCACTTCGCCAAAAAGCGACTTTAAAATATCAGTCTGTTGGGCAGGGCGGGCAATGACCCACCTTTCTGAACCTTTCCTCCTCGGTATACACCGAGGGAAGAAACAATGAAATTTTGGAGTGAAAATGGATTGAATGAAGTGTAATGCTAGTCCTGAAGGTGATGGGAACACATGTGTAATTGTATTTTATTGTTTTGTATTTTTTATAGTATTTTTGTGTGTCTGGTAGTTACTATTATATTTTAAAAAATTTAAAAACAAACAAACAAGGAGGCCGGCCGAAAAGCCCTCGTTGCTGCCGGGCACAGCCGAAGTTTTTCCCCTTTCGCCACTCCGGGAGGGGGGGTGCATGGCAAAGGAAGCGGCGCGGAGCAGCGCCTCCTTAATAGGAGGAGGGGTTGCTCGGGGGGGGGGGCGGCTGTCAATCTCTTTAAGCCTTTCTTTTCAAGCCCTGAATGTGAGCTGCCTGCGCGCTCCCCTCTTCCCTCCCTCTCTCCCCTTTTCTCCCTCAGCTCGTGAAGAAAGGAGAGGTGCAGAGGGGGGGGCGGGGCGGGAGGGAGGTTCAACCACAGCGCCGGCCAATCCCGAGCCGCGAAGACGGCGAAAGGGGCCGAGCCACGGGAGGGAGGGAAGGAGGGAGGGAGGGAAAAAAGTGGAGAAAAAGAGAAAGAGGCGGCCAGCCAGCCAGCCAGCGAAGCTCCCGCGGAGGAGGAGGGGGGGCGATGTGTAAAAGGAGGAGAAGCGTTGCTAATTTTTTTTTGTTTGTTTGCTTTTCCATGCATGCATAATAAGGGCTGATCAGAGCATGCTGCCGCCGCCGCCGCCGCCGCCGCTTGGAGGGCACTTTTGTATTTAAAGCGTCGCGATCGAAAACAACTCCCCAGAAGGGCTCGGCACACGGAGATACGGAGAGAGAGATAGAGGGAGAAAAGAGAGAGAGAGAGAGAGAGACTCGCCCGAAGAAGAAGCCGCATCTGGAGGGAAAAAGAAAAGAAGCGCCTCGGGCCCGGGTCCCCGGAGGCGAAGAAAGGGGAGGACCCGGCCGTTCGAGGACCGAGCGCGCCCTCGGCTCGGAGCCCGGCCGGGGGTTGCAGGCGACCGGAGCCGGGAGTTGGCGTGCGGAGCGATGCTGCTGCTGCTGCTGCTGGCCGATCGAGCGGCCGGCGAAGAAAGGAGCTGGGCGTGAGGAGGAGGAGGAGAAGGAGCGCCGAGCGGCGGCATGAGCTCAGCGGGGAGCCTCTCGCCCTGCAGCCTTCCCTGACCGCCTCAGGGCCTCCCCAGGGCGGCTGCTGCTGCTGCTGCTACGCGCGGTAGGAAGAAGGAAAGTGCCCTGCGGCGGCGGGGGGGGGGAGGAAGAGAAGAGCCGCCCCGTTCCTCCACTCGGCGCTCCCGGGATTCCCAGGCCGAGCAGGGGGCGTGGGCGCGCGGATGGATAGATGAGGGGGGACCCTCGTGCAGACACTTGGCAGGACTCTGGGTAACTTTTGTCCCGGCGTCGCTCCCATCGCCACCTCCTCCTCCTCCTCCTCCCGGTTTGTCTCCTTCTCCCGATTGTCCCTCAGGCGCCCGCGATGGTGGCAGCCCGTTGGCGTGGAGGAGGAGGAGGAGGAAGGTGCTGGCGGACGGCTCTGCTCCCGCTGCCCGCTGCCCTGGCGCTGAGGATCCTGCTGTTGCTCGTGGGCGCCGCTTCCCCGCCGCCGCCTGGGGCTCACGGCCGGCGCCTGATCTGCTGGCAGGCGATGCTGCAGTGCCAAGAGGAGCCCGAGTGCGGCTACGCTTACAGCCAGTACGCCGAGGCGTGCGCGCCGGTGCTCATGGCCGCGGGGGATGGCTCTGTGGCCGCCGCGGCCGCTGCTGCTGCTGCTGCGTCGTCCTCGTCCTCCAATAGGCGGCGGTGCCCGAGCCACTGCATCTCGGCCCTCATCCAGCTCAACCACACCAGGCGGGGGCCGGCGCTGGAGGACTGCGATTGCGACCTGGATGAGAACTGCCGGGCCACCAAGCGTGCCATCGAGCCCTGCTTGCCCCGGACCAGCAGCGGCGGCGGTGGTGGTGGCGGCGGCGGCGGCGGCGCAGGAGGTGGCGGCGCCGGGACGGGAGGCGTGATCGGCTGCACGGAGGCGCGGCGGCGCTGCGACTGGGACAGCCGGTGCAGCGTGGCGCTGAACCGCTACATGGCCTACTGCGGGAAGCTCTTCAACGGCCTGCGCTGCACCGAGGAATGCCGCGCCGTCATCGAGGACATGCTGGCCGTGCCCAAAGCGCTGCTGCTCAACGACTGCGTGTGCGACGGCCTGGAGCGGCCCATCTGCGAGTCGGTCAAGGAGAACATGGCCCGCCTTTGCTTCGGGCCGGACGCCGTGGGGCCCGGCAGCAGCGGCGCCTCGGACGGAGCCCTGGACGATTATTACGACGAGTACGAAGACGACCCCGTGCGGTCGAGAGATGAGCTGGACGAGACGGCGCCCGTGTCGGCGTTCCCCAGGAAGCCCGGCGACGGCTGCCCAGCCCGCGCGGCTCCTTGGACGCTCCTCTCGGCCGCCTCCATTTTGCTGCTGGTGCTGCTGCTTTCGTAGCCATTTCCCTCCAAGGCGCTCTGAAGGGGGGCTTGGAATGTGGGGACGGGTTGAGGGGAGGGCGCCTGGGCTGACCGCATGGCCTTGGAGCCGACAGAAAGGTTTGCCTCCGTTTTCTGACTTTGGGGAGGGGGGGTATAGAATGTATGTTGGGCACAGAAAAATTAAAAAGGCCCCTCACCGGAGAGTCGCCCCTACCGGCGTTGGAGAGATGAGGGACTCCACTTTTTCCATGCGCGGTTTCACGTAAAAAGGGGGGGCATCCCCCCCCAAACCCTTTATAAAGCAACGTGCCTTACTCCGGAGTGCATTTGGGCAAACCCCTCAGCATCCCAGAACGCCTTTGAATTTTGTTTGGGTTTCCTTTGTTTCCATCACTGGACACTTCTGCTTTGCCCAGCTGTTTTTATAATAGGGATTAGCTGAGGCTGGACCCTTATGTGGATTCGATCAGATAGTGATGTTTGCTCTGCTCTGTGGATACACCTCGCTGCTTTCTGTCTGTGTATTTATCTCCTCACTATATCTGACTGGGAATTTTCTCTGTTCCCAGTTTAAAAATCATGTTTGAAAAGGGATGGTGCCATTGTATTAAATTCCTTTTTAAAAAAAATGTAGCCACTGTTCTAAATAAAATTCCTGAACTGTGGAGTTGATGATTGGGCACTTTGATCCTAAACACCTTTATTTGGAGTAATAACCCTTTAGGTATCTAAAGAAGTGTGCTTGGGATTGCAGTCTTAGGTATGCTTCAGAGTATTTTTTTAAAAAAAAACATGGTGGTGAGAAACAACCTGTGTGTATACCAGCTACCAGTTGCAGCTGAAGTAAAGTGCTTGTGCAAGGAGGTGTACAGGTGTTCCTTCCTCAACCTATGTACACGAATGTAGAGAAAACGTGTGGAAATGTTCCTCAGTGTGCACTATGCAAATTGTTGCCACTTGGCTCATTAGCAGCAAGCAGATAAATGTAAAAGAATACTGTAGAATTTTTTTTGCCACGAGACCAAGGCAACTTGAAAAGTCTAAATGTGCTAATGGTTGTTTTGAGTGTTTCTGTTTTTCCAAAACTGTTCCATGTGAAATTAAGAAAGGCTCAAGCTTCCCCAGAGTGCCTCTGAAACTCTTCTAGAACTGGTCAGCAACTTGAAACCAAGCCCTTCTAGTACCCAGCCCGCCCATGTCACCATTTATAACATTTGGAATGATACTTGGAGGAAGACACAGTTTTTGCTTCCTTTGCAGTGTGTGTGTGTGTGTGTGTGTGTGTGTAATTCATCATGTGCTATGATTGCACGTGCTTGTTTTACTGGCCCATTCATGCTAAGGAGCTTTATAGACAGCTGGTGCAGGCAGGTGGTAACTATGTGGCTATATGCTCAATATATGCATATAATCTGTGTCAGGGGTACAGAAGCTGTGGCTCTCCGGATGGATGTTGGACTCCAGCTCCCATTAGCTCAGCCAGTATGCTTATGGATAATGTGACTGGTCGTTCAACATCTGGAGATCCATAGGTTCACTACCTTTAACATACACAGTTTTCATCCTTCTTCCATCTTTAATGTTCAGAACTGCTGAACATTTTCAGCAGTCAGAATTGCAATACAAAATCACTAGAAAATCTCTTGTTGCCTTAACCAAGGGGGGGGGGGGAAGAGTTGATCTCTTGGTGATATTGACCAATGCAACCTCTGTCTTAAAAGAGCTCTGCACTGCCATCTTCAAAAGACACTTTTAAAACTCAATGAAATGTAAAAATATCCTGAAAGAGGTTATATTGCCTCTAACACTATCAGGGGAGCTGACCTCTGGTAAATCTTATATAAAATGTATTTAAAACTGGGATTTGTTACCAGTTGTTCTTGTGTGTATATAGAATTTTATAAATTGTATGCTTTGGGAATAATTTATTTTTTAAGAAGCTAAAGATTTAAATGCAGCCCAATTGCAAGATAAATACATCTGCTGTTCTTTTGTTGCAGAAGTACAGATCTCATTTGATATGTAAAGGGATACAAGCAATGGTAATTCCCATGGAAAAAGAAAATTCTAGATCATAATGTACAGTGTATTTTATAGATTTGAAATTAACTTCCACATTGTTTTGAGAGACTTTATGAATTTTCTAGAATTGTATTTAATGTCTCTCCAAACTGCCTTAAACATTGTATTTTTATAGAATGTTTGAAAAGATCTTGTGTTTTAAGTATCTATTGCTTATGTATTTTTATGTGTAAATTAGTAAAGAAAGATTTTTAAAGAATGATGTTGTGAAGTTGTTTTCTGGAGAGTGGTCTTGAAAGCCAAAGCTGGAGTAAGTGGAAACAGAAGGAAACAGAAATACAGGTGGTTATGTATGGCTGCAACCTTTAAAAGCTTTACTCCAAAGTAAACTAATGAAATTTAATTTTGGTGTGTGAGCAGTTGGACAGTTTGCCACCTCCAGTGGCTGTTGGTAATTGATTGCCTTACTTTACCAAATCATTACTTTGAAGAAATAAAATGCCACTTTGAAAATGATCCTGTTGAATGAAATTTGCAGATTTGGGGGTTTAAAATTGTTGGCATGGCAACAAAGCAGGGTTAAATCTGCAGAAAACAATTCCGTTGATGCTGGCTGTTTTCCTACAGAGGTGTGATGCCTTGTGCCAGCTTTTGCTCGGAAGTAATTGCTATTGAAACTAGTTTCAGTAGACAGTCCTGTGTTTGTACACAAGTAACATATTGTTTTAAGAGATCCATGAGCACTACAAACATATTTGGAGTACATGCTCTTGAATTACTGCATTAGCTTCAAAACTTATGGCCTCTCCAGACTGGCTCCTCTTCCTTCCACATGGAAGAGGGCAGAGGTAAACAAGCATGCATGATCAACAATGACAAGCCCTTGTCTGATACTGGCCTTCTGCAGCCCGCTGAAGGCTGGTTTTCTGCCAGAGCTACTGATCTACACTCAAACCCCCTTAGATAAATAATTACGCTCTTAAGCTGTCTCGAGTGCTGATACACTTGACCTTGTAAATAGAAATGTTTGCAGTAGGAATAAACTCCGGCATTTGAAAATCTTTTAAACATTAACACAAAAGAGAGAGCTCAGTCCTCCAGGGGATTGAGTTTGAACTGTGCCAAGCTAGGCACTTGCTCTAAAAAAAAGAGAAAAAGTTTATTTATCTTGTATCCCTACTGTTTATTTAAAACGTTCTTTTTCCCAATGCTTTGATTGGGAGACAAGTCAGGAGATTAAAAGCCACAACAAATAAACTTTGACTAGGAATGGGGAGAATTGGCAAAAACTATGTTTTCTTAAATCCTTTTTTTTCTTCTGGGGGGGGGGGAAGGTAAAATCAGACTAGCTAATTTTTAGATGTCATAACAGAACTATACATCCTTTTTTTGGTAGGATATTCACTTTCCAGGATGTAAATCATATTCTCCATTTTCTTGAATTTTTGTTTTATTTTCCCAGAGATTCACAGAAGCTGAGATGCTACTTAGAGAAGTAAACAGTCAAAGTATCAAACAAGTCTAATGTGTGCAGCTATGCAGTCATCATTTGTTTTTTTAAATTACCCCAATGGCTGAATAAACCAGAAAACACACATTAAAAATGACGCAATAAGACAAAAATGAAATCATTGTTATGTTAGGTGGAGAACAACATTTTTGGTCCTGTTCTTGATTTTTGGAATAGATACATAAGCAGGAGAAGCAGATCAATAATTAATGCTACAGTAAATTCAAGAAGATAGCTGCTTGAAGTAAAATGACATTATGAGTGGGTGTGGGGTGGGAATATGGTCTTTTTTGTACTTAGTGTACTTTAATGGTTTCCCTAAAATGTTTTCCCTAAATATAAAACCATATTTCCTAGAAGTTAGCTATGCCCTTACTGCATATTACCGACTTCTTATTACAAATAAAAATCTGTGGAACTTAGGGGGCAGGTAAACTTGATAAGGGAGGGATCCACAATGAAAGAAGTGCTGCATTAGGAGTGGGTAAATTGTGGCCTTTTAGCCCTAGCCAATTTAGGTTGTGTTGAGGAACGCTGGGAAATGCAGTCCAGCACCATCTAGAGCAATGGTTTCAAATCTTGGGTTAGACATTCTTGGACTGCAACTCCCAGAAGCCTTCACCACTAGTTGTGCTGTCAAGGGCTTCTGAAAACTGCAGTCAACTAACACCTTGGTGACCCAAGGTTAGGAACCACTGATCTAGAAGGCTGCGTTTTGACCACACTACTATGAAGCCTGAACAGACCAGGTTTAACAGTCTAGAGATGTGTTTACATTCATCCTAATGTACATTTTCATTAGTCTAAAAACTTACTCAGAGAACTCTTTTGTCCTCACAGATGACAACTTCCATGATTCAACCCTCATGTTTTGTAAACATTTATCCCAAATGGCTGGGGCTGATTAGAGTTGGAATCCAGCGACATCTGTGGAGCCACAGTTTTCCTACTCTGGCTCTAAACATTAAAGAGACAGACTATTTCATAGAAGTATGTTTAGACGAAGAAAAGAGCCAGTGGGTTATTCCCCACATCCCTGTTAGAGATACATCACTTTACAAACATAACAAGATTTCATGGCTTAATTTTCATTTTCTCACCACTATTCTGATACCTGTGATCACTGTGGATGACTCATGTTCGTTCCACACAACCCAGTTCATCACCACCCTGCAGAGCAGGTGAGACATGCCAAGAGCATAATGACACTTGAGCAACAAAGACGGTGTGACGTCCTTGAGACTTAATGAGATTTTTGAAATATTTACAAGCCAAATGAACTGGGGAAAGTTCTCCCTGCCCCATCTTGCAGCCTCTCTCTCTCTCTCTCCCAATGCCCCTCCCCATTTCATGTAAAATAATCCATTGGGTCCCCTTCTGCCCCCTTTCTTCCCAGTTTCCAGATTTGAATTCTCCGTGACAGTTTATTTGTCTTTGGAGGCACTTCAGTGACAAATGTTTAAGGGAGTGTGGGACAATGGTGAAGAACAAGGAGGCAGTTCATTGAACTGACAGTGACCATACAGTAAATAGAGGCAGATTCAAGCTTCACTGATCACCCAAGAACACTGTGGGGCTTTTGTACACAATCACAATGGGCATAACATAAGGTCTCCGTTTATTTTTAACAATATATACCAGTAGATGTAGACAGGCATACATCACCTGAAAAGTAATTGTGAAACCTAAAGGGTGGGCCAAAGAAAAGCAAAAATGTTAAGTCCATCCAGTGATATATAACTGATCTCACTCAGAGTCATGAGATGGAAGTGATTGCTTATAAAATCACAGGATGGCACAGGAAAAGATGAACTCCGACTTAGATCAACTCAATATGAGCAGGAGAATTGCCACCCATAGGTAAAAGCACAGAGAACCCATATGAGATTTCCTGAGAATCAAGACTGTTTCAAATTCCAGTCTATATGGCCATTGCATCCTACAAAAGAATTTTGACTAGCATAGTACTTTCATATGACCTAACAGCAGTCATGATTGCTATACAAACAAAGAAGTAAAATTTCAGCTGGAAAATAAGTGGGCATTAGCAAAATACAGTTGTGTCCTTATGAAGTTACCATGGATTTATTCATAGCTTCCAGGACTAGTTGTACTGTACAAGCAAGACAATTGCCTCTTGATGATTCTTCAAGATAATATAAGCAAATCTGGGGAAACATCTTTTAAAGTATGGGCAATATGGGAAACCTCATTCCCTATGTTTTACAGTGTGGCTGGCAAAGGATAGATACATTTGGTGGCCACATACAGGAACAACATTTATGCAATGCAAGGGAACACGGGAGAGCCAGACTGCTTTAGTATTTATTGCCTGAACCCAGGATGGGGTCAATCGGGAAGATAATAATATAGAAGGAGGTGAATCTCAAGGGTTAGGCATGCAGAGGTGATACAGAGGTGAAGCCTCAAACTAGGGAGGCTAGTACAGGATCAGAATCAGAAGTTCAAAGAATGCTATGTGTGAATAAGGCATAGTGTGTTTTACTGGGAGCATTGACTGTTGTGGGCAATTGAAACGCTTCATACCCACTATCTGAATCACACAAATAATGCACTATTTGCAAAGCATCCATCTAATCAATTTTTCAAATACTGGAATGATCTACTGCAAAGTAGTGGACTGTGTACACTACATTTTAGCACAAAGATGGTCGTTCTCCCACTAGTAACCAGGGACTCTAAATAAATGATTTCAACAACTTTTTTTTTTATTAAAGGAGGACAAGAGCCCTCGAGCTGCATTAATCGGGGAGAAGTCGAGTGGCACTTTTGTTATGGAAATGTTAAGCACATAATAGTTCAGGCAAACAATGTGGAGCCACTTCATTCTTTCAGCCATGCTGACACCTCTTAAAGAGGAACGGCAGGGAAGGATGTGGGAAAGATTTGGTTTCTGGAGAGCTTGTTTCAGCAAATATTTGGGAGGTTTACCTCCGCACTCCTTTACTAAGGAGTGTAAAAATGCAGGGTACAGACAACGAAGCAGTCAGTTCACCCTTGTGCATGGGAGACCTAGGGAGAAAAACACTTTATTAAAGTCCTTTCTTTCTTTCTTTGACTTTATTATGACTCATGGAACTTAATTCAGAGACACATAAATCCAAATCCATAAAATAACTTAAAGCAGGAGTACACAAACCCATATAGATCCAATTGCAATGTCAGTGTTCTCATCTGAGAGATGGGAAGTGAACTGAAAAATCAAGTGTATGCCCATCTCAAAGAGATGTTAAAAAGACTGTCAGCTCAAAAACGTAGAAGAAGAAAGTAAAGGAAATGCAAAGCTGTAGAGTTCTTTCAATAAAATGTATGGATTTTTTGGCCTTAACTTATTTCCAAGTAATGATATCCCTGAATAAGAGGCAGTACAAGCAGTATTTTAAAAATAAACTAAACTTCCTTTCATGGGGGCATGGTGGTATAAACTCCACGTGAACCCACCTGCATCTAACAAAGGAAAGCAATAACTCATTGGATCCCAAGATGGAGTAAGGAAAGCAATTTAAAAATCACAGAGTATTTACTTGAGAGGCAGTGTGTCCATGGGTGGAGTATGAGATTAGAACTCATGAGACTTGGGTCCAAATGCCTTAATGGGCATGGAAGCTCATTGGGAGGTAACAGCAGTTACTCCTTAAACATCTGATGCAAACTGAAAACTGTATTAATAATAATAATAATGTGCTGTCAAGTCAATTCTGACTTATGGTGACCCTTTTCAGGATTTCAGAATACTCAAAAGTGGTTTACTATTCCCTTCTTTGAAGGGCATCCTAGAGCTGACTGTGCAGATTGCCCAAGGCCACACAGGCTGGATCTACTCACAGGAGGCATAGTGGGGAATTAAATGCCCAACTTTTGGTTCTGCAGCCAGATCCCTAAATCACCGGGCTATCTAGCCAGAAACTGAAAACCATACTAGGCTTGCCATAATTTGGAAGTGACTTGATGGAACTCCACCACCACCACCACCACCACAGATAGTTACTTAGAAAAGGCATGAGAGGACAAGATGCCCAAGTCCACTTAGTTATCCAACTTTCAATAACTCCTACCAACCCCTTGGTACAGGTTATTGGTTTCATGCATTGGTGCCTTTTTTATTTGATTCCAGTAAAGAAAAATGTTATAGCTGTTTTGTTTGTTTTTTAAATTTCCAGTGGAAAGCATAACCTTTTGGATTTCTGAATATCAGTTCTGGGAAATGAGTAGAGATGAGCATGAACTGAAAAACAAGTTTGTTGAAAATCGCTGGTTCATTGGTTCTGGTTGGTTTGGCTTCATCAAAACCAATGAACATGAACCAACCTGAATGGAAACTCAGTCAAGATGGCAGTAGGGGAGGAGGAGCAGGAGGAGAAGGAAGAAGAGGATGAGTCAACAGGACCAGGTCGGGAGGCAACAGGGGCAGTGGGCAAGTTGTGGGGGTGCAAATGGGCAATCCAGTGCCACATAGCACTGGATCACCCATTTGCAGCAATGGAGGAAGAGGAGGCAGTGGAAGGACCAGGTAGGGAGGTGGCAGGGGCAGTGGGAAGGAGCAGGGGCGGGCTGTGAGAATGGGGCATTTAGTTTCCCCTCCACCCAGTCACAAACTTAAAAAAAACTTCGGATGGTTCATGGTTTGTGGTTCATGGGTAGCTACAAACCACCATTTTTATGGTTCATGCCATCTCTAGAGCACTAGCTCTCTAGTAATCTGGCATCTGCATTATGTTTGACTCCAGATAGTCATTTGTGTTTTTCCCAGGTATGTTAAGAAGAATTTTCATATTTTTTAAAGTCATCTGTTGGTTTCCTCCTTATTTTATTTATGTTCTGCACTGCTTTGATCTTCTCCTGCTGATTATACACAGGGCTATATCCAGTACTGAGTGTCCCGTAGTGCTACAGTGGAATCCAGCTTAAATGGGGGAAATCTTCCATCTCTACTACAGCCCCTCAAGAAGCTCCAAAACCTGCTTCAACAGACTGGGATACTAGCTTCAGGGTGGTTCCTAAAATTCCAGGGGGGAAGGGAAGGGAAGGAAGTACTGTGATGTGCTGGATTTAATTATTTGTGCAATTTCACCACTTTCTATTTATTAAAGTTTTATAATGCTGTTATATCTTATATTTTTAAATTACTTGTAGCAGAAGCAGAGAACATGGGATATTGGGTAGTCTAAAAGAATAAAATAAAATAAAGCTCCATAAATCATGTGATATAAACCCTTTTAATTGAGGGAGATTTGCTCTAGTTAGAACTAACCATTGAATTAATAATTGCTACTATCACTGCATACCCTATTTTAGCCATCTCACTTTCCAATATGGACAGATGATACACAGTTTGGCAGCAGCAAGGTGGCAGATATTCTGAATAACTGCATCTCAAGAGCGCTGTTCATTGCATCCCAGTATGGGTGGTGAATATGCAGTTGACTCAGTACCTGCATACTTCCCAAAGAAAGAAAGAAAGAAAGAAAGAAAGAAAGAAAGAAAGAAAGAAAGAAAGAAAGAAAGAAAGAAAGAAAGAAAGAAAGAAAGAAAGAAAGAAAGAAAGAAAGAAAGAAAGAAAGAAAGAAAGAAAGGGGAGAATGCTCCTGTTAGTCCACCTGGATCTTTTGGTGCCTTTTGATACTGTCCACCACGGCATCCTTCTTAACTGGTTGTTGTGGTTTGGGACTGGTGGCACAGCATTATGCTGGGAGCAGTCCTTCCTAGACAACTGGTGCCAGAGGGTCTAGCTTGGAGATGCTGCTTCATCCCTGTGAGCTCTTCAATGGGATGTCCCACAGGGGTTGATTATCTCCTCATTGCTGTCCAACATCTATATGAAGCTGTTGAGGGAGGTTGTTCAAGGATTTGAAGTATGCTGCTATCAGCATGCGGATGACACACAACTCTGTCTCCCCTTTTCATCTTCAGGAGAGGAAGCTATGCAGACGCTCGTGCATTGCCTGATTGCAGTTATGGACTGGACGAGGGTAACAAGTTGAAATTGAATCCTGACAACACAGATATCCTGTTATTAGGTGGGGAACTTGATCAATTAGAAAGCCTTTCACCTGGTGTAGATGAGGTCACACTTCCTCTGAAAGATCTTGCTTTTCTCCTAGACCAGCAATGGCAAACCTATGGCACGCATGCCACAGCTGGCATGCAGAGCTCTCTCTGTGGGCACATGAGCCATAAGTCACCATCGAGAAATACTTACCAGTCCTCTGATCCCGGATTTTGGCACTCCCCTCTGCTGATGCAGTGGTCCAGCGGAGGGGTGCAATGGCAACTATTACCGGTCTAGCCCAATGGGGGATTGGAGCACCGGTAAGTATTTCTTTGTTAATGCTGCCCACAGGAAAAAAAATACAAGCATTTAATTCTTGCAGTGCAGGAGCAGGGTTTTTTTTCTAAACTAAAACCTCAGTATTTGGGTTTTAATTGCAGTGTTGGCACTTTGATATAAATAAACTGATTTTGTGTTGCAGACACTGTTTCGCATGCTGGCAATCTTGAAGGTAGACTATTGCAATGCTCTTTACATGGGGCTGTCTTTGAAGGTGGTTCAGAAGCTGCAGCAAGTGCAAAACACAGTTGCCAGGCTGGTATCAGAAACATCTAAATATGATCACATTTCATCAGTTCTGAAATATTTGCAATGGCTGCCAGTACACATATGGGCCAAGTTCAAGATGTATTTGTTGACATTCACAGCCCTAAATGGTTTAGGACTTTGTTACTTATCAGAGCACCTATCCCCTAGAGTGACTTTCTGGCTCACCTGCACTTCCCAATCTGTGATGCTACGGGTGGCCATTCCAAGGGAGGCCCAGAAATCAACTACTAGGAACTGGGTCTTCTCAATGGTGGGTACCATGTAATGGAACTCTCTCCCTGTGGAAGTGCATCAGACCCCATACCTCCCTGGCTTCAGAAAAAAAGTAAAGACCTGGCTCTTTACTCAAGCTTTTCACACTGTTGCCCCTGTTTCTTTTTCTTTTCCTTCCTTCCTTCCTTCCTTCCTTCCTTCCTTCCTTCCTTCCTTCCTTCCTTCCTTCCTTCCTTCCTTCCTTCCTTCCTTCCTTCCTTCCTTCCTTCCTTCCTTCCTTCCTTTCCTTCCTTTCCTTCTTTCTTTCTTTGTCTCTCTAATTTTCAAAGACCCATGATGTTATAGGGTGATTGTTTGAACTGCTGCCATCTTGTATCTTAGTATAGAATCTACTATATATTTCGGTTGAGTGGGTTTTTCTCTAATGTTTTATTTATTGTTATTATTGAATTTTACTCTAACATTCCCTTCTTTGGGGCACTCTGGGACTATGCAGGTTGCCCAAGGCCACCCATACTGGTATTTCTGGGATGCACAGGGGGAAATTGAACTCCCAACCTCTGGCTCTGCAGCCACATACCTAATTTACTGAGCAGTCTAGGTATAGGGTACTCAAAAGTAGTTGGCCACTGTCTTCTTCTGGGGGCACTCTGAGGCTGTGCAGCTTGCCCAAGGCCATACAGGCTGTTTCTTCTCTTACAAGGCACAGTGAGGTATTGAACTTACAACCCACTGAGCTATCCAGCCAGCATTTATAGACAAAAGGCAAAAAATGAAAGAATGTTTTCTTTGCTAATTGAGACTGATAGCAGAATGTCATGGACTCCTGTCAAAATATCTTTTAAATGCTCTTTAAAAGGAAATCTTGAAAGTTAGTTGTTATTCACTGCACCTAAATAAGGTATTGCCTGTTATACCTAAAAAAGTAAAATTGTAACTAATTATCCAAATTTTTCTTCCATGCTTTGGTGAATACTAGTGAGTTGCTACCAGGGTGTTCTTGGGCTGGTACAATACAATACAACCCTATTGTTTTATTTACTGATCTCAGACTTGTCTTTGAACTGACTGTTCAGTTTAAGGCCAATGTCACAATTCTTGCAAAGAGCCTAATACCACATCAGCACCTTGATATGCAACAACTGTCTAAAGTCAAATAGTGAAATATGATTGTAGGGACACTTCCATACATTTGTGTGCACATAGTTGGGAAGTTTGGTTTATCCACTTTCTCGGTCATAGCTACAAAGATGTTTCAAGAAATATATGTACAGTTGTATTTTATTCCCATGATTCAGCCATAGAAAAACACGATCCTCTCTTAACAACAGTTATAACATGGACTTCTGCTCATAGATTGTATGGCCTGTGAGGCAGAGAGCATCCTTCCCTTACGTGTCTGAGAACAGTTTCACCGACTTTTGCGCTCCCTTTGTTTTATCTTCATTGGGCCATGCCTCCAAGTGAAGGGCTGAAGACCAAGGCGTAAAAGAGTTACTGAAGCCACCAATATTATTGAACCTGCCATGTCTAAAATCCTGGAATCTGTGGTTTTCCCTGTCAGAATTTCAATGATGAGAGAAAATGAGTATCTATGATATGTTTTCTTCTCTGCTTTCATTAAAGACGTGGAACAGGACTGTTCTGATACCACGGACAGAGCTATCCATGTCAGAGGAAGTGGATGGGGGAACTTCCTGAAGCTGTCCTTACATGCTCAAATCCTGTTTCAGTTGTCTAAGAAACATATCACACAGTTTAGGGCAACACAGTTGCAGAGGGGCAGGGAGGAGAGAAGACAGTCCTGTCTTAGTAGCAGATTCCTGCAAACACAGTCTTGTATTTAAGTGACAATCACGTCTCTCTGCTTCCAACAATCTCAAATAGAAGAAAGAAGAAGCTCCATCTGAGTTGCTCTTCACACTTTCAAATTCAGCTCCATTTACGCCGATGTTCATTTCTAGATTTTTCTGTGTTTTCGTGACTGGAGCCAATGGTCATATAGCTATTTATTATGGATATTTATTTATTGCCTTAATTGATGACATGAAAGGCAAAGAAATCACAATCATTTCTGCAAACCATTTGATCCAATAGTGCCCAACATGGTTGGTTCTTCTCATTGGATGTGGCAATGTGACATAAAACAGGGAGTGAAAGTTTCAGGACATTGGGCCAGAGGATGAAGAGACAAAATTGAGAAGGGATTATGGTAAACGGAAACAGCTTGCTTTGAGGAGAAAGGGTGGCTAGAAAAGGAGGCAAGAAGACAATCATGTTCATGGAGTGAGCAGAAAATATTATTTTAAATAGTGTTTTGAAACATTAACATCATAAATCTATAAACGTTCTGGCTTCAGAACAAGCATGAAACTTAAAACGCTGTTAATTGTGAGGCTTAAAAATTGTGTGAATAGGAGCCATAATTTTGTGTTGTCTTACTGCCTTTTACTTGTGTGCGTCTCTCTCTCTCTCTCTCTCTGTAGTAGTAGTAGTAGTAGTAGTAGTAGTAGTAGTAGTAGTAGTAGTAGTAGTAGTAGTAGTAGTAGTGTAAGGATCTTCTATGAGTTCTCATACAGCTGAAAAGTTTATACATCCTCGGGGGGGGGGGATCATTAATCCCATACTAGTGTTCGGCCGTTTAATGAAAAACAGTCAGGAAGTCCTTGAAGAGAAGGGCAATTGTTATTTTTTTAAAAGGCCCTCTCTACTTAATTAGCTATGACAAGTTGTCTAGTGTGAAAAATGAGTGACAATCTGTATAGCATATCAGTCATATGTATTTTTTTAAAAGAGCCCTCTATTTTCTTATTTCTTTCAAATATATTATAGGCAGGGCATGGGGAGAATGTGAAAGTCATGTTTTTGAAAACCCACTGTCACTTTAAGAGGATGCAATACACCCATTAATGATGATATTACTCCTCTATTATTGTTAAGAATAAATGAAGGAATGGGAATCTTGGCCCCAAGCTGAAGTTCTCCTGAAATGTTTTCAATTAACTCTTGGCACCAGCAGGAAAACATCAAACCTTTCCCATGCTGAAATATGGAAAATCTGCAGGGTACGTCTCAGCAGGGGTGGAATTTCATTAAAACAAGCACATCATAATTCAACAACTTCTGCACCCTGTTTAAGCCTTTCCATTGATAAGGGGACGGAGGCAATTTTTATGGCTTTGCAAAGAGAAATGATTTCACAAGGATCTTTTCAGAAGGGGGGGCCTGCTTTGGCCACTGAGGCTTTTTGAGCACTCTCCAATGCAAAAAAAACGGTAAGACCTTTAAGCACAACTGACTACTAGATAAGAGGCAGAACCAAAGAGACATTAGGCGAGGCTTTAGCCATTAAACAGTTCCTTTCTAACTCTTGGTAGGAACTCGCTTCAGCAGGGATTTCAAAGTGGAGAGCTCTGCTCTCTGCCAGCCACATTTTTCTATGACTTACTTGGAAAGCACGTTCTCTGACAAACAATGTCTTTTAAGGTAACAAAATATCTGCCCATGACTACCTGATAGCCAGAGGTGCTGCAGAGACTGACTACTCGTGAAGGAGGCAAGGTGTGTGTGTGTGTGTAGTTGTGTATCCATCCTTTTTGTAGCTTTTGAGCTGATCAGGGTTGGGCCTCCCCCCCCTTTTTTCCCTTTCTCCCTTCCCTTCCCCTCTTCATTATACAGCAAATGCTAAAGAGGGGCAGCATTCTTGCTTAATATTGCTCCTGTTTGTCACTTGGGGCGTCCTTGGTGTGAAAAATACTTTTACTCCATTATCTCATTCATAACACCCCCAATGAGATAGATTGCTAATTATGCTCCCATTTTATAGATAGGAGCTGGAGCTGAACGACGTTGACTCTAAGACCACCCAGTGAGTTCAAGGATGGGGAGGGGGAGGAGGGGGGATTTAAAATGCTGGTCTCCCTCAGTCTGAGATTCTCCATTACGCACTATACGGATTTCATAACATCCATGCTTTATACTGGAAGAAAAAGAAAGAGACCCAAATGTTCGCATGAATAAAACATAGCACGGTTGCGTTGGCTGAGGACCACTCTAATTTTAGGCCTGTCATATATTTTACTTTTGGGAGTCTATACAAAGCTACATTCTCCGTAACTGCTTTCCCATGTGGATGTACCTTTTGCACAAAGAACAGCGCATACCCTCTGTGAACACCATGACAAGAGATTCAGACATGCAAGTAATCTCAGTAGAAAGCTCTGACAGTGGCCTCTCCCAGTATGTCTATGCGGCTGAACAGATACACTTACAGGGGCTGTGTGTGGCAATTTACAGGCAGGGTACGTCCCATATCTCACAAGCAAGGGACAGCCATGATGCAATCCAATGTGGCTACATGATTTCACAGTCCGTTACCTTCCACTTTAAGGACAGGAATGTGAGAAGTTAAATTCTGTGGGATATTTTGCTGTTCACAAATCCTTTTAACCCACGTTCCCATCAGCAAATTAAATTCGACAACCCTACACATGCGCACATAGCAGCAGGACCCCTGCACAGCAAGGCTGAGGGTCCCAATTCTAAACAGAAATAATGCTGGGATATCTAAGGTGAGTAAAATCTGTAGTAACTTCGTCCAGTGAAATAATGTTCTGTTTTTGGATTGTGAGCTCAGAGAAAGCTACATGTAAACAACCCATGTATCTCAGTGCAATAGCAGGAAAACTCGAAAGATTGGCTTGGATCCTGACAAGCACAATTGCATGGAGACTTTTTCCAGCTGTCCCTCTTCAGTACAGCCCCTTGCACTGCCGGTGAAACTCTTCTCCTGGGATTTACAGGACCCTAGTGTTGAACACGAGACTAGAAGAGTCCTGAGTTTGACGCTATGATAGCAGAAGACTCAACCTTTTCCAGGTTTCAGGCAGGGAGAAAAATGCTAGGGAACAAATTGCTCAAGGATGAGAAGGTTCAGCTTACCTTAAAACCTTAGGCGGCACTCGCCACCATGAATTCCCAAGGGTCTCAGGAAATAGGATGGTGCTGACCTAGCAACTAGAAGGAAAGGCCATCTTTTCCATAAGCTTTGTTTGGCCAAAGAGCTTGTCTGTCTGTCCATGCTTTTTTTTTTTTTTTTTTTTTTGCTCCTGAGGAGGTCAGCTCAGGCTCAGACTGAACAGCAGTAAAACCCAGTGTCTGAGAATACAGTTGAGCTGAGAGTCATTTCCACTTTCATCAGAGGCCAATATCTGTTGATAGTTCTCAGTCTCCCCTAGTGCCTGAGAGTAAAAACATTTACGCCATCATCTTCTGTGGATTTTAACCTCATACTTCACAGGCTGTTTTATAGTTTTAGTGTTGTAAGCTGTCTTGGGTCCCCTATGGGGAGAAAGATGAATGAATGAATGAATGAATGAATGAATGAATGAATGAATGAATGAATGAATGAATAAATAAATAAATAAATAAATAAATAAATAAATAAATAAATAAATAAATAAATAAATAAATAAATGCTATTGTTCTGCTTTATAACATTATAATGCCCGGGGACTGCATAAATTCAGAACTGTACAATAATATTTCAGGAAAGTGAAAATTTTGCGCATCTCTGTCCGGTCTGGATCACAAGAAGAGACAAACTCCAAGTCCCTAATGAGATGACCAGCTGAAGCCCAGCATGGCTCTAATCCCTCAGGTTAGGTTGGGAGGGAAGGGGTGAAGTACATTGTCTGAAATCCTGTTGCATAGTATAATAAGTTGCAACTAGAACAAACCTGGTGTGCTCCGATGTATAACATGTCTGGTGCACATGAATTACATGAGTATTAGTTAAAGAATATAGGGCTGATTTATGTTTGTGCCAGCATAACATTTCTTTTCATGCCATTTAAAATAACTGTAATATTAATCAGTGGGCAGAGCAATTAATTAGTTTTAAATATAGTCAACATTTGCCAAAATATACAACTGCCTGATTAGTACATGTTCTTTAGTTTAGTAGTAGGGACAACAAATCCATTTCACATTGCAGTCAATGACAATTCTGCCCCTCTCGTCAGCAGATATCAATGCTAATGATTATGAAGTTAATCTTTTGTGAATAATCAATATTCTCTCATCTGTTTTCCAGTATATGTCACTAGTGTAGAAACGTAAGGTTTCCTAAAATGTTCATTGATGAGGGATTTAATTACCTTGTATTACCATGTTCACTTGTACTCATTTCACCATAAAATTATCTGAACCATGTAACAGTTTGAATACTTTCCCAAGTACAATCAATTCCTAATAACTAAGTAAGTGCTTGCCACACATTTAGGCCCACTGCCACCTAGTTCCTCAGCCCTGAATTTTAGGAAATTCCAAATCAAGTTGTTTTCCAATCTCAGCTGCCACTTTGATTTCATCACATCAAACCCTCACTGAGATCAAACCTTTGAAATGAGAAAAGATTTTTAATCCAGTTACACCAGATGGAGTCTAACTTGATAGGTCCTGAGAGCTGGAGGATTAGTATTCCTCAACACCTCCCCCCTCCCGTGTGAGTGAGACTGCGTACACAAAAATGCCTATCATCTCCATTTTCCTGGACAAATTGTTTTACCAGCAATTTGGGAATGTTCATTCTGAGTCCTGCCCTTGATCCAAGAAAGTGTTCCGCCTCCGATACAATCCTAAATTAAAATTCTTATTTGGTTTTTCTTTGGATTGACCTTGAAAGCACATCAAAATGTTTATTTAATAGGAAAACCTAATGCAAGCTAATTTCTTTTACTTGGTTAGAAAGTGCAGTTTTTTTGTACTTTGAGACAGAATGTAGGGACACGCCAACATCTGATCTGTTCTCAGATGAACTGCTACATGTTGTACTTGCAATCTAATGTGTGAGGATAAAAATTGCATGGCCGGAAACAAAACTAGTAGCCCCACTCTTGTGACGATAATCACCCACAGATTTGCTGGCAATTCCTTGGTGTGTCCCTGCATTCTGGTAAGTTTGACAACATCATATTCATTCCATATCCACAAAGTAAGTAAGTATGTCTACTAAGTGGTTGGTATGTTGTTCTGTGACCCATGAAATGGGATCAAGAAATTAGTCAGGAGCAGAAAGGCAAGTATGAGGAATAAAAGCATCAGTGAGAAAACATAAAGCCGTGTTTAGTTTGTAGCAATTGCAGCTGGCAGTCCTCCAAGACATCAAAAAACGTGTGTGTGACAAGAGGAAAGCTGGTCTATATAAACTTCTGGGTTTTTTTTTTTTTTGTGGCCACATCCTACATGTAGAAGCTTTTGTCTGCCAGGGAAGCAAGTCTCTTTCTGACAATATGACTCTCAAGGTTACAGTATATTACTTTCAAAAACTCGTTCCCATCCAACTCCATGTTGAATAAAATAATGCACTTCTGGACAACATGGGAAATCATAGCAAAGGATTGGGGAGCAAGGGAAAGGAGGGTGAAAAGCAGCAGTACATGGTGTTATTGTTTTTCAGGGAAACAAACATGATGAAGACTTTAAAAAAAACATACTCTCCTACCCATACGCACCCCGCATTGGAAGGAAGATAGTGAACTGTTCATCAAAACCAGACCTTTTCCTTCTACAGCACAAGATATATCAAACTCTTCTTTACTCACATGGACAACTAAGGGATACACAAGATCACTGATCCCCAAATGTTCTTGGACTACAACTCCCAGAAGCCTTCACCACTGGCTGTGCTGGCCAGGATTTCTGCTAGTTGTAGTCCAAGAACATCTGGGGACCCATGGTTGGGAACCACATATGTAGACCAAGTCTGAAGAAGAAGAGTACTGTGCTTTGAAACTGATGCCTCTTGTTTGAAGATAGACTGCTATAATGCAAAAGAGCAGGTTCAGAGCGCCACACCTGACATGATGTTACTGCAATGTGCTTTTCTACCTGAAAGAGACAACATATGATTCCCCCAGCTTTCATGTGAAAAGCAAAACTTATAAAGGTATTTCTTGAGAGGAATTGTTGTTGTTTGTCTTTCAACCCCCCCAAATACTTTTCTCATTGTCATACATTACTTGCTACATTACTTGTTGTCTTTTTAATCCTTCTCGTGGGAGGAATCCACCTAAAAAAAGAAAGGAAATGTGAACAATAAGTTCCCTCAAATGACCTCAAAGCATTGTTAACCCCCCCAAAAAGTAGCAAAAGTAAAAAGTGAACTTGTTATTAGGAGGCAAGTGATAACATTACCAGTTGTTACATAATTTGCTAAAAGATCATGGCTTCATTATTCCCAGAAGTAACCCATTCCAAGAAGCACAGTTGCGAATGAGTTACCTGTTGCCTTAGAAAAGTCTCCTCCCGCCCCCACTCCACTGTTCATCTTCCAAGATTTCCTTTCTGTTTTTGAAGTCAAGCAGTCATTACATACCTGGCCATCTATTTTGTACCTTTTAAACGGATGTCTGATACGCCATGCCAAAGTATGACCCAAGTCTACAAGTTTTTTCCTAGAAGGCTGGATATGCCCAGGCAACAGATGTTACTCAACATTTACAGCCTACTGTACGTCCTCTGTGAACTCAAAGTATCCTCAGATCCTCCCCACTCAAAAAGAAACTGTCAAAAACATCCACAGCTGCCTATCTCTTAGGCTTTAAATGGAAAAGGAATAGGGAGAATCTCCTTTTATCCTAACCAAAACCTTAATGTAAGTATTCTGATTTCCTTATCTATATATAACAGGGCTGGACAACACACACCCCAAGCCATTTTTGTTGCCCCCACTGCCATGGAGTCCCCACTACCCTGGAGCCGACCCCAAAATTCAAAAAAAAAAAAAAGTTTTTAAGCAATTGATTTAAAAAAACCCTTCTGCCCTCTAGGGGTTATGGCAGCCATTTTTCCATAATTTGAGAGCCCCTCCCCCATGCTTGAAGGGCACAGAAACATCCTAGGTTTCCCAGCACCCTCTAATCTATCCTGTTGCCATGAAGGGCTAGGACAACATAGCCTCTTTGCTATTCAGGAGCAGGGCAAAGCTACCATCATATTCTTGGCCTTATGCCACACAATATCTTGTTGCAGCCCTGTTCTAGAATACAGTGAAGGTCACGAGTGAGCTCTGGGTCTGATGGTGTGATGCAGGACCCTCATTTGAAAGAAAAGGAAGCTGTCAATTTCAGTCAAGGAATGACAAGGGAAGATATGGTTAATTTCTCTCTTCTTGGCATTTGCCTGCTTAACAGCATCCCCTACCCTCATCTGCCTTTTTTCCTGTCAATGGGGCACTTTTCCCTTCCCCTTGATGGGGAAGAGCCTTTGGCATACAGTTTGAGCACCTAACCAGAAAGAAGATGGAGGGTTAAGCAATTCCTCCCACTCCAGGGTCTTTTGGCTCTTCCTTGTAGCACCCATGCAATAGCAGACGGCCCTTCGTTATGATTTCTACCAAAGTCTAATTCTGCTGGTGAGACACCGCTGAAATTGAGTTTCTCTTTTTCCATTCCTGTCATTCCTGCCCATCATTCTATGACTTCTATTGGCACTCTTGAGATATTAGCAATTCTTTCTGATTATTTCCCATGAAATAGAAAGTACCTTCATTCATGCATTCATTGTTCATTCATGCATGCATGCATTTTATTTATATCACACATTTGTCCCATTAAAGTTACAGCGTTATGAAGTAAATTCAAATTTGAAATGAATTGGCACAATAACTGTTTTTGTCTTTACTATCACCCTGATTCCTTAGATTAGCTGATAATTATAACCTTTGAACTGCACAGCTGGAAGGGACCCTATGGGTCATCAAGTCCAGTCCCTCTCAAAGAGGCACAGTGGGGAATTGAACTCCCAACTTTTGGTTCTGCAGCCAGAGACCTGAGCTACTAAGCTATCCATCAGTTCATTGCAAATACTATTAAGTAACTGACAAGTAACTATGCTACTTTTAACTAGCACCTCCAAACTATAATCAAAGTGAGAACCCAGGCTTTAGGAGTCTCATGATGGAATCTCTAGCTCAGCCATTCTCAACCTTTTTTTGGCCATAGCCATAAACAAAATATGAAAGAAATGTAGGCTGAATCAGGATTGTATTCACACAGTAGTGCGCAAAGAATTGTTTCCTGTCTGTGGGCCCCTTCAAATGTGTCAGGGGCCTTCAGGGGACCATATGGTTCCCATTGAGAATGGCTCCTCTAGTCTAACTGACAGCCTGGGCTGCATATAAAAACATGGCAACAAGAAGACATCATAGAAAGGAAAGGATTTCATCAAAGTCACAGCATTGACACTCAGCAGATACAAAATGAAGGCTATATTTTGAGGACAGGTGTCACCAGTACAAATTTAGTATGTTTCCTCTGTTGGCTGCTCACTAGAATGAGGGCTATTTTGCCCATCTGTAAACATAAAATCCAGTTACTTGTGTATTCCATAGGACAGTAGTTCTCAGCCTGGGGTCCCCAGAAGTTCTTGAACTAAAACTCCCAGAAGCCTTCACAACTAGCTGTGCTTGCCAGGATTTCTGGGAACTGTAGTCCAAAAACATATGGAAATCCAATATTGGGAACCATGGCCATAGGAATGCCTGGTGTACATACCTTCAAACCTGCATTAGCAAAGCCACCCCCTCTCTCTCTCTCTCTCTCTCTCTCTCTCTCTCTCTCTCTCACACACACACACACACACACACACACACACACACACACACACACATATTGAGGAGTATACTTGGTGTTCAGCCAAGTAAGTAATATATGAAGAGGCTCCAAGTATGCTTTATATCCTGTTGCTATAGGAATGGCTGGAAAGGTCATAGAGGATTAAAAGAGAGAGAGAGAGAGAGAGAGAGAGAGAGAGAGAGAGAGTTCCTTAGGAAAAAAAGTTCCAAAACATTACTCTACCCCAGTGGTTCTTAACGTGGGCGATAATGCCCCCCAGGGGGCGATTTCATTTTTCAGGGGGGCGGTAGAACGAAAAGGGGCGGTGTGGGGGCGCTGGAGCAGAAGGGGGCGGTAGGGGGGCGCTGGAGCAAGCCAAACCTGTGAAGATGGCTGCAGCCTTTTTACAGTGTGCATGAATATATATATTTTCCTCCCATTTTAATTTAGTTTCAGACTTTTTGTCTTGAAATTTTTAGTTCCTGCATTTGTTTTTATGCCCTTTTTATATTTCTTTTTGCGTCTTAAAATTCAGTTGCAACTAAATCATTAAATGTTACTTTTTGGGGGCATTTCATTTTCTTGGAATTTAATTTTGTTTTCAGGGGTCATTGGATTTAAGTGTCTTAAATAAATAAATAAATAAATAAATAAATAAATAAATAAATAAATAAACAAACAAACAAACAAACAAACAAACAAACAAACAAATAAATAAATAATCAATCACCGCGGGGAGGGGGGCGATGATAACTTCCTCAATGGCTCAAGGGGGCGTTTCTTTCAAAAAGGTTAAGAACCACTGCTCTACCCAAGTGCAGGAAAAGTGAGATGTAGGGAAATATACAACCACATTGGGGTTGTGACAGAGGGGAAGGAAGCAAGTTGGTTTTGAAAATCTGAAAAATCTGTGAGG
Organism: Pogona vitticeps; assembly: GCF_051106095.1. NCBI lineage: Eukaryota > Metazoa > Chordata > Lepidosauria > Squamata > Agamidae > Pogona > Pogona vitticeps. The sequence continues at coordinate 241,410,868 of NC_135784.1, read as the reverse complement.
AGAGTGGGAAGTGGGAAGACAAGAATAACACTATTTGAAATTGCAGCAGTTAATACACTTAAAGGAGGGTATTAAATGTGATGCTGAGCTCCTGCTTTTTTTTTTTTTTTACACATTCTCCACCAAATCCCATGCATCTATACTGCTAATTTTGCCCATGCATTCATTTCTATCCTAGTTTATGCCTTGAGACATTCCTCTGGGTTCAGGCAAGACTTGCTCACAGGAAACGAGATATAACATTGCACTCTTAAGCACTGGTGGGATTTCGGCCTTGTACTTCCTAGGATTTGAGGAAGATGACTATATGGTCAAAAGCAGGGATGGCTCTACCATGAAACTGATGAAGCATAAACTTCAGGGCCCCTAATCCCGGAGGGGCCACAGAAGCAACTTTAGTGCACATTTTTAAAAAATGTGGTGGCCTGTGGTTGAATAAACCCCTGAAGAAGGCAACAGTGGTTACCCAGAACTTGTTGCTGATTGTGAAGGTCCCCCCATAACAGTTCAAGCTTCAGGGCTCTAAAAATGTAGGTCCGAAGCTGGTCAAAAGCTGCACAATGAGTGCTAGAAACTTGTATCTTAAGATGGAGGCAGCCCTCCATGAGTGTTGCCGAGTATCTCATAAGCCTCATAAACTCAGAAATTCTGTTTTGTTTCCAGAAGGTTTTTGTTGCTGGGGTACCCATGCTTGAAGGTAATTAGCTGGACTGGTGAGCGATTCCTGATGGATTCTGTGAGAGAAAAGGGACGGGGGGGGGGGAGGAGAGAGGGAGCATAAGAGGGGTGTGCTCCAGAGGAGGGAAAAGAGTGATTTTTGTGCCCAGGCCTTGCTGAGGCAGAAAGAACAAAAGCCTCCATTTTAATGATTCTAAACTAAGGCCCCATCAGCTCCATTTACTAATATTCAATAGCTGAAGCCTGACAGCAACAGCAGTTAAGTAACAGCTCCCGCCAAGCTCTGAAAACTTCTCTTCGGATGTGCACTTCCCAGTAGAAAAAGGAATGAAAAAGGGAGAGATGGGGGGAGAGAAAGAAAGTGGGGAGAGGCAAAGGGAAAATGGGGGGGAGGTGAGGGAAAGTAAAGGGGGGAAAAAACCCTTGCTGACACGGGGCATAACTTAATTTTCACGGTGCCGGGACAGCTGTATCGTGTAATCTGCCATGGCATGCCATTAAAACTTCAATGCCTTTACTGACCCAGAAGGGAAACTCAGACCGTGGAGAGCCTTTTGAAAAGAAGTGGTGATCTTTCACGATTTATGAGCTTGTCTTAAAGAAACAGACTCCACTCACTTTATATTAATCACCCTTTTCAGGGTACATTGAAATCTGGGGTCTCTAGTCGAAGAGGGTGGTGACCCAATACTTTAAAATTGTTAGCCCTTTCATTATTTTGTTGTTGTTTTGTGATGATCATGATGATCATAATGATGATCATCATTTTAGCAATCACCCACCCCAGTCCCCTAAAGATATTGGATAGCAGGGGAACTGTAAAGTGCAAAATCCAATTACACTGAATTAATCTGAATGGCTGGGGGTGAGGGGAGCAGTAAGACCTGAGCCTTCTGGTATAATATATGTTAAAAAGAAGGGAAAGAACTTGAGAAATATGAGGCGTTACCACTCTGGGCAGTCATGAAAGTTGAGATCTTTTCTCTGATTCAAAAACAAAAGACAAAGCTGCATTCCCTCCCCCCTTTCTTTCTATTAACTGGCAAATGTTTAAAAAGCTTTGAATCCATGGTGATAAGACATATGTAGTTAAAGTCACTTAAAAGGCTACCTATGACTATCTAATGATATCAGTCGTCTAAGGAAAAATTCTAATATACTGTATATACAATTCATAATACAGCAGCTTTCTTCATCTTGCTCTTTCCAGAAGTCTTGGACTTCAAGCTCCATCATCCCCAGGCAAATTGGCATGATGGGAAATGTCATCAAACACATATTGAGGTGTCAATCTGAAGAAGGTTGCAGTTGGAATAAATAAAAGGTCAAAACATAATTGAGCAAACTTCTGAATTCTCCACAAGTCTTTGGACAGCATCTTGTTAAATTTTCTGCATATTTTAATTGCAAACACAGAAATGGCTGCAGCAGTGTGACTACTTGTCTAGTCACATAGCTGCTCACTTCACACATACACTCAATCTCTCTCTCTCTCACACACACACACACACACACACACACATGCACACACACAATGCACTCCCCAGTAGTGGTAATGCATGTGTGCATGTGCGTGCGTGCATACATGCATACATACATACATACACACATATGTATGTATGTATGTATGTATGTATGTATGTATGTATGTATGTATGTATGTATGTATGTATGTATGTATGTATGTATGTATGTATGTATGTATGTATGTATGTATGTATGTATGTACATAATATATATTATGTATATGTGTCTGTCTATCTATCTACTCACATGCACATATAGTCAAAAAATGAAAGTACATTCTCTTTGAATTCTATCGGGGCATAGTAAAGATCAGCTGGTCCTCAACAGGTCTGAAAATTAAGGAAAAACAATGTCAGATGAACAACCCATGATATATTGCACCATGTCATGATTTATTTTACAAAAATAAAGCCAAAATGGAAAAGCCGGGTATGAAAAACTAAGGATACCTTTACTATTTCCACAGGAATTAAGAGGCTAAGTAGCAGCCATGTGCTGCTAACCAAATGCCCTTGAGTAACTGATCATCAGCAAGTGTGACCACCTCCATAAAAGTCAATGTTTTAGCAGTTTGCTAGTCTGGAGCATTCAGGTATGTGTTAACACAATGCCAAGGAGGAAACACATTAGCAATAACTGTAGAACAGCCATTGTTGCCGCCCATCAATCTGGGAAGGTTTATAAGGCCATTTCCAAACTATTTAAAGCCCATTATTCTACAGAGAGGAAGATTATTCACAAGTGGAAAACATTCAAGACAGTTACCGATCCTCCCAGTAGTGGATGTTCGAGCAAATTCACTCCAAGGTCAGACCATGCAAAGCTCAGAGAAACTGCAAAACAAACAAACAAACAAACAAACAAACAAACAAACAAACAAACAGTACAATTAGAAAAAGACTGAACAAGTATGGCTGGTTTGGAAGGATTGCCAGAAGAAAGCCTCTTATCTCTAAAAAGGACATAGCAGCACAGCTTAGGTTTGGAAAGTTGCATCTGGACAAACCACAAGACCTCTGGAACAATGTCCTTTGAACAGATGAGACCAAAGTAGAGATATTTGGCCATAATGCACAGTGCTACATTTGAAGAAAACCAAACACAGCATATCAGTACAAACACCTCATTCCAAGTGTGAAGCACAGTGGTGGAGGGGTGATTATTTGACCTTGTTTTGCAAACACAGGCCCTTGGCACCTTGCAGTCATTGAAGTATTCTAGAGTCAAATGTAAGGCCATCTGTTCAACAGCTAAAGCTTGGCCAAAATTAGGTCATAAAAGAGGACAATGATCCCAAGAACATCAGCAGATCTACAACAGAATCAAAGTTGTCGGGATCTGCAGATGAAGCTTAGTTGTAGGGATCTGCAGATGAAACCTAAATGTCGGGATCTGCAGATGAAACTTCTCCTTGACCAGCAAGGAGAGAGAAATGAAGAGGCGAGCACTCGAGTATGTGTTTCAGGACGGGATCCGGATGTTCAGTGGGAAAAATCCTCTTCTCCTTTGCCTCTTCCTCTTTTATATTGTTTTCTACTGCCTTTGAACAAGTTACCCAGTGACCATTCTAAACACAGACAGGTAATATCCTGAATACACAAGTATGGTAAACAGAGGGGCCGGTAAACAGAGGCACGTAAATCCTAAATACACAATCAGGGTAAACATTCCTGAATACAGAGCAGGGTAAACATAGACAGATAACATTTTAAATACACAAGTAAGTTAATACAATTTACCCAGAGACAGGAAATTATCCTAGATACCAAAACAGGTTAATGATCATCCTTACTGGAAACTGACCTGGGCCCAGGCACAATGTCTGCTATATACATTGTAAAAGCATACAATTTCCCAACACAAAGTCCAGACCTCAACCCAATTAAAATGCCGTCGCGGGACCTTAAGAGAACTGTGCATATACAAATGCCTGCAAACCTCAATGAACTGAAGTAACTTTGTACAGTAAAGAAGAATGGTCCAAAATTCCTCCACAATGATGTGTAAGACTGCTAAAGTCATACAGAAAACAATTACTTCAAGCTATTGCTGCTTAAGATAGTTCTACAAGCTATTGAATCATAAGGTGTACTTAGTTTTTCACACATGGCTTCTCCATTTGGCTTTATTTTTGTAAAATAAATCATGACACGGTGTAATATGTCATGTATTGCTGTTCATCTGAGTTTGTATTTACCTAATTTTCAGACCTGCTAAGGACCAGATTATTTTTATCATATCCTGATATGTAAAACCATAGAAGCCAAAGAGGATGTACTTTCGTTGAGAGGTAGAGCTTGGTTGCAGTGAAGCCAGCCTGCTTCTTCAAAGCGAAACTGACTCTTAAACAATGATATCTAGTGGAGAGACTGGCTCCCTGTGTTTGTTATTTAGTCTGCCACGGTTGTAATTCAAATTGTTGGGCTAAAAGTCAAGCTATATATTTTAATATCTGGGCAAAGAGGGGAGGACATACTCAGGGGAGGTATACGATGATGGGTTTGGTTTGTTGATAAAATTGTGGAAACTAAAAATATTATTTATACAAACCATACGCATTGGAAAAATGGCAATGGCCTCTGAAAATTTTAAATATCAACTGTTGGGAATTTTGCCGGATAAAGAAGGGCAGGTTACAATGCAAATGACAATAATAACAGGATTTCAACAGTTAAATGAGTGTCTCAAACAGGTGGAAGATCTGATGAAAGAGAAACCATCAGATGTTAAACAAAAGTTAAAGGAAACTGTACTAACACCAGAACTGTTTTTATTGAGTGCGATGCCAGGTAACGTAGATGAGATTAAAAGTTACCCTGTGAGCTATTTAGCTACAATAGTCAGAGAAGGTGATGTTAAAAATCAGATTGCTGTCCTGGATTCAACCCTATATCCCCAAAACTGGAAGAAAACAGAATCACAGAAACAAGAGAAGTGTACAGAGAAAATATGGGAAGTGACAGAAATGGATACTTTTTCAGGCATGTTGAACGTATGCCCAAGACATAAGGAAATTGAAAGGGGGGATGTATTTTACAATTGGTCTCGGTTTCCTGATAGTGTTGGAGTAACTTAGATTTAAATTGAAACATAATGTAAGCTGATAGTTATAGGATAATCAAACAGTTTTAAAAGAGTATAAAGTTGCTTTTCTTATTGAAAAATGAATGGATTGGATGCTTCTATATTTTGTGTTCTCCTATACTTAAAATCCTTTCCCCATCCCTTCCACTTCCTTTTACCTTTTGTATTCCCTACCCTATTCCTAGTACAATGGTGCCTCGCAAGACGAATTTAATTGGTTCCGCAGTCAATGCCGTCTTGCAAAAAATTCGTCTTGCAAGGCGCGTTTTCCCATAGGAATGCACTGAAATCTAATTAATGCGTTCCTATGGGAATTTTTTTTTAAAAAGTAACTTACCAGGTAGGGAGCTGGGGAAGCACCATCAGAGGACTGGTGGGGGGGTCCCCTCGCCGTGATGGCCAGCTTTGGAGGTCCCCCCCCCGGTTCTCTGATTGTGCAGGAAAAGCCTATGAAGTGCTCTGATGCCGGTGCATGCGGTTGCGGGGCACCCCCGCCAGTGTTCCGATGGCTTTCTCTGCACCATTGGAACACTGGTGGGGTGCCTTGCAACCACGTGTGCCGGCTTCAGAGCACTTCGGAGGCTTTTCCTGCACCATCTGAGGATTCACGGGGGTGCTGAGCTAGCCTCTGGAAGCGCCACTTGCCGGCTTTGCGGGTCCCCCGGGGCTTACCTTGCACCATCCCAGGACTCGTGGGCTTCCCTCCGCACAGCAATGGGCATTTGCAGAGGTTTGCCTAGCACCATTCTTGAAGTTTCCGCCCTTTCCCCCTGCTTTCGGCAAGCCTCGGAAGGTTAAAAAGGCTTTCTTTTTTTCTTTTTACCTTCCGAGGCTTGCCTAAGGCGGGGGAAAGGGCGGGAACTTCAAAAATGGTGCCGGGCAAACCTCTGCAAATGCCCATCGCCACACGGAGGGACCCCCATGAGTCCTGGCATGGTGCAAGGTAAGCCCCGGTGGACCCGCAAAGCCGGCAAGCGGTGCTTGCAGAGGCTAGCCCAGCACCATTTTTGAAGACCATGTCCTTTCCCCTTGCCTTCAGTAAGGCTCCGAATGGAAAAAGGCTTTCTTTTTTTCTCCCCTTTTTCTTTCGGAGCCTTACCAAAGCAGGGGGAAAGGGCGCGATCTTCAAAAATGGCGATGGACAACAAAAAACAACAACAACAACAACAAAAATAAAACTGCACATTCGTCTTGCAGAAAACGGTCGTAGGACTGATTGTCTTGCAAGGCACAAAAAACCTAGCCAGATCCATTCGTCTGGCGAGTTTTTCGTGCCACGAGACGATCGTCTAGCGAGGCACCACTGTAGTTTAAAAATAAAATACTTTTTTAAAAAAGAGGATGTACTTTCTTTTTCAGATGACTATATACATAGAAAGCTATTGCCTAGATCACCTAGCAAACTGGCACTATTTTAATATATAAAAAGTTACATCTACATGAGCTTCTGTAAAAGTCATGTAAGTGTAATGCCATATGTATATGGAGAAAGCTGTATGGATACAAGGACTAATTCTGCATGAAATCTGGGCATAGGGGGTTGTACCCAATGTCATTTTCCCTATTCAGACATGGAAAATCCAGTTGATGAAAATTCTGTCTGGCTGTATATCATACCATCTTATTCTACTTTCTTCACCTTAGGAAAACTCCCAGGCAGCCACTCATTCAATTAAGGTCAAGTTGGGCAGCAGTAGCACTACTGGCTAGTGGACCAAACAGACCAGTTGCCTTCAATGAATTGAGTATCGAGCCCCTTCTTTTCTGCCTTTCCCACTGAGACTATCCAAGTTCATTTTGTTACAACCGTTTATTAATGGGATTGGTTTTTTCTAAATGCAATGATAATTAAAGTTCAGTGCCCTGTGCCATTTATTTACATGACCTTGCAATCTTTCAGTCTCTGTGAACTTCAGTGTTGACTTTCTCTTGGCAATGGAGAAACATGAAAACCAACAAACCTGTTGTAATTGAAACCAAGCAAGCAATCACATTAAGACTGTCTTGACTTCAAAGCTACAATGGGAGGCTATTTAAATACTGATCCTAAAGCTGCCTCTAAGAAAGCTCTTTGTCAATGACAGCAGAAATCCATAATCAACACATCTGTAAGATATCTGGGATAAGTGTCTTAAACAACAGAAGTTGTAGATGAATTTGAGCTAGCCAAGGGTTTACAATCTCTCACCGGAATACATGACTTGCCCTCCCTTTCCCTGATGATTCTCATGCCAGGTCAAAAAGTTCTTTTGAAACTCTCTGTTCCCAAAGTAGCTTGCTTGGTATGGGGCAACATCTGGGTAAAAAAATATACCAAATCACTGGCTCTCAATCTTTGATATCTTAGGTCCCATCAGCCATTCTCAAAAGAAAACTGAGTTTCACCAGAAACTCACCAAGAAAAAGACCCGATCCTTTTTTTTTTCTGAGAAGGGTACTTACTCGTACATTTACACGGGTTCTGTTATTATGTTTCTCATTCATAATAAGTTGATGCACAGGGTAAACAGGCAATTAGGAGAAACACCAAGTGTCTGGAGTTACTGCTACTATTCCAAAAGCACACAGGTGGATAATCCGTATTTGTGTGCATGTGTGTGCCTCATGGCACTGTGATTAAATTGCAGTACTGCAGCCGAAACTGTGCTCATGACCCAGGTTCAATCCCAGGTAGCAGGCTTGAGGTTCACTCAGCCTTCCATCTTTCCAAGGTTGGTAAACTGAGTACCCGGCTTGCTGGCTCCATTCTCTGGAGGCACAGTAGGGAATCAAACTCCCGATGTCTGGCTCTGAAGCCAGATACCTTACTCACCAAACTATCTAGACAGCATCAGATAATCCACAGCAAGCAGAATTGGAAATAGACTTGTTGGTGTCTATTTCCATTGGGTTTAGCCCTAAGTGAATAGAAACAGTTGGCAAGTCACCCCAGTAGTATAATATCTTACCAGACCATGGTTAATCAGGATATCAAAAAAGGCATCTGTATGCATTTTTAATCAGGCACGTACTAACTTAGTAATATACTGGCTGAAATCCTGTTGCTTAGCGTGGTAAGTCACAACTCGACTAGGCCCACTGAATCAGTGCAAATTTGATAAGTCAACTCCTCTCTAAGTTCCATTGATTCAAACCAGACTACTAGGGCACAATTTACCACACTAATAGGATTTGAGCCACTGAGGATAAGACATAACAGATAACTTACTGAGCTAACAGGAAGTCCTGCTTGACAAAATCAGATTTGGGGCTTTACAGAAGTCCTCCATGAAGAAGTTCCAGGAAGCAGCTGTGTTAGTCTGTTGCAGCAAAAACAGCTACCAAGGATCTTAACAAGTTTTACTGCCACAAGTTTCCATGGACTGGAAGGGACTGCAATGAACAAAGACTATGCCAGATAAAACTTGTTGATCTTCAAATGACCTTTAATTCTTTGCTAGAGATGGGCATGAACCACTGTTTCAGCAGCTTGTCCCAGTTCGTTTACCGCTGCAACAGATGTTTGGTAGTTCAGCACCCCGCCCCTCCGACAGGCGCCCAGTCAGAGGTAGCAACCAGAGGAGGTGGGGCAGGAAAGCTGAGATGCTGCCTCCAGGTGGGTGCCCACCAGAGGGGCCAGGGTGCCAAACTGCCAAACACCTGTTAAAGTGCTAAACAAACCAGGCTGAGCCACTGAACTGCCCATCTCTAGTGTAATCCAAGGCACACAACCATTCATCCACCATGCCTTTCTCCTGATAAAGGACTAAAGACAGTTTACAAAATATCTGAAAGCTAAATGTTAAAAATTCAATGGCTGAAATTCTGTTGCTTAGCATGGTAAGTCACTGCTAGGGTAGGCCTATTGAATCAGTAGGAATTTAGTGAGTTCATGCCTTTTTAATTTCCATGGACTCAGTGGGCCTACCCTAGGTGCAACATACTATGCTAAGCAACAGGATTTCAGCCAATGTTACAATTAAACTAATAATAATAAACATTTCCATATTAAAACTGTGAAACAATTTAAAAGCATTTTTTAAAAATAAAAGATACACTATCCCCACTGGAAAACTTTTTCCTTGGCAACTAGTTACAGTGGTGCCTCGCTTAACGATTACCTCGTTAAACAATGAATCCGATTTACGATTTTTTGCAATCGCTATTGCAATTGGAAAATGATGGTTCAATGGGGAAAATTTGCTTGACGATGATCGACTCCCTGCTTCGGGAACCAATTTTTCACTTTACGATGATCTAAAAACAGCTGAACATCGAGTTTCAAAATGGCCGCTCGCAGTGTAAAATGGCTCCCCACTATTTTCAAGACTGATTTTTCGCTTAACAGGCACCGGAAAAATGGCTGCCCTATGGAGGATCTTCGCTGCACTATGAGGTATTTCACCCATTGGAACGCATTGAACGCTTTTCAATGCATTTCAATGGGTTTTTAAATTTCGCTTGACAATGATTTCGCTTAACAGCAATTTGAATGGAATGGATTATTGTTGTCAAGCGAGGCTCCACTGTACTTATTAAAGGCCTAGCCAAATAGAATGATGTTGGCCTGCTGAGGGGAGGGTAGTGGCTCCCTTGGCCTCTCTAGAAGAGAACTCTATACAATCGTGCCCTGCTTAATGATTACCCCATATAATGACGAATCCATGTGATGACAATGTTTGCAATCGCAAAATGATGTTTTAATGGGTTTTTTTCGCTTTGCGACGATCAGTTCCCTGCTTCGGGAACCGATTCTTCGCATTACGACAATCAAAACAGCTGATGTCGGGTTTTCAAAATGGCCGCCGGATGCTCAAAATGGCTCCCCGCTGTTTTTAGGAGGCATTTTTTGCTTAACAGGCACCCGAAAATGGCCACCGTATGGAGGATCTTCGCTGGACGTGCAGGTATTTAGCCCATTGGAATGCATTGAACGGTTTTCAAAGCATTTCAATGGGCTTTTTATTTTGCTTGACGTTTTCGCTCTACAGCAATTTTGCTGGAACGAATTAACGTCGTCAAGTGAGGCACCACTGTATTTACTGTTGTATGCTAACAGAGTGTGGCATTCTATTATTGTGCATATTATGACTACATAATAATATGTATAATACATAACATTATGAACAGCAAAAGTGAGGCTATTATTTATTGTACTTAGAACATGAGGAATTGTCCTGAAGCTTAGCAGATCTGGACAGACTGCTGTTACAGAGAAGCCATGTACAGCTGCCTTTCACTAACAAGGAGAACAAACAGCCAGTCACCTTTGAGGAGGAAGAAAGAAGAAAAAGAACCTAATATTTTATGTAGACTTATAAAATATTACAGAGGACAAATGTGTTAGCTGGAATCCTGTTGCTCAACTTTTCATAGTGCAACTCAGATGATGCCATCATTCATGGCTGTTTGAGGCAATTAAATATTATCCCTAGGAATCCCTTTTATCTTGAGGAAGCATATGGGAGCTGTAGAATGGGGGACAGATTCATTAATATCATAAAATTGCTGCCACTGGTCCTGATCCCACCACTGTGACCAGTGCTAGCGTTTTTATAATATTAAAGAGTCCTTCCCTGATTCCACAAGTTCCAAAGTCTTCCTCAGTATGAAAGGGATCCCTAGGGATCCCTGGCATCTGGGGGGTGGGGTAGAAATGTTTAATTCTCCCAAATGGCTGCAGATAATATCATCTGAGTTGTATGACATAATTGCACGACAGGATTCTGGCCACTTGGGCACAAACTATTCACCTCTTATGAGTTCAGATCACTTACTACTTGCATTTGTGGAGTGTTCCACCCCACTCCACCCCTGGAATAATGGGGTCCATTCTCACACATGCCCTGCAATATGGCAACCACGTTAATATATTGCAATCCCATGGCACAGATGTCCTTATGTGCAGGGCCGGGCTGGGACCAAAAATCGGCCCTGGCATTTAGAGCACACAGGCCCACCGGCTGTGGGGACACAGGCCCACCTGTTGTGGGCTCCATTCACGATATTGTGGCACGCTGAAAGGGCGTTGCTGGTATAGTGGTATTGGTACATGCTTATGAGTTCTCCCTATCCTAATCATTGCCCTGGTTGTAAAAATAACAAGGAGCATCAGGAAATCTAAACCTATAAAATCATCACGTTTAACAAAAAGTGTAATTAAAATTTAATGTTTAAATTTGTCAATGCTAGTGCTCTCTAAACAAAAAACACCAACAGTACAATGTGAGATCTTATAGCTATTTTAATGTATTGAAACATTAGATCATTAAACATAACTGCAACAAAACGTTCAATGTGAACAAGCCATAAGTAGCAGATCCTCCTACATCAACACTTCCACCAGGAACAAAAGGCTCGGCTCAAGAACTTTCCACCTCGTTTATGATTTGAACATTTTAAATTTGAACCCTACTAATACTGGAAAGACTTAGGAATGATACGTTATCAAGGAATAAGACTTTGCAGGGCTTCACTACTCTCTGCAACTCTGTTGATGATGGCATCCACATCAAGACTCATGAGGATTTCTTTTTCTGTAGCCATTAACATGAATGAATCCAAATGGTCCTGGGATACAGTATTCCTCAGCAAAATCAGGGAGCTAGACGGGGTACAGACTGTATTTGTCTTCAGTGTGGAAGGGATTGTCACTCTCGAAATGGCCTTCTCAGCCACACTAGACACTGTTCCAAGTCCTCCAAACAGAGCACAATACCATAGTCTCTCGAGACTGAAGGATGCCTAATCTAATCTGAGCTATGCAAATGGCATGACTTTAGGAGGTATACTGCCTCAAGTTAAGAAATCATCATTAACATCATCAGCTGCCCACTATCTCATACAATTCAGCATGCAACAGATGTCTACAATTGCTTCCAAAACATATGCCATTTGTGCAACACGCGCAGCACAAAGAAGAACTGGGCCATGATGCCCATGCAATCAAGATTTTAAACAACAAGGGCAAAGGGTGGAACTGATTTAAATATCTCCAAAAGAAACTCTGTTTAGCTAATGATCAGGATCAGATTGTTATGTCTACAAGTAGTATGTGCTTGGCTACATCTTGAAAGTCAGTCCAATTCCAAATCCCAGTCCATGGGTCAAGCTAGAAGTCCAGTCCAAGTAATCCATCACCTTAAATGTAGGGCACAGGCAAAGGCAACTTGGTACACCATCTGGGTCACAACAGGTTCCAAGGAATTTTGGCAAGGCAAAGTTGAGTAACATGCAAGAGCTAGCTTTGTGAATTGTCTCCCACAAAGACAATTGTCCAGATTCACAGTATTCCTAGCTCTTAGCATGCCTCTTTCAAAGCTTCCAGTGGTTTGTAATCAGCTATCATGGACCCTTAAAACATTGATGTTCTAATCTTTTGACTCCTTGCCATTCCATGAGGCAAATGGGTCGCCTATATGGCAGGCTGATGCTTCACTGGCAGAACTGGCACTTGCCTTTCTCTGCCAGGCTTCCAAGAGGGCCACTGACTTCCTCCAAATGCAAGAGATCATCATCCGCCTCAGAAGATGACTCAGCAAGGCATAGCATGACATAGACTGTGTCCTGGGGAAGGTGTTTCAGTCCCACAGGGATCTTGTGGAAGTCTGGAGCAGATGCTCATCTTTATTTATTTATTTATTTTTGTACATTCCTTTCTCTCTCTCTCTTCTTTACCCTCACAGTGACCTGGTGAGATAGATCAGACTGAGAGAAAGTGAGTGGCTCAAGGCCATGTGGTGAGCTTCATCATTTAGGGGGGCTACATCCTGAATATCTGTCAAATGAAACACTCAGTGTAATGTTCTATGTCCTGCTGTGTACCTTTTATTGAAACGGCTGTATGTGCTTGAAGAGGCTTGGGTTGTGTTTGAAGAGCATTTCAAGAGCTCTCATGAATCCCAGGGTCAAATACAAGCTACAAGAGAGGTGCCCTGTGAGCAAAGGCTCCTTGGGCAAGTGACAAAGTCACTAAGCACCTCGGCAGAGAAGAAGCAGGTGGATAATTGCAAAACCTCCCCTCACCCCAAAGTGCACATCTGTCCAGGAGTCATGGGCCAGTGACTCTGAGAGTTAAGGACAACCAGAAGGGAAGAAACAGGATCTTTCGGATCAGAATTTCAAACTGTGAGGTACCAGAAAGCTGTTGTATCATTCATAACTGTTGGCTTTGTTGTACTTTGAAATAAGGAGCATCTTTCGTGTGGTAGATCATGACCAAGAACATATCTTTCAAGGTGACTAAAAGGGCAAAAGCACCCAAATTACCATCATCCTCTCCAAGGTCCATCCCTGACAGTTCCACAGACTGTCTGGACTTTCTCACAAAACACCAGAAAGACATATAAGTGGGTTCTAGATTGAGTCAAGACTGGCCCTTCTGTGGAAGCAAAAAATGTCAAAAGCAAGGCCATCCTACCGGTACTTTAGTCATATTGTAAGACAAGATTTTCCTCAAGAGACAATAATGCTGGGAAAACCTGAAGGCAACAAGGGAAGAGGAAGCCCAAATATGAGATGGATTGACTCCATAAAGGAAGCTTGCAAGTGAAGAATGAAGCTGTTAATGAGAGGACCTTTTGGAGGTCACTCCTTCATGGGTTCAATAGATGTTGTTTTGTCGTTTAGTTGTGTCCGACTCTTCGTGACCCCTTGGACCAGAGCACGCGAGGCTCTCCAGTGTTCCACTGCCTCCCGGAGTTTGGTCAAATTCATGTTGGTATTTATTTATTTATTTATTTGATTTATACCCCGCCCATCTGGCCTAAAAGGCCATCCTATCCCATCAATAGGATACTACCTACTAACCCGCGGCTCACTGCTGCTCATATAGCCTACGCATATAAGTATGGGAAAGTATAACTCTCCGATCTTGACAGTCTCCATCCAAAACTTGACCTCTTCCAGGCTCTGGCTCTCCCACCCCTCCCAAGCCCGGTCCCTTTCTCCCCGCCCTCCTTCCCCCTCTCCACCAGCGCTCTCCTCCTAAAGGATGCTCGAGTCTTTAGGGACCCCCCCCCGGACCCCGCTGTAAGTGGGTTGGGGCTCTGCTTTGTTCCGCTCTCCCTCGTCACCTCGCCCAGTTTCGCAGCTCCCGGTTCTCGTTTCGCTTCATTTCAACCTCCCACCCCACCCCACCTCGCCCGACGGGAGCGCTCGGCGGGCTCCCAGGCAAAGACTTCCACTCCCTGCGCCGCCACTCCCCTCGCCTGTGCGCCCGGGTGTGCGCGCGGAGCTCCTTCCGGTTATCCTGCTCATCTCCCTCTCTCCTCCCCCACCCCGTAATCATCCCCACCATCATAACACAAAGTGGGAGCCAGCCAGCCAGACACCCTGCGGGAGGAGGCGGAGGTGGAGGCGGAGGCGGCTCCCGCTCCCCAACTGGACGGCCGCGCTGGAGGACAGGCGCCGGGAGCCGGAGCCCAGCCAAGCCGAGGGGTGGCACCAGCCCGATTTCTCCGCCGCGCAGCGAAGGAGGCAGGCAGGCAGGCGGGGGGCGCGGGACCCAGGGGCCGCACTGTCCGCGATCGGGAGCGGAGTGGCGGCGGCAGCCCCAGCGAGGGCGGGCATGGAGCGCAAGGGCTCCGCTGCGGCGGGAAAGGGGAACCCGGGCAGCCGCGGACGGACACTGCGCCCTGGCCAGCCGCGGCAGCGGCGGGGCGGCGGCGGCCTCGCAAGGCAGGAACCGGCCGTTCTCACCATCGGCCCTTCTGGCATTTGCCAGAAACGCCAGATGGCCAGTCCGGCCCTGCTTATGTGATTAACCTGATCCATGAAGACCTCTTCCATGGAATCTAGGCAGATCAGTTCTGTGAGACAAGATCCCACAGTTAGGCCCTTTCATGTGGTGACTCTACAGTAAAGCACTCCCCCCACCCCGACATCCTCACTCAGATGTTCATCTAAAACATGCCATTCTTAGCTTTGGATACTATCACAGTTGGCTCTACAGTCTTAGAATGGAAAGCGAAGAGTCTGAGAGTACACCTGACTAGGAAAAGCCCCGTCTCTGTGTCTTTTCAGCCGTGCAAAGGCCTCATTCATGGAACTGGAAAATTTTGTTGCTGAATCTGTTGGAGGTGTTATGGATAGTAATAAGCCAAGCAACATTCCATCAAAGAATTCATTAGCTACGCCACTTAAGTATTTCATCTGTGAAACAAACACTTATTTCATAAGTTTTCATGGTACAGAGTAGCCCTGAAGTAAATATTAACAGTGAAATAGATATCCAGGAAATGTAAGTCGCCTGAATCTCTTCACTCAGTTCGCTGTTAGGTATTAAATAGCCTGAGAGACTCACACATCTGTTCACATAACTGCTACTACTTGGGGCAAGCTTTTCTGGAGTAGTCAGGAGTAAATAATACCCTAGGTAAAGCAAGCCCACTTTCATCTTAAATCTGCGGTGTTCTTGTGATCACAAAGAATGGCTTTCAAATACAAACAGCTTGTTGAGGAAAATATGAAGCGCTGTAAATCCACAGGACCTGAATCCATTCATGTAAGATTTAAGATACTCAATAAGCTAATGTGTTAAGTCACATAATTTATGAGAAATCAGCTATCACAGGGAAAATGTGCCAATTGATTTAGTAACTGGCATCAGAGATAAAATCATGTCTTTCTTATATGGGACACTAAAGGTGACTCTTGAAAAACTATATGTCACAAAGAGAACCATTTCCGCATCTCTATTTATGTTGATGTTCAGGTTTTCTACACCAATGGTAAGGAATGCCACAGAGATCCCTCATTATGGACTGTGCTAGCTTGGGCTGATGCAAGTTTCACTCTGATATTGCCTATACTAGTTCCACACCTTAAAGCACCGGCTTAATTTTTCTGATGTGGAAAATTCAAAATCAAGGATAGATAATTGATTCAACACATATTTCAATGATAAGGTGTTGGACTGAGACTGCATTGGTTGTGTTTAGATCCCATGAAATCAGTGAGGAAACAATTTAGTTATGATTTTACCTGAGACGTCTTGATTTCAGTAGGAACTAAGCACCTTAGAGTGCAACTTGACAGTGAAGCAGGATCAAGTGGAAAAAGATTGCTTCACTGGTTGCAATATCATCTATATTTATCTTTCCAAGAGCACACAATGGAATCCACACTGCTCCAAAAAAAGTAGCCTTATAGCTGAACCAAAAAGATATGAATGGGCATGGAAAAGGATTGACACTAAATTTTAGTTTTATATTGTGTAGGCCAGTCGTCGGGGAACAGGGGTAATTACCCCAAATGGAGTAAAAATGAAAATCCTGGGGGTAATGAGCAGAGCGCTACCCCCCACTCCCACCCCTTGCAGCCGAACCTCAAACTGGAAGCCGCCTTTCCCTGCTACCTTCTTTAAAGTAAATCCGTTCTTTCAGAGATCGGAGATACGGCTGCTTGATTGGTTATAGCTGTAGAACAGTCCTGGGCAGTCAATCTGGCTTGTGAATTACTGCTTCCGCCAGAGGTAATCAAGCAGGAGGGAAAGCTCCAATTAGGAGGGAAGGAAGGTGTGAGAGAGCAACGGGTGGCTTCATCAGCTTGTTTAAATGTATGTAGAAAATGGAGAGAGGGAGGATGTGTGTATGAGAGAGACTGACTCAAAACTGAAAAAAGGAACAGGCAAACAAGACGGAAGGCATGAATTAAGGGGGGGAAGGGGTGGCTTCATCAGGCTTGTTTAAATGTATGTAGAAATTGGAGGGAGGGTGGGTCGGTAGGTGTGTGTGTGTATGTGTGTATGAGAGAGAGAGAGAGACTGACTCAAAACTATGAAAAAGGAACAGAGGCAAGCAGGACAGAAGGCTTGAATTAAGGAGGGGAAGGGTGGCTTCATCAAGCTTGTTTAAATGTAATGAGAGGAAATTGACATACTGAACTGAAGCAACTAATTGTTGAAAATTGGGGGAGGGTGTGTGTGTGTGTGAGACACACACACACACACACACACACACACACACACACACACACACACAGACTTGACTCTTTCATAAAACCATGAAAAAGGAACCTTCTAAAACTTAATCTCCACTGCATTTAGCTCTGCAGTTTCTGCTGAGAACAGCAAAAGTCTGAAGTGTGTAGCAATCACATTTCTCTATTTCACATCCCTAAAGCAGACAAGAGTATCATAGTTTATTCACAAAATCTGAATCCCAGTCTTTCTGTTCCTGGTCCTACTTTGACTGCAGCACCAAACGACTGTGAGTTTCTTTATTGAGTCAATCCATCTCATGTGCAATCTCCCTCTTTTCCTACTGCATTGCACTTTTTCCTGCATTGCTGCCTTTTCCAGTGAGCTCATCTTCGTATGATGCCACTGTAGTACAGTACCCTTTGTTTGTTTGTTTTAGCTTGTAGTGAAAATCCACACTTAATTTGCTTTACTTATCTTTCTGACAAGTCATGCTAGGTTCGTCATCGCTTTCCTCCCAAGAAGCAGGTGTCTTTTAATTTTGTGGCTGCTGTCATCATCTGCAATGATCATGGAGCCCAAGAAGGTAAAATCTGTCACTGCCTCCATATCTTCCCCTTCTATTTGCCACCAACATGTTCTGCCCAGCATCTGTGACCATGTGGCCACAGGTCACCTCCCCCTCTGGTGCCCACTCCTGCAGCGCGGACAGGAGCTCATTGGCAATGTTCCTCCCCGTTGCCTGAGCTTCCATGTGCCGTGCATGCAGCAGAATGGACCTGTAGCCTGGGGGCAGTGCAAGGGCCTCCCCCTGCAGCCCTGTCGCCGATGTCCTGCCACTACTCAAGTGCTCTGGCTGCCACCAGTGGGCTGTGAGTGAGAGGTAGCCATGCTGACCTCTGCTCCGCAGGTCCTCTGTGAAGTGTACCTTGTGCCCCTGTAGCCATGAAAAATGGTCACAGACCACTTCCCTCACAGAGTCATAGAGCATGGGCAGCACTCTAGAACTGAGAGTTCTCCGTGAGGTGAGGTCGTATCAGGGGGCAAAAAAATGCAGCAACCAGCAAAAGGCTTGGGATTCCATGGACAGTGGAAGTCCGAGCAGGGTGATCGTCTCAGCGACGAGACAAGTGGCTGCCTGCTGGGCCTTGCCCTTCAACTGCAAGCTGAGGGTCATGGTGGACCCAACTGGTGCCACTTTGTGGAGCGTGGCCTGCCTCAAGCTACTGGCCCCAGAAACCCCTGTGGCTGCCCTTTTGAAAGGAGGCGCCTCCTTCTGCCTCCCCTGGAGCTGCTCTTTTCCCTCTCCCAGGCGGCACGGACAAAATGCTTTCCCTGGACAGGAGCCTTGGATGGTGCCTCTGCAGATGTTGGCAGAGGGTGGTGGAGGACAGATGCCTGGGGTCTGACCCCCTCTGGATCACCCCAAGGCAGGTATTGCAGTGTGCCAGCCATGGGTCATCGCTGAGTGTCGTGAAATGAACCCACCTGGCCCCTCTGCCATGTTTGCCCAAACGAGGACCCACTGCCTGCCTCTGACTGCTGGCCTGGGAAGAACTCTGTGTCCCAGGGGTGCTGCTGGTCTGGGAGGAGGGAACAGATGACTCTGGGGATGGGGGGGGTGTGTGCTGTGAAGCCAGCCCTACCATTTCTGGTTCCAAATCGGACTGGGGTCTTTGGAAACCAGTAACTCCTCAGATTCCTCTAGGAAGAGGAGCGACAGTACTTTTGGCACCTCTGGAAGCTTTGGTTCCCTGCCCGTTTGCAAGTCCACAAGAGGAGAGACAGTGACACTGATTATCATAGACGTGGTTATGCACGTGGTGGTTGTGATGACGGTGCTGCTACCTAGCCTACATAGCTTCACAGCCTTCTTCCCCTTGGATTGCCCCTGAAGAAATCCCTTCATTTTCTACTGCCTGCCTAACAAACTAACTAAACAAATAAAGCAATGGAGATTGAGGAAGGAAACTAATAGAGAGTCAGAGAGTGTGTATAATTTTTTTTAGAAAGATGGTGGTGTAATTCTTTTACTAAAATGTGACCTGCCTGCCTAAACAAAGCCCCCCCCCCTCAGTATAATGTAATTAGGAAAATTCCTCCCCCGACCCACTGTGGCAAAAATGTCTGAAAAGAAAAGCCCTGCCAGCTAACACACACACACACACACACACACACACACACACACACACACACACACACACACACACACACACACACACACACACACACACACACACACACACACACACACACACACACACACACACACACACACACAATTTTTGGAAGAAAAAGGAATGATGGATCCAGCCACCCACCAAATTCCCTGAGAGACACAAGCCTCCCTAAAATGAACTTTTGAAAACTGAATATAAAGGAAAAGAGATTCCAGTCACATAACGACAGTCCCCCCCCACTGGACCACACACACACACACACACACACACACACACACACACACACACACACATACACACAAGGCTCCAAGGGAAAAAAGGTTTGATTGATTGATTTGAATTTGAAATACAATTAAGCCCTTCTGAAGAAGTACCCTAAGCTACCTGAAATCCCTCCCCAAATTCCCAGTAAAACTGATGATGATTGATGAATGATGATGATGAAAAAAAAAGGCTTTGCTTTGCTGCCACAAAAGTGAAACCACAAGAGCACCAGCAAGCCAGCGAGCAGCAACTTTTTTTACTCCAGAGAGCACGAACAGAAGTGGGGAATGGCTGGATGGGAAAAGCTTATATGAAGCATCTGTAAAAGTAGATACACCTTTCAGCAGTACTATTGGCTGCCGGACATGCCAATCCAGGATCTCTGTCCTGATTCGCCAGAGCTTCAAATTGGCGCTAGCAAGCTCAGAGAGGCCCCCAAAAGGGGTAACGAATATAGATGAATATGAACAGATTGACAAATAAAACCGAGGAAATATTCGTCAAGCAATATTTGTCATGATTTAAAATTTTACAAATACAGATCAATGAATATATGATGAATCGGCTATATTCGTCAGAAAAACATCCGTTTTTATATTTGTCCCCGTTTCTAATCAGAACCCTGAATGCGGTTTTTCAGCAACTGTCATATAGAGACAAAAAGAATTATTATAATAACCAGTGGAAAGACAACAACAGACTGAACTAGCCTCTCAGCAATTAGCTATGGTAAGTTGTGAAAACCTTACCTGGACACAAGCAGGATGCCACCTACTAGCTTTATTTCCAGTCATACAAGCAAAGCTTATAAAGTGGCACTTCTATTTTTTAAAAAAAATAAATCTCCTACATGAGAGGCAGGCAGCCTGGTGCCCTGAAGATGCTTTGGACAGCTGCCATTAGCCCCAGCCATCACAGCCAATGATCAGGAATTTGGGGGGCTGGTTTACAGATCAAAATATCTGGAGTGCACCAAGTTGTTTGAGAGGTGGGGTGGCATCCCAAGGCTACGTCTCCAGTTTCAAATAAATCTAGGTCAGAACTTGGCAACGCTGCTGCTTTCCTAGAATCCTCCAGCAAGCACGGCTACCGGATCCACTTGAAACTTTCAGCTCTCTTTGTTCAAATGGCTGTTCTGAATAAGCTGAGCATGTGCATATGGATGCACATAGGATTATGCCAGCAAGCTAAGCCTCTACATGAGCTGATATCCTAACTGTACATGGCCTATTTGTGTCGGTTCTTCAGAGTTACAAACAATGATGATGATAATTTGTTGAGGGATTCTGAGAGTTGCAGCCTCCCAACATCACAACATAATGTTCCCAAGCTCCGGGGCTCTGTATACATGGATAAAGGCCTTGAAATAAGCAGGCCAGCTTAATAAATAGACATTTTTATACACTACAAATAGGAATAGAGCAATTCACATGACTGTATGTAGGTGGAGGGTGGCAGAGTGGCAGACTAGGGCCCAAAGACCTGGGTTTAAATCCCCACTTGGCAGTGGAAGCTCATATGAAGGGGTGCAACTGGTAAAAACTACTCCTTAAATATCTCCCCTTGAAAGCCCTGTTACAGTTACTGTACATCAGAAGTGACTTGACAGCATGTAACACTATAGGGGAAGAGGATGATGATCCCTACAAGTCCTGCTCCCTTCAATGCATGTGCACATTACCCATGTTTGAAGGCTCTCAACCCACCCTAAGAGCAAAAAGCTGTTTTGGTGCATGGGCCATCTCCCAGGCAGGCACTAGCCTCAGTCTAACCTCAGTCTGACCCCATGCCTGCAGGTGAATTGCCCATTTGGTGGGCCATCTGAAGTCATTTAAAAACAATCAGCATTCTTTTTCCAAGGGGAAAAGCCAGTCATGCATCACTTTATGCAAAATGGTAGTAATAAACCCATTCACAGCAATTATTTATTCCAGCATCTCAGAAAGTTTGTACCTTCATCATTCTTTTTTTCCCCTACTCAATTGAAAAAAAAACCCCTCTGCCTCTAAGACACAAAAACAGAAATACAGAAGATGCGCTACAAAAATAAGAAGCAAAAATGAAGCAAAATGTGACATCACAAACATGTTGGGCTGTCATAGTGAAGTCAGGCGAAACAGAGTGGTTTAAAACTGTGTGCAAGATTGCAGCTTTAGCCTGGACAAGGTTTAGCTGGAGACAGTGGCTGAAATCCTGTTGCTTAGTGTAGTAAGTCATACTAGAGTAGTCCCATTTGAATCAATGGAAATCATGAAGAAGTTGACTCACCAAATGCCCCTGATTTGATAGGCCTACTCTAGTGCAATTTACTATGCCAAGCAACAAGTTTTCATTCTTTCAGATGGAGCCCTTAATTTGTCGATGGCTTTTGCTGTAAAAGCAAGGGGCTTCCAAATTTTATGTGATTGTGTTTTCCACATTTTGCCTGTTCAGTATTTACTATTATAAAGTGCCACGTAAGTGCTAAGCATTATTAAATTCTAACAGTAATCATGAGCATGTAAAGCAGTAAATATTTAGCATTACTGCCACCCTCCCGCTTGCTATGCCTGAAAGAGAAGGACACAAATACTGTACTGTTCTAATATATACTTAATTTTACAGATCTCCTGCTGTAGTTTTTGACTAACGGTCCGTTATTTGTTCAGAAAGATTTTATGGCGCTCGTAAAATCTCAATTACAGTTTTAAAATAACTTCTAGGGGTTTTTTTTTTCCTGGTAATGTGATGCTGCCATCCCAGTTCCCAGAGGATATATTAAATTCAAGTAGCAATAACAAATCATTTAAGCAATAAATAAATAACCTGAGAGACCAAGAGTTGTTAAGAGTTAATAGTCTCCCGTACACTCAATAGAGTCTGAGACACCACTCTATTAAAGTGACCCCTGGGGCCATGGGCCAAACTGCACCCAGTTGCTTTGTGGAAGGTATTCATCCCTCTCACATTCATTTCCTTCTTTATGTTGTCTCTTTTCATCAGGGAAGGCCCTCTGCAGTCCCTGAGCCCAGAGAACAATTACGGTACAGTCTCAGAGAAAAGAAAGAAAACTGGGGTCATAAATATGTTAAATGGGTGCGTGGGTTTAAGTGGCTTTGTAAAATAAACACGAAGAAACCCTCAGACTAATTAATGAATATGAAGCAGCATGATAGGAATGTTTTAAGAGAAAATTCACAGATGCCACCCCCACCCCCCATTTTCCTGAGATGGCGAATTTCTCCTCCTCCTTCCTGTTTCTTTTCAACTTTCCTGTTGAAAGTCCATTTCACCAGGATGATAAAATCTGCCGCATCTTTTCATCAAAGAATATCCATGGGAAGGCCTGTGTTGCTGATCATTTGTCTGATGGGAGCAGATGTAGCAATAGATATGAAAAAGATTCTTTTAAAAACACAGGTGTGCAACATTTTTATCAATTAGCATGACTAAAGGTAGCTGTATATGCACTCTGTATGTGAGCATATACGTTCATCTGTAGAATTGTAAAAGGAACTGTAAAGTACAACTGTACAGTGCAAAACCAATGTGGGAACAGAATTTGTCTCTAGTCCCATTGACATGCCACATGAAGTACAATATTCAACACACTTATTAGGAAACAAGCTCCACTGGGCTCCTTGAGGCTTGTTTCCAGGTGAACATAGTTAGGAGATGTACTCATCTTTTTTGCAATATGTGCCATGGCGAACATTGTCCGCCTGCTAGCCTTAAGTCTGTGAGAATGCCGAAAGAGGGTGCAGCCTTCTTCTGCTGAGTGGAGTGCCATCCTTAAATTAACAACTAGGTTCTAAAATCTGCCTGATACAACCTTTACCAGAGCCTAAAAGTTGGTCTGCATTCGTAGAGCATGTAGGGAACTGTTGAACCCATTATTGCATTAGGTAGCGATGGCTGCCAATCAATGGCTTTATCAGAGAGGAAGGGCATAAGCGGATGCAGTTCATGATGGCTCATGACAGCAATGTGCTTTTGAGCTCCACTAAGTGGAAACATGATCATGTCAGTGCTCTTGTGGGCTTTCCATAGGTGTCCAGTAAGCCACTATGGTAACAGAATATACAACTGTTCTGATCCATTACACCACTGGTTCTTAACCTTGAGTTACTCGGGAGTTTTGGACTGCAATTCCCAGAAGCCTTCACCACTAGCTGTGCTGACTGGGGTTTCTGGGAGCTGCAGTTCAAAAACACCTGACTAACCCAAGGTTAAGAACCACTGCATTACAGCATGTCTTACATTCTTGTGTACCTGTGACTTTATTCATACATTTGGATCCAGTCTTGTGGTATCTTGTTCTCTTGAGTGACCACCTACGTATCAAATTTTTTTTGGAAACACCTCACTAGAAAAACTGGGCAAAAAAGACTGAAATTTTCATACTGTAATTTATATATCTAAGTGGACATTATGTATTATTGTACTGTTTATGTGGTATTGTGTTACTAAGTTTTTTCAAATTTGTGGCCAGGTATATATTGGAACCACAAAACGAAGCATCCACACCAGAATCAAAGAACATGAGAGACACTGCAGACTAAAACAACCAGAAAAAATCTGCAGTAGCTGAACATGCCCTAAAACAAACTGGACATGAAATTCTATTTCAAAATACCCAAATACTGGACAACATCAGCAATCACTACGTCAGAATGCACAGGGAAGCCATTGAAATCCACAAGCACCAGCATAACTTCAACAAAAAAGAGGAAAGTTTGAAACTCAACAAAACTTGGCTCCCAGTTCTCAAAAATACAGCATGCAAAAGGTCAATGAACTCTACCCAGCCACAAGGACCAGGGATCACTACACACAAAAGACCAGCTAATTACACCCATCAACCAGATAATGACAGATAATCCCTCCTTCTTATCACAACAATACACCGACAACAAGATACACTAATCACCCATCTACAGAAAAAGACAAAAAGCCCATCTCACAGCCATTAATACTCCACTCCCAAGAGAACTACACCAGAGCACAGAGTGCTGTCCACCAGCCACAGAGACTGGCGAAACGTCAGGAAGAACAACCTTCAGAACACGGCCAAAGAGCCCGAAAAACCCACAACAACCATTTTTAAAGTTGTCTCTTTTTAAAGTCTTTTTTTCTGTATCTTTTTGTTTTAAAATAAATAAATAAATGGGCATTTTGAAATAATCCTTGGAATATAAAGCCCATTTCATCATCATGAGGACATGTCCAGTGACCTGTGGACCCGCTCAGTATGCTATCCAGATGATGGTAATGATGTATGGGCAGCTTTACCTGAGCTTTGTTTTTATCCTTCTGGATCATTAAAATAGACTTTGAATGGACAGCCCTTGAGAAGTGGTGTGTAGAGCAGGCCATGTGGCTTACCTGACTCTTGTTCTGTTGCTTGCAGGATCTTTTCCACTCTGAACTCTGATAGGATATTACAGTAGCAAATAGTCACAAGATACCTAGAGCTAGACATAAATGGACAAAGGTCAAAATGCAGCTTAAAAGAATATATGAAGCACGGATAATTCTGTTATGTTTTAATTTTGCCAGTAGCATAATACACTTTCGTCTTCCTTTGTTTGGTCAAGATGAGAGTTTTAATAATATTTGCCTTATCTAAATTTTCTCTTACATACAGTCAACCCTCGACTTACAAACGGCCCTAGTTACAAACATTTCGACTTACAAACTGCTCTGATAGAGAAATATTGACTTGACTTGCAAACTTAGATTTGAGTTACGAACCGAAAAACCGTGTGGGAGGTGGGGAAAGCGCGAAATTTGAACTTTCAGTTAACCGTTGGCCAGTGAAGCCTGTCTGCTTCCTCGCTCTTCCCAGTATTTTGAGAGTGGATTTGGAGACAGTCTTCAGACTGCCTGGTACTGCCTGGTATTGCCTGGTACAGCACAGTATGGACTATATTTTTTTTGCTTTTTAAAGATTTATGATTTTTGGATTTTTAAAAGATGTTCCCTCCCTCCTTTGCTGCCCCTTTCCCCCCAAAAGGGGCTTGTATTGGCTTGTCTTGGTTGAAAAGGTGCTTTTCAAGGTGTTCTGTTGAAAAGGTGTCTGTTCCCTCTTTCCCTCCCTCTTCTCTTTCCTTTTTTTTAACCTAAGTCATCTTAGGTTAAAAGGAAAAAAAGAAAAATGGATTAACCGGCTTTACATTAGTTCCTATGGGAACTAATGATTCGAGTTACAAACCGACCCTCAACCTAAGAACCAAAAACAGCCGGAACGGATTAATTGGTATTCAGTACATTCCTATGGGAAATGCTGATTCGACTTACGAACGTTTCAACTTACAAACTTCCTTCCGGAATGGATTAAGTTTGTAAGTCGAGGGTTGACTATATTAATTTTGTATTAACAGACCTTACGTATCATTATGCAATGTGGCTTGTGTGGCCCATGAACCCAAGACCTTTTGTGTAGTTCCAGTTCTCCTGGGGTTCCCTCCCTCCCCCCATTTACTGGGGAAAACATTCTACTAAAAAAATGGTTTCATTTTCAGAAATTTTCAGAGGGTGTCATTCTCCTATTAAATACTTCTCCTCCTCCTTCGCATTTCATGAGTCTAACTGTCTAATTGGTTTGTTGCAGAGATGTTGGCAACTCTTTGGACCGAAGTCCAAGTCTGATTCTTTGAGCCCAAGTTCTAAGTCCGAGTTCCAGTTTTCGGGCCCAAGTCCCAAGTTTCAAGCCTTGAGTCTTGAGTTTTGAATCATTTTCTCTGCCTCCTGAGGCTTGGGGCCCAAAAACTAGGACTGCACATGTGCTGCCCAATTGAGATGCCAGCGCATGCACAGAGACAGCAGGCCTCCCTACCTGCTGCTGCTGCGGCCTCCACTTCCACTGCCACCACACTGGAGTTGGCCCCTGCCTCCCTGGTCGCAGGCACCAGACTCCCATTCTGAGGAGTTCTATTTTGATGTATATAATTAATGTCCATATATTGCTACATACTGTGTTTTTGCATGTTTTGTATGTTTTATTAATTTTACTGGAGTGTACTTGGACGTATAGTGCAAAAACAACTCCCCACTGTACTTTGTTTTATCCTCAATTAATGTTTTTTTTAAAAAAAATTGAAACTGGAAGTGATTTTCCAGTCACATTCAATTTCATCAAAAGGGATGGATCTACAGGAGCAGAAAAATCTACTGGATACAGCCCACAGACCTCCCACAGTTTCCTATCACTGTATTATTTTCTCCATTCTGTCTTTTCCACCAGGGAAATAGAGAAAGACATCTTGTTATGAATGAATAACATGCCATTTTATTTCTTCATTTCAGACCAGGGAATAAGGATAGGCACCTCATGGCCAAGGTGCTGCAAGGCACCTCCTTCAAAACCCTTTTGGAACTGCTGTCTGTTACGGCTCAAAGCACCACATCCCGCCACTGAATTTCCCCTAAAAGGGCAACTTGGCTTTAAAACTGTAGCTCTCTTCAGACATTCAGAAAAAGGTTATTCTGCGCGTGTGAGGTGAGAGGAATTTCTAGCTACCACCACTGCCAGCATTGTTGTTGTTTTCATGCAAAGACCATCTGAAGAGCTGGCTACATGTGGAGCCTCTCTGCATGACTGGAATTTAAAAAAAAATTATCAGGAATCAGATCATGATAAGTCTCCACATGTAGCAGAGGCATTTCTTTCTCAACAACAACAAAAAGCAAAACCCAAAAGGCTGGGGGGGGGGCTTGTTTTGTTTTGCTGAAACAGACTAACACCACTGCCTTGTTAATATTTGAAATATTGTGTTTTATCAGAATTTAAAAGGATCGTGTGGGGTGGGTGCGTGCAGGAAAAAAGCCTTCATAGTAAAGTGCAGTTTAAAACGATGGCTTGGAACTGCTATTATGTGTCATCTCATAACACTTCTAGGTGTGCATGTACATGAAACAACTGACTGCAGATGTCGATTATAGAGTACATAAACAATTTTATGACAGCTAAATTGTTTAATGTTGTTTACTGAAGTAGCACCAACTTTCAGAAAAGTATTAATATTTGAACCCTGGGAAATTTGACAATATATTATACTTAAGTACCCAAAACAAAAGTACCATTTCCCTAAAGTTGAGAGATAGTCAAAATAGTGAATGTTATGCAAACAACTGATTGCCAACATAATGAAGTTGAGCAGGACCAAAAAGAACGGAGACTTAAATTGAACAAGAACATGTAGAAATTCCTACAGTCAAAAATCCTAAGTTCGCAAAACAAGGTAAGTGGAAATGAAAGCAATTTGTAAGAGTTATAAATACGTGGAGGTAAGACACACAACATGCACCAGGGTATTCATTCATAACAAGGCAGCTTTGCGTTATGCTACACATATTGCATATCAACAGTGCTGATATTGTGAGGCAGCACAGCAGCAGAAAATCAACAATAGGGTTATTTTTACATAGACTTTAAAAATCAGTCTCGGTGAGAACTTTATTTACTAATTTTCCTGTGTGTGTTCTTAATATGCTTAGAGGCTAAAAATGTTTTTTATTTTATATACTGTATTCTTTTACCAAGAACTTTGATGTTTTCTATGTAGTTGCAAGAAGGCTTTTAAGGTTTTAAAAGTTATATTGTTTTTTATTTTTAAATGATGTATTCTAGAAATGTATTATCTGCCTTTATAGGTTAAAAGTTCCTGTATTTTTAGAATGTGGCTTAAAACTTTATTTTTGATATTTCTGATTGTGTTTTTCTCCTAATGTTCTGACTTAAGTATGTGCTTACAGTTTAAGTTTAGTTTTCATGTATTTTAAAGTATACGTGCCTATAGATTTTACCTGAGTAACATTTGGATGTTACAACAACTCTGAAGTAATTTTGTGTATATGGAACATATAAATAATGTATTGAAATAAAGCTTGATAGACAGGCAAGCTGATTTTGCATGGAATTATTGCAACAGTGAAAAGACATGTCTTGATATTGAGATGAGCTTTCATATTATTGTCTGTGATTATTTGATTTCATTCTGCGATTTAGCCTTAATGGGGTTAAATGCCAGCTGTGATGAATAACTGGCTTTTGATCTTTGCCTGGGGGGGATCTATATATCTTTATACACTCCTGGGGCAGTCGAGCAACACATCTCTGGTTCTGACAGCCTCTGATAACTTCTTCTGACCATTGCTCCCCATGCGGACCAGCTAGAACTGTCTCTCGCCCCAGAAGTTCAGATTAAGTTAACCCTGAATAGGCCTTAGGTACAGGCTTCTTGCATGCCATGTGGTCTTTTTTTTGCCAGCACCACACTATCAAAATGCAACGGTACAGCAGAACATTCAATACTGAAGCAACAACAGTCCTCTCAGTGTGCTTGGGGTGAGGGAGGGCAATGTGCCTGCCATCCATGGAAGTTAGCCATTCCTGCTTGAAGGGAAATCCTTATCTGGTGATGAAAGACATTGCTGAGTTTTGTTCTTGTTCTTAGTTTGTTTCAATCCACACAGAGCACTGAACGTAGGGTTTTACTAGACTTTATGCTAAACTTGCATATGGGAACCTCCCTTTGCTTCCTTTTTAGAAAGGAAAGGACAGTGCCACAGAATTAAGGAGGAGAAGGAGGAAAGTGTATTTAACGTGCTCTCACTGCCTATTATTTCTTGGTTTTCAATCCCTCACCTCAGATTGTTTTTAGTAGAATAACTCCCATCCCTGAATAAACCAGGGTTCTTGGGAGTTGGACTGCAACTCCCAGAAGCCTTCACCACTAGCTGTGCTGCCCAGGGTTTCTGGGAATTGCAGTCCAAGAATACTTGGGTTACCCAAGGCTGGGAACCACTGTTCTAGGGGGGTTCAGATGAATGCTCACTAGGAGAGTGTATAAAATCAATTCTATCTCACCAGGCTCACAACTTCAAGTTAAAAACCAGAACTCGGAAAGTTTCTCTTTAAAAAAAAAAACCACCTACAATTCCCAGAATCCTCCAAGTAGTGGCCATAATGGCTGAGACTAGATTTGGCTAAAGAGTTGCTAAAGGAGAGTGTGATTGGGCCTGCTGGGATTAAGGGACTGAACACTTTCAGTGCTGTGACGGAAAAAGTTCTGTGTTATGTTTCTCCCCCCCAACACACAAACATTTCTAATGTCAATGAGATGGAGAAAAGGGTCTCAAATGAAAAATTAGTAGACGTTTAAGGTAAACATGGGCTAATAGGAGTTCCCCTTGAACAAGAATCAACAGCTTTAGGCACATGACCTTTTTTTGTCACTAATAAGATGAGAAGAGAGAAAAGTCCTATCAGCATAATCAAGTCTGGGTTCATCAAGCTTGCTTCTTATACAAGCATTAATAAGTCAGAAGAGAAGAGTTCTGCTTGTGTGGAAGATCTGTTTATGGGTAAGAACCCACATTTTCCAGAGGTTTTGCTTCTGAACAGGAGCCTCCCATCTTCAAACCTATTTTTGTTCACATGAATAAAATGATGGTGGAGAGAGTGAGGCTAGTCACTTTCCCCTAAGTATTTTGATAAACCCAGAGGCTATGTTGTCAGGATAGGGCTGAAATCCTCCCCCTCCTACCACACAGTCCAACATCTGTTTTGTTTTACAGAACAAAAATGTACATGTTTTAAGAGACACAGAAGCCTTACTGAGTTATCAATCACATCACTTTCTTCAGCACATGAGAGAAAGAAGCATGTAGTCCTCACTCTTCCCCAGGAGGAAAGTGACATATCTGAAGAGAACAGATCCCTGTTCATGAGCAGGATCTCTAGGTGAGCAAGAAGTGTTTACTTATGAGACCTAAACTCAAAACTATCTGGAGATCATCCTTCAGTTTCTTCCTTCCCCAGCTTATGCCAATGCCAATTAATTTTACTCTTCAAGGTCATTCTGTCTTGACTGCCACAGTCAAAATATTTTGATAGCAGTAACAAGTGCTGATATCTAAACTGTAGATAGTTTTTGTGATTATGAATGTGAAACAAGCCATCACAAAATAGTAGTTTGAAACATAAAATCCATCAATGAATGAAATAAATTGTGGTATCATGAATACAGTGATGAGTTTGAATTCCTGCTCTGTCATAGAAACTCATGGGGTGGGGGGCGGCACTGATAAAACCTTAAATATCTCACTTACTTTGAAAACCCCATAACACATACACACATTATAGGGCAATCCAGGCTGTATAACTGGGAAGAAGCCTTCTCTCTGGCAGGTATCCGTTGATAGGGTTCTTCTTACTAATTAGAAATGGCCATGAACCAGGCCAGTTTGTCCTTCAGATGAACAGGTATTCAGTGCTTCTCGGCCCCCCGTCCTCTGATGGGTACCCAATCAGAGGTAGCACCCAGAGGAGGCGAGCCAGGGAAGCCAGGGCATTCCCTCTAAGCAAATGCCCACTGGAGGAGAAGGGGCTGGGAACTGCCGAATACCTGTTTGTCCAAAGGAGAAACCAGTGGTTCATGCCCATCTCTAACTGATTGCTTGTGATGATGAGTTTCTGTCATCTCCTGAGCTGAGCATTAAGTGTGATTTTTAACTTGGGTGGAATGAAAGAATTTACAACGGCAGCATTTGCTGGCACCTAAATATGACTCTGCAGCACTTACTCTCCCAAAGTTTCGCTTACGCTTGCAAATACTAATTGAATCAATACTAGGAAAAGAAGCCCACAACATTTCTTTACAAATATTTATTGCTGGTTAATAAATACAATATGTATGGTTTTGGAAACAAATGGAACAAGGAGTTGGATCACTCTGTTTTGCCTAACCAATAGAAGACAGCTCTAGCTTCCATAACTGTGCTGTCCATGGATCTCAAGGTGCCACCTATTTGGGGGGGGGGGGATCATGTTTAGGATCTACTGGGCATCACAATCCTTTTTAGTAAATTGTCTTAGCTGCATCTCATATAATGCATCTTTTAAAGAATATTCTCTGTTTCATCATAGCTTTGGAAAAGTTATTACTTGCATTGTATTCGCGAAGGCTTTCACGGCCGGGATCTAATGGTTGTTGTGGGTTTTTCGGGCTTCTTGGCCGTGTTCTGAAGGTGGTTTTTCCTAACGTTTCGCCAGTCTCTGTGGCCAGCATCTTCAGCGGACAGCAAACTGTACTCTTGTGTAGTTTGGCTAGGGCATGGAGTATTTATGGCTGTGAGATGGGATGATTAGTGTGTATTGTTGTGGGTGTATTGTTTTCTGTGGATGGGTTATTAGTGTGTTTTGTTGTGTGTGTATTGTTGGGAGCTGGGAGCCAAGTTTTGTTGAGTTTCAAACTTCCCTCTTTTTTATTGAAGTTTTTCTGGTGCTTGTGGATTTCAATGGCTTCCCTGTGCAGTCTGACGTAATGATTGCTGGTGTTGTCCAGTATTTCCGTATTTTGAAATAGAATTTCATGTCCCAGCTCTCAAAAATACAGCATGCAAAAGGTCACGAACTCCACCCAACCACAAGGTCAAGGGGATCACCACCATCAACCACAGTGACAGACAATTTCCTTATCACAACAATACACACACAACAAAACACACTAATCACCCATCCACAGAAAACAATACACCCTCAACAATACACACTAATCATCCCATCTCACAGCCATAAATACTCCATGCCCTAGCCAAACTACACAAGAGTACAGTTTGCTGTCCTCTGAAGATGCCGGCCACAGAGACTGGCGAAACGTTAGGAAAAACCACTTTCAGAACACGGCCAAGAAGCCCGAAAAACCCACAACAACTATTACTTGCATTAATTTTGTACTGGATTATTCTCTGACTTTTGTCAGTACTTATATCCAGAGATACCAGTAAGGAAGAATGCAAAAAGACAATTCCTATAGTGAAAAGAAAAGAAAAACTTAGATGGATGATGGAAGAAATACTTTGAATTGTAAAGGACAGATGAAAAGTGAAAGCAAACAGTGACAGAAATAGGGTCAGAACCCTGAATGTTGTTTTTCAGCAAGTGCCACATAGAGAAAAAGGGAACAATTACAATAGTCAGTGGAAAGAAATAGAAGAGAACAGCAAAAGGGGGGAAAATAAGAGATCTCCTCCAGAAAATCAAAGAAATCAAAGGGAAATATAAGCCTAGATAAGGAATGCTGAAGGACCAACAAGGAAGCACATGATCTGACCAGAAGAAAATAAAGTGAAAGTGGAAACAGTTTTCTGAAGATCTGCACAGAAGAGATAAAAGGATGTCAGACTCATTTAAAGAGGAATCCTGTAGCCATCTAACATGTTTTTGAAAACCTCACATGAAGGAGAGCCTGCCACCATGTTTTCAGCATAATATTTTTTTTTTCAAAAATGGCCCATAATATCACTTGCCACATACTGAAATGAATGTATTTATTATGCTCTTCTATATCTATAGAACTGCACTTACTTCAGAAGGAGAAATGTGAAACTTCTTCACAGAAAACAACACTGGTCAGAAATAAACACTGTTAAAGAACTGCCATCTATGGGAATATGTAAGAAGTCAGTTTTATTTTTGAAAAAGAAACTTGAGGGAGGGGGGAAAGATTAAAACCTGTGACAATAAATGAGGAAAGGAATGAGCCACTTGCTCAGGGGTATTTTGGGAAGCTTACAAGCTACTTAACGTGGTACTGAGATCCACACAGGGGATCTAGAAGTGCTAACGAAGTACAGTGGTGCCTAGACTTATGAACGTCCCAACATATGACCATTTCAAGTTATGACCAGCTCCGGCTGCAAAATTTTGCTTTGACTTGTGGCCGGAACTTCAAGTTACAAACAGAAAAAGGCAGGGAAAAAAGGTGGGGAATTCAAATTGCTAATCATTGGTAGCGAAGAGGCTGCTTCTTTGTAGCTCTTTTGCCCCAGCAGTTAGAGAGTGTGCAATTGGAGGAGGCTTTGGACTACCTGGTAAGGTAAGGTGCTGCTTTCTACTTTTTAAAAACTGTTCTGGGTGGGTTTTGTAGAGTGATTTTGGGCTGGGTGATGGGATTATGTTTCTATGTTGTGATGGGTCTTGCAGGGTTTTTTCCCCATTTCCAATGGGTTTTGCGGGGCTTCTTTGCTTTTTGTTGTGTTTTTCCCCTCCCCATTTCCAATGGGTCTTGCGGGGTTTTTTTGTTTTTTGGGTTTTTTCCCCCATTTCTGATGGGTCTTGCGGGGTTTGTTTGCTTTTTGGATCCCCCCATTTCCCATGGGTCTTGTGGGGTTTGTTTGCTTTTTGATTTTTCCCCCCATTTCTGATGGGTCTTGCGGGATTTGTTTGCTTTCTGCTTTGCTTTTTTTACATTTCCGATGGGTTGTGGACTGTTTGCTTTCTGCTTCACTTTTTTGCATTTCCGATTGGTCTTGCATGGTTTATTTGCTTTTCTTTTTTTTTTCCCCCTTTGGCCGGAACGGATTAATCACGTTTCTGATGGGTCTTGCAGTGGGGGTTTTTTGTGTGGTTTTTTTTGGTGATTTTTTCCTTTGGCCGGAATGGATTAATTGCATTTCAGTGCATTCCTATGGGAAATGGTGCTTCAACTTATGACCATTTCAAGTTACGACCGGAGTTCCAAAACCAATTAAGTTCATATGTTGAGGCACCACTGTACTAATTTCACATGAGAGACTCAGCAGCGAGGGGTACTTTCTTGGCCCGTACACTACAATATAACTGAAGAAACTATTTGTGCTCCGACTTGGCCAATTGGCTGAAAAAATGTTTTGAAATCTTAAAATAAAACCAGATCAAAGCCCTCAGAAGCTGTTCTTAGCCTAGGGTGTACAGCTCATGTGTCTTACTATAATGTCTGTGAGACATATGAGCTGTATATGAGAGATAAGAATTTCCACACTATTTTCCAAGGCTTAGATTGTCAAGTTGGAGTGATCTGGTTTGCATTTAAAAGGTTTTTATCTTTAGTGTGTTATCTCACTTGAGTGATCCTTCTGTTTATACTGATCAATGTTTCTTCTCCTGTGAAAAGGGTCCAAACAGGTCTTTGGATCACACCAATTTGTCCGTCATTTGAATAACGACACTCCTCACCATTCAATGGGGCACAACTAGAGATGGGGATATTAGTATTTGTATATGAATATCCCCCTCACAAGTGCACTCACAATTCTGCTGCTGCCACAAGCTCCTCAGTCCCTTCCTATCTCTCAGTGATGAATTAGCCACTCCTCAAGCTGGCAGAGAGCCTCGTCATCCCGCCTTCTGCCAGGACTGGGTAATCCATCGCGAGCAACAAAGTGATAGGAAGGCACATTCTGAAGGAAATCAACCCTGAGTGCTCACTGAAAGGACAGATCCTGAAGCTGAGGCTTCAATACTTTGGCCATCTCATGAGAAGAGAAGACTTCCTGGAAAAGACCCTGATGTTGGGAAAGTGTGAAGGCAGGAGGAGAAGGGGACGGCAGAGGACAAGATGGTTGGACAGTGTCACCGAAGCTACCAACATGAATTTGACCAAACTTGGGGAGGCAGTGGAAGACACGAGGGCCTGGCGTGCAAAAAATACAACTTGGCAACCTCCAAAAACCCATGGGAACATCAGATAGAGAAGGTATCAGAAAATGACGAAGTCAAGACCTTGTGAGATGGTTGAAGAAATGTCTAGATTAGAGAGGGAGGTATTAATATTCATATACGGATAGCCCTGCACAGGTGGACATAATGAGAGTTCAGCCCCCTGGGGCCAAACCATCCATCCACTCACCTTCTGCTGTTTCTGTGGGCTCCGCGCTCCCTTCCTATCGCTCCAGAGCTCACAGTTTGCAAGCCACTCCTGGCAGGAGGTGGGAGGACGAGCCTCATTGCAAGATCAAAGAGTGACTCGCAGACCACGAGCTCTGGAGCGATAAGAAAAGAACATGAGCTTGTGGCAACAGCGGAAGGTGAGTGGATGGTCTGGCCCAGGGGGCTGGGCCCTCACTACATCCACCTGTGCAGGGGTATTCTTATTTGTATACAAATACAAATACCCCCATCTCGAGTCTAGATCATTGACATTGCAATTCCAGGGGATGACAGAGTTGAAGTCAAGGAACTGGAAAAACTAACAAAATGCAGAGGTCTGGCAATCAAAACATCTCACTTGTGGTGGTTCCCATCATCACTTTAGTGGTCCCCATCATCATCGGAGCTTTGGGAACAATATCAAGAAATTTCACACAGTATTGTAAGCAGTCACAGCTCTCAGAAATAACTCCATCAGAGCTAGAAAAATGGCAATATTAGGAACAGCATACATACTGCACCAGTATTTAACATCTGCTTAGATTTTTTTGGTTAAAACTAGTATCTGTTGTGTAATATCAGCCAAAGTTTTTATAGTTTAAATTGACTGTGATTATGTTTTTGAATAATAATAATAATACATGAGGTTTCCAGTTGTGGGGAAATTGTATGCTTTTACAATGTGTATAGCAGAAATTGTTTTGGGCACAGGTCAGTTTCCAGTAAGGATGATCATTAACCTGCTGTCTATTGTCTCTGGGTAATGTAGTTAAAGTGTCTACCTCAGGAATGTTTACATTGTCTGTATATTTGGAGTTATCTGTGTCCGTTTACTGTTAATTGTCTGTTTACCAGCCTGTCTGTTTACCAACCACTCTGTTTACTGATGCCTGTGTATTCAAGGAAATTAACTGTCTCTGTTTACCAGCACTCTGGTTATTCTGTTGTGTATTCGAGAAATTAGTTACCTCTGTATTGATTAACTAGTGCAAAGGTAGTAGAGTACAATAATAAAGGGGGCGCGGCAAAGGAGGAGGAGATTCCATCTGGACAGAGGCCTGACGGCAGGCTGTCCTTGTTCATCCGGATCCCGTCCTGCAAACCACACTTGAGTGTCCTCTCTCTCTTTCTTTTCCCCCTTGCTGGTCAAGGAGAAAGATCCCTGCCCTAAGAGTTCATCTGCAAGACCCCTACTTCCCCTCATCTTGCAGATCCCAACATCCAGTGATTTGTGCAACTGACTGAAGAGCCAGAGGTCAGGAATTCAATTCCTCACTGTGCATCTCAGAAGAGTCAGACTGTGTGGCCTTGGGAAAACTGCACAGACCCAGAACACCACCAGAAGAAGGGAATTCTAAGCCAGTTTTGACTACTTCATATTGAGAAATCCTGGGAAGAATTGCCGTTAAGTTGGAACCAACTTGACAAAATGTAATTATATCTTCTGCCAGATAAGTTTGCTTCTCTATATATATCTCCTACGTTGAGCAGAAGGTTGGACTAGATGGCTAAATTTAATATTTGACTAAATACAGAGGGACTGGATAGCTGATTGGTTTAGGTATCTGGCTGTGGAGCCAGAGGTTGCAAATTCAATTCCCCACCGAGGAGGGGAGACAATGGGAGAAGAACCAGACTTTGTAGCCATGGGCAAGCTGCACAGCCCGAGTACCCCCAGAAGAAGAGGATGGCACACCACCTTTGTGTATTCTCTACTTAGAAAAACCTGGAAGACGTCACCATAAGTCTGAATTGACTTGATGGCACACAATTATTACTATCAACTACACAGGACTACTTCAAAACTTGCCTTTCATTTTTGCACTGGTATCCACTTGAGAACCTGTGTTTGCTGTTTCAGCAAATAAGAAATAATTTGTCAAACCACCCCATACATTTTTCAGTATCTCACAAGTATTTTCAATATGTTTCTGCTATCTCTTTCTGCATAAAGAATACAGGAAAAGAAAATTTTAAATGCATTTATAAAGGACCAAAAGTTGTTTTTTTTTTCATAATGGCACTGTTATGTTTGCTGTGGCAGTCACTGCAATACAAATGTTTTGTAGGGTCTGCACACTAACAATGTTTCAAAATCTGGTAGAAGCCAAGACACTTTTCCCTATTAAGACTGTTAGAACAATAAATCACATATTCTATGGGGATAAGGGAATATGTACGTTTTAAGAGAATCTTGAAAGTGTCTTGTCTGGCATTTGTAAAAAAACAAAATCATCTGGTATTATTTAACTCAGGCATAGACACGTGTATCAAAGTTTAACCAGGATGTTAAACTGGACCATCCTTTGCAACAATAGAGAATCTTATTATATAGTCTCCTACTTCCAGCTGGCTTCAATTTTTCTTTTCTTTTCTTTTGATTAAGCACTACCATTATTTTTAAACAATTTGCATCAGTATATTTTCTACGTTTGCAAACATATCTTTTGTTTTGCATCCAGACTCGGAATACTTAATTAGGTTTATTTGTCATACTCGTCTGATGCTGCAGAAAGTCAAAAATCAGGAAAGACCAGAATTTAGTTTAAAACAAAGAGCTTTGTGTGGCCACCCCTAGTCTGGCAAAAGAGAAAGCGGAAAAAACATAGGGGACAGGACTGAATGCAAGTTTATGCTTGATAGACCATCTTGCTTTTTTACTGAAAAAGATCTATCTGTCAAACTCAAACAAAAATAGACTCCCTGTCTAATACTTCTCTAAGCTTTTGAGTTATCTTTAGTGGTTGCCTTTTCATTGAACTGTGAGACAACTTAATTTGATATTACTCTTTCTGGATATCCTAAGCCCTTGACACATTTCATTACCTTCCAAAATGATTATAGGTATCTGTTAATTTGTTGGAGGACTTAGTAAACATTTCCTACAAAGAGTTTTAAAAAGAATCAGTAGTTAGCAGAGAAGAGGAAGCTGGCTGTATCCTATTGTTTATTTACTTAGCACTTACTGAGGGCCACTTCTGTATCTTGGCTAAAAAGAAATATTTTAAGCAAACCGTAAAACTGGGCCTGACCTTTTCACAGGCACATCATAAATCATTGTTAAAGTGAGGGCGAAAACTCTGAAAGAGGTCAGAGGTGGGAGAGAGGTCATCCCAAAGAAGGGACAGTGTGAAAAACCACAGTGGGAGGAGCATAAGGGAATATAAAGGAAGGAGCCGGAGCAGTGTTCCAGCTGCAGTGCAATTAAATCTTCCAGATCAATGCTTCTTCTCTTTTGTCTTTTGGACTACAGTTCCCAGAATTCTCCAGTCCGAGAAAGTAACGCTTTCAAGTTCTGGGAGGAACCCCAAGATCAAGAGTGCACACTTTGTTATTTGCAAGCCATCTAAACAGTAATGTTCACACTCTGTGCTTTATACCTATCAGCATGTTCTTTTCCTCAGGTTTGGAAAGCTGATAGTGATGATGCCACTGTGTTACCAGTGAAGGGGCTAAACATTACACTGGAGGGAAACGGAATTGTTTGGAAATAGTCACAAGGGCTTGATATCACCAGAAGAAAGTTGATTTATGCCCTAATTAAAAAGACAAATGGATAGTCTGTACAAAATAGTTTCCTCATTTTCAGTTGTTCAGTTTCAGGTTGATGTGTATCTGCGTAAAGTTTGCTCAAGAAGAAAGAAATGCATGGCAAGAATGTCACCTGTTTATTGACCATATTGTGGATAATGGATAGTTAGTGGCTTGTGAAAAAAGTACAGTGCAATACAGAAGCAGGCAATACCTTTATCGCAGTTGTCCCCAACCTTGGGCCTCCAGATGTTCTTGAACTATAACTCCCAGAAGCCTTCACCACCACCTCTGCTGGCCAGGATTTCTGGGAGTTGAAGTCCATCTGGAGGCCCAAGATTAGGGACCAATGCTTTATCGGCTCACTAAAAAAATCAGGTAGACTGAAGACTGAACCAAGGTATACAAAATATTTCACTATTTCAGTCTTTTTATTGTCAGCATTGAAGTTGTGTGGTTCTTTTGTAGTCATGATTGTTGTCTAAGGTTCAACTGCAGCCCTGCTTTGGCACTTTCTTCTTTCACTGTCACTAAAAGCTATTTCAAGTCTTTGCTGCTTTCTACCAGTAAGATGTTGACATCTGCATATCTTAAATTATTGATGTTCCTTCTACCAATTTGAACTCCTTTGTCATCTGAATCTAAACCTGATTTACATATGATATGTTCTGCATACAGATTAAGCAGATAAGGGGATAAAATGCAGTCTTGTTTGATACCTTTGCTTATAGAAAACCACTCTGTCTCTCCATATTCTGCCCTAATGGTAGCTTCTTGTCCGCAATACAGGTTGCACATCAAGACAATCAAGTGCTCAAGGACATCCAATTTTTAAGAACAACCCATAGTTTTTCATGATTCACAAAGGCTTTGCTGTCATCTATAAAGCATAGACTGATCTTTTGAAATTCTTTGGTGTGCTCCAATAGCCAGTGGATATTTGGAATATGACCTTGAGTGGATCTTCCATTTTAGAATTCAGCTTGAATCTCAGGGATTTCCCATTCCATATAAGATAAAAGCCATTGTTGCAACATCTTGAACATCACTTTGCTTGCATGAGAAATTAGACCAATGGTCTTATAGTTACAGCACTCATTAGCATCTCCTTTCTTGGAGACTGGAATGTATATTGAACATTGCCAGTCTGTGGGCCATTGTTCTGCTTTCCATATTTGTTGACATACACTTGTTAGGGTTCTGACACATTCTATCTCTGTGCTTTGAAATAGTTCCGTCAGTATTCCATCAACCCCTGGTGTTTTATTTCTTTCTAATGCTTTCAGAACAACTTTGACTTCATTTTCTAGAATTGTAAGTTCTTGGTCATAGGATTCCTCTTCAAAGGAGCCTGTAATCCTTTTATCTGTACTGTATAGGTCTATTTCCATCTTCTCCTTATTTTCTCTTTGTCAGATAATGTGCTTCCCTGTTGGTCATTCAGCATTCCAAATCTAGGCTTAAATTTCCTTTTGATTTGGATCTTCTGGAACAGACCTCTTGTTTTTCCCCTTTTTGTTTCTCTCCTCTTTTTCCCCACATTGGTTATTGTAATAGTTCTCTTTGTCTCTGTGTGACAGCCTCTGAAAAACAGCTTTCAAGGTTCTGAACCTATTTTTGTCACTTTTTACTTTTGCTTCTTGCCTGTCTTTTGCATTTTTAAGTGTTTCTTCCATCATCCATCTAGGCTTTTCTGTTATTTTTTCTAGAGGAATTCTCTTTGTGCATTCCTCTCTAATAGTATCTCTGTTTTCATTCTACAGTTCTCCTGGTTCACAGTCAATTGAGTTTAGTAATGCAAATATGTTCCTTATGTGGATTTGAAAT
The DNA here is from genome assembly GCF_051106095.1 of Pogona vitticeps. Taxonomy (NCBI): domain Eukaryota; kingdom Metazoa; phylum Chordata; class Lepidosauria; order Squamata; family Agamidae; genus Pogona; species Pogona vitticeps. The sequence continues at coordinate 241,370,205 of NC_135784.1, read as the reverse complement.
TCATCAGGAGTATTGTTTAAATTCTATTTTGGCACTACAATTCTTTTAGTCTTCTTTATCAGCTTTATTCTAATAGACATTAACAGGTCATTATCAGTACAACAATCAGCTCCTGGCAGAGCGAATGCAGTTTCTCCATCTCCTGCTTATAATTATGTGGCCAATTGATTTCTATATTAAACATCTGGTGATGTCCACATGTCCACCCATCGGTTTAGTTGCTTGAAGTATATATTTGTAAGAAACAGATAGCTGGCTTCACAAAATTCTATGAGTCATTCTCTTGCTTTATTTCTGTCCCCTAGGACACTTTTTCCAACAACATTTGGTTCTATTTTTTTCCTTACTTTTGTGTTCCATTCACCTCTGATTATAAACATGTCATGTTTTGGTGTGTGATCAATTTCCTCCTGGATGTGTGCATGAAAGCTTTCAATTTCATCTTCTTCAGCATCTCTGCTAAGAGTATAGATTTGAATGATGGTTATGTCGATTGGTTCCCCAAGAATTCTGATGGATATTATTCAATCAGTCCTTGCATTGTATCCCCTAACTGCCTGTGCTACATATTGACTCAGTATTACAGCTACTCCAGTTCTTCTGGGTTTGTTGTTTCCAGAGTAGAAAATATCCCACTCCTATCCACTTTAGTTCACTGACACCAAGCGCTGCAGTGTTCCGTTTCTTCCTATATATTTTCTAGTTTATCTTGATTTATACTTCTCATGTTCCATGTTCCAGTTGTATGTATTGTGCAACGATGGGCTTTCCTTATACTTCTGTGCACATCAGCCACTAGATATCCTTTCAGCTTTAATATAGTTGTGTTATTAGCAACAGCACTATTCATATTTATCTTTTGGTCTTCCCCAGTAGCTGATTAAGTGCTTTCAAACCTGGGAGTCTCACCTTCCAGCACTTTCTCTTGTTTTATTTTAACTGTCTCATCATAGGGCTTTCACAGTACTTTTGCTTCTTGCCTGTAATTTACAATTTTAAGTGTTTCTTTCATCATTCACATATTTTTCCCCTTTTCTTTTTACTACAGGAATTGTATCATTACCTTTGTCTCCATTGTCTTTGTCTCCATGTCTGAATTTTTTTTAAGATGAGGCAATGTGCAAAATGTGGAAATTTTTCACATGATTCAAGACCCTGAAAAACCCAACTTCTTGACTGTGCAGAAAAGCTCCAAGTATCAAAGAGGTTCTCTCCTCCACAGATCATCACTCTCCAGATACAAGAGAATGGAAGGGGCATGGCCTACTCTCTCCTCTTCTTTACATGTTCCAAATAGCTCTTTTAAGCATGCCCAGAGAGGGCTTTAGTTCAGGTATGTGCAAAAGGACCTCTTAGAATGGGTTGTTGTATTTCTAGCTACAAGGTGTAAGCAATCCTATTGGAAAAATACTAAAAGCTGCACTTGGGAACACTGTTGCAGGTGAGTGAAATTCCTCCCCCTCCCCACCTCTCCGGCATGGTCATGATGTTAAAGAGTCCATGCCCCATAGACAGGGATCACACCTAGTTGCAGTTAATGCGTTTTTGTTTACAGAATGCTCCTTCCAGTTTGGTTGCATCTGCTAGTAAAATGTTGGGCATTATTTTGGTTAATGGTAAATGCTGCAGGTGCAGGCCCTGTTTCCCACAAAAGATACACTTCCTTAAGATAGAGTGTTATTTGGCTGATTCAAATGTGGATTGTTGTTTTGCAGCCTCAAGGAAAAGGAATAAATCAAGTCCGGTTCTTTTACACATGACATATGTATTTATATGTTTGTATAGACATGTATAGGGGTTGTCTTTCATAAAACAGTTCTGTAAATCAAGATTTTTTAAAAGAATCATGCACATTCCTATGTCAGTATTCACCTTGCAGCTAGCCCATAGTTGTGATGAATAGGTGTAGGGAGACATGGCAAAAAGGTAAAAAAGAGGATTGATTATCTTTTACTGTCTTTCTTTCTCCAGGCAATCCAGAAAATACTTCTATGTGCATGTAAGTCCCACTGAAACCAATGACCAAGTGAGATGTGACTAACGTATGCCATTTTGTTTTCAAGGGAACTTAAATTTTAACCATATCTCTATGACTGTGGACGAAGCACACGCCTTGCTCCCCATGCTTCTTTTCCAAGCCTGCAAGATAACCTTGTGTGCTGCCTTTTTGCTGAAAGAAGAAACCTGAGGGAAGGACTGGATATTATAGGAAGGGCTTCTCTGTTGCCGAAACAGTAACCTGTATATTCTCTTCTCCAAAGACAGGGCAAGATGTCTTACAGCCTGAGGCAAAGCTACTGCCGTCCCCCTTCCAGATAGAGAATACAGTACATCCAGATTAGGATGTGTATAAGAGGAGAGTGTCTTTCACTGCACCTGGGAGCAGGAAACTAGCTTGGGGGCACTGTACCACAGTAGGGGACTGAGGGGAAGACTTCCTAATTTAACTTAATGGGACAAGTAGAAACTGGTCTCCTTTAAGAAAGAATGCTAGGAGAACTATTCAGCCCCTGTGAGCAAACCTTCCTCCTTTAAGATTTTACACATTTCAGAACAAAGTCTTGGCAGGAAAATATATAGAATGAAGCAAATGTCATTGAAAAGCAGGGGGAGATTTCCTGGAGGCTTCTTGTTAACTACCATGTCCTGAATATACTAAAACTATGGGGCAATTTGCAGTCACCTAAGCAAGCCTTCACCCACCTTGTGTCTTCCACATGGGGGGGGGGGGCGGACATCAATACCCATAATCCCAAGCCAGCATGGTTAGTGGCTATGAAGACATGGGATAATAGGAGCTCTAGAAACATCTAGTGCATACAGCATTGGGGAAGGCTTTTTAAGGTTTTCTTTTTAAAGAAGCACTAGGAATTGTTGGTGGTAATGGTGATGTTGGTGTTGTGTGCTGTCAATGTCACCTCCAATTTATGGACTCTATGAATGAACAATCTCCAAAATGTCCTGTCCTCAACAGCCCTGCTCAGCTCTTGCAAACTCAATCGAACACATAGTTACAAGATGGGGGATACCTGGCTCAGCAATACTACAAGCGAGATCTCGGATTCATTGTAGATCACAAGCTGAATATGAGCCAATATGATGTGGCTATAAAAAAGGCAAATGCTATTTTAGGCTGCATTAACAGAGGTATAGTCTCCAAATCCTGTGAGGTTCCAGTTCCCTTCTATTCGGCACTTGTTAGGCCTCATCTTGAGTACAGTGTCCAGTTCCAGACACCACACTTCAAGAAGCACGCCAACAAATTGGAGGAGGACAATAAGGGTGGAAACCAGACCTTATAAGGAAAGACTGAAAGAATTGGGCATGTTTAGCTTTGAGAAAAGAAGACTGAGGAGAGATATGACAGCACTTTTCAAATACTTGAAAGGCTGTCATACTGAGGAGGGGCAGGATCTGTTCTCAGTCATCCCAGAGTGCAGGGCACACAACAATAGACTCGAGTTACACGAAGCCAGATTTCAGTTGAATGTGAGGAAAAACTTCCTAACTGTTAGAGCAGTGCAACAATGAAACAAATTACTTGGAGAGGGGGGGAGTGCTCCAACACTGGAGGCATTCAAGAGAAACCTAGACAACCAACTGGCAGATATCCTTTGATTTCTATTCCTGCATTAAGCAGGAGTTTGGATGTGATGGCCTTATAAGCTCCTTTCAACTTCATGATCCTATGATCCTATGATTTTATGAAGTCATATAATATTTGGTTACTTCTTTTTTGTCAGGTGCTGTTTGCTTAGCATGGAGAGTGTCTATGCAGAGGAGGGAAGACTTTTGTTATTACTATCTGCAGAAGTATTGTATTCTACAGCATTTCTGGAAGTTGTAGAACAGTTCTAATTGGGCTTGTGTGCTATCTTCAGACAAACAGGCAGAACCTGATGAAGTCCTGGGTTGTTTGTGTGATTCCCAGGTGATTATGAGGCAATGCCACTAGACTCCCAGGGTAGAGCAACACCACAACAGATCTTGTATATCCCATTTGGCATTCACAGGGTTAAAAAGATGGTCAATGATTTGAATTGAGAAAAGGATAAATGGAAAGTAATGCACAGCTGATCTGCTGGCACCCATGGGGAAGGTGAGTGACAGCTGAACAGCGTCAAGAAACCCCAAGATTTCCCCTGGTCCCTCCAATCACTGAGCCACTAGGAAGGGCTGAGACCAACGTTCCCTCAAAGCTGTGCACTGGATTTTTGCCCAGAGTTCCACCGGGGCTGCACACAGGGAGCTGGCAGCTGATTTATTTCCCATTTCAAATGAAGCCCTTCTCACCCCCATGCACACGGAGCAAGGCTCTCAGGGAGCGGGACAGAAAATTAAAGGGAACCTTGACTGAGGTTGAGATGTGGTATATATGCCCCCTTGTGCCTCATCTGCCAGTAGAGCCATCTGGGGTTTAAGCCAAGGAACAACAGTGGTGAAATATGGATGAAAAACTGATTGACAAACAGCAAGGACCATGTTGTCCTACTGTGCAAGGTGAGAGGAAATGCCGCTGCTATACACCCATCCTTTATCTTGCTTTGAGATGGAAAAGGGAGGGGAGGACAGTTGAACAGACTGTGGACACCGTTGCCACCTTCACAGAATGTCTGGTGCTGCTGTCCACAGAACTGATCGATAGGCATGATTCTAGTCAATTCTTCCTGATATCAAGATCTCTAGGGCTTCACCAGTTCTAGAACACTGTGCTTTAGTGTTTGTGCTGGTGTTGCTGCAGCAGGAATGTAGTTGATATAATCCTCCAGTTCCTGGCAATGTCCTTCTCTGGAGACCAAAGAGCAGGAACATTCTTAAATATTTGTTTGTGTGTTCATAACTTCACTATTATCTGATTCTCTGATTCTGTTTATTTAAAATATTTTAACCCTGTCTTTCTCCTTGAAGAGATCTAAGTTGTTATTTTACTGTCTCTCATACTCCACTCCTGAAGCATGCTCCAAGGCCACTCTTGTTCACAAATATATCATAATGCACACAAAATTGCATATGATTGCACAGAATTGTACAGTGGTGCCTCACAAGACGAGCTCTCCGTTTTATGATGAAATCGCATAACGACGAAGTTTTTGCAATCTCAAAAGCAATCGCAAAACAATGTTTTCTATGGGGGAATTTCGCTGTGCGATGATCAATTCCCTGCTTTGGGAACTGATTCTCGCAAACCGATGATTTTCCTACAGCTGATCGGTGGTTTCAAAATGGCCACCGGGTAAAAAAAATGGCTGCCCACTGTTTTCTGGGACGGATTCCTCGCTGCACGGGCAGCTAAAATAGCTGCGCTATTGAGGATCTTCGCTGGATGGTTTCAAGCCCATAGGAATGCTTTAATCGGGTTTTAATGCGTTTCTATGGGCTTTTTATTTTCACATTACAATGTTATCATTCTACAGCAATTTCGCTGGAATGAATTAACATCGTAATGCAAGGCACCACTGTACTCTGTTGAAGAGGAATAAATCAAGATAGAAAGTTTGAGCCACTGAGACTCTAATCCTCTAGGCAAAATCCTGTTGGCTTAAAGTTTCTGTGTAGAGCCAAGTGATGTCATCATCCCTCAATGGAAATATTTAATCTCCTAGAACCCCCCCCCAGCCCCGTTTTAGGTTCCAAGGTTCCCTAAGGGCTCCTTTCTGCTTTAAGGAACCCCCTTGGGAGCCTGGGGATAGTGGTGGTGGGGCTTTCCGTAGTAAAAAAAAAAATACTGCCAGATTGCTGCTAGCAATCCTGAATGACCTCTGATCCTGGCAGCAGTTATCTGGGGGTGCGTTTTGACTGTTAAAGGTTCCCCCTGTCCTGAAGCTCCCAAAGACTTCTCCCAGAGCAAAAGGCAGTCCTAGCAACTCTCAGAACCTAAAATGGGGGAGCAAGAGAGAAAAAAAACCTTTCAATTTATCTTAATTTTTACGAGTGCCAGATGGTGACATCATCCAGCTCCACTGCCTCACTTTATGGCAGTAGCATTTTGGCCAGGAAATAGCATTCAAGGTAATAGGTTGTCTGAGACTAAACATTAGGGCTGTGATTAAAACTCTATGAATGTATGCATGTAAATCCAACTCCAATCAGAAGGCTTCACATCTAAGCAAACATACAGAGGCCGAAACTGCATAGATTTTAAATAACAAAAATCGTATTTAGGAGACAAAGGATACAGGCAACAAAAAACTTATTTTCCATTTAAAAAAATCCCACTGAAGAATACTTTTTAAAATAAAAAGTCGGTAGAGGAAGTTTACGAAAAGATATATTACATATCCGGCATTCTTGCCAGTGAGATACAAAATGAGTAATGCACATTTTCCAGTCCTAAGCATATTTAATACAATGTTTTTACAACAGCTGTTGCTTTCACAGAACTTTAACCCTGCTGCACAAATGCATGACAAGGAAAATACGCTGTTGTCTTGGATACGGCCTTCACACACATCCCTTTTCTCAGCTGGTGGGTGTCAGCTTTCAGCCTCAGAGGCATTCCAATCTGGCAGCCAGGATCAGGGCCTCTGGTCTGCATAGCCTTCATTACAGGCACTGATTAAAGTTAGCATTGAAATCTGGAGCCATCATTCTCCTTGTATGTGAGCATCTTTCCTCCCCACACCTGAGGGAGAATACCAAAATTAATTTTGGGGTGAGGGATGGGCAGTAATATTAAACAGCCTTCTCTGACATCCTGTACATTGTTTCCTTCTTAGCTAGAGCCAGGTGCTTTCAGTCTTGCTAAATTTGGACCCATTTATTGTCCTTGTGGAGGAGAGTTATATTACAACTGACGGTTTCCAATTGTCATGTGACAAATGCCTGTCATGAAAGAGTTTGAGGAAATTTGGGCTGCCTTTAGAACAAAGATGTTATTACCTCAGGATTATTGTTGTTGTTGTTTTGCTATACTTTCAAAACATTTTAGTATTTCACTTTTCTGAATTCATGTGAGTTGTTGCAGAGAAAAGCGAAGGACTGATCTACAGGGTTTTTGTTATTCCTGTGTTGCATTGCTGAACAACTTGGGAGGAGTGGCCAAACTTTGCCTTTAGCACATATTTTTGTTTAGAAATGGCAAGGCAATCAATGCAACATGCAGAGTTTGGAAATGAGCATAGTGACTGGAGGATTCTGACAGTTGTAATGGGAAATTGAACTTTTCTAATCTCTCTCTCTTTCTGTGCGTGCGTGCGTCTCTGTGTGTGTGTGTGTGTGTGTGTGGACTGCTGTTGGGGTTATAAACTAGAAACCTGTTTCTTAGCCCAATTCTAGCTACAGCAGCTCCACACAGTGTGAGCTTGTTGGGCTTTATGGTTTGAAACTCAGTAGAGGATGACATCATGTTTGCTTAAGCCAGCTCCACAACAGGACTCTATCATGACAAATCTAGATAAAACAAAGGAGGACACAGTCCAGGTTTTTATTTTGTTTTGCCATGTCAGGTTCAGAAAAGAAAGATGGCAACGAGTTGACAAGTTCCCTCTTTTTTCCCATCATGGAACATCAATAGGTGACAGCATCTTTTAGGAATAGCAAGGAGACTGAACTTCTCAGCTTCTTCTCCTCTGGTCTCCCATCTTCAAAATCATGTGACTAATCTTGAAGACACAGATTTCTGTATTATGTGGTACTAAAAAGTATACTTGCACAATTTTGTCAGCCTCAGTCTCTAATATCAGCAAGCACGAGTCTGACTCTTGTCACACCCACATAAACGTCTCTTTGAACATGGCATTCCTTCAAATATCTCATATGGCAACTTGCTCCAGGACAGGCCTCACCAGTGGCCACCTCAGCGGCAGATGCTGGGAAGCAGCAGCAATGTGTTGAAGGAAAATGGTGCAGGCCACATTACCTGCTCTCTGCATACTCCAAGATAGCCTCCTATCTTTGGGTGTAATGGTGGATGCCTTCCTACTGCCAGCATTGAAGAAGATTATAGCAGATTTGGAAGAATGCATTTTGCTAAAGTTACAAGAACTCTTGAGGCACACATTGAAATGAGAGCAAGAAATCAAGAACTATAAAGGATTACACAACGCTTAAATTTTAATATAATGATGTTTACTGTCTGAGTGTCTTTGAGCAAACATCTGACAGTGGCAAGTAGGTATCTCTACATATAGAGTTTGCCCATTATATGTGTGGCTATGATTCTCACAGTTTTCTTCTAAGTTTGCTTCGTGCCACATAATTTTCTGCATTTACTCCTGTGCTAGACAACAAAATATCTCTGAAAATGAGTAATATAGTATTTCATTTGCTGTGAGCTACAATAGGAACCAAAGCATTCGCTGTTCTCTACTTTCATTAAATTTCTCTGTTACGAATGTGCTGACATGGACTCTTAAACATCATATAATGGACCCTCACAAGTATTTGCTCCTGTTGGCATAGGGAATATTCTAATAGTTTATACTCCATCAATCTTCCTTTCCTCATTGGTCCTTTCTCTGTGAACTCCAAAATGAAAAATGAGAAGGTTCTGATCTTGCATATTAAGCCATAAAGAATGGTTATTAAATCAATTTTCATTCCTCCCAACTAAAGTGTCTGTTTGGAAGGAGTTTAATTTCCAACTAGGGCAGGCAATAGAAAAATGTAAGTACAATTTTAGGCATAGATCCAATAAAATCAGAGGGACCATTTCTTGTGGATTAAAGCACTACAAATCCAGGAAAGTGGAAGCTGATGCTTAACAAACATGATGAGGAATGATGCTGTGTAATGTCACCAGGTTTATCTGCTTACAACCTACCCTCTCCCATGCACCCACAATTTGCCTTCATCTTACAGGCCCAAAGCCAGATGCAGAGGATGGAATTCCTAGGTCTAACAAAAGAGATTCACCTTATCCTGGTCTTATATCACTTTTTAAATCTATAAGTGTACTGCTAGGTGAGTCCTCTATGAATTGATCCATACCTATTTGTTGCTTCCATAGTTCATAAAGGCCATCGTTGATAACCAGAGTGGTTGTATAGACCAAATGGCGGGATACAAATCAAATCAAATCAAATCAATCAGTCAGTCAGTCAGTCAGTCAGTCAGTCAGTCAGTCAGTCAATCACTCACTCACTCACTCACTCACTCACTCACTCACTCACTCACTCAATCAATCAATCAATCAATCAATCAATCAATCAATCAATCAATCAATAAGTGGTAATTCAAGCAAAAGAGAACAAACCTGGTTCTATCAACTCCGCTCTTCAAAAAATATTTTTAGATGGGCAATTTTTGGAGCCTCTGGCATGTTCTTTTCTCATACCTTGAATCATACTGTACCCACTACAGTGCCAACTGCAGTATCAAACCACATTAGTTGAAATGGCAGACAGTGGCATTTTCAGGATCACCATAAATAGTGCAGTCCCCAAAATGTGTTGCAGTACAATTTTCCACTAACTTTGTATGTCTTTTCCGCAGGTGTTTAGTTCAGAAGCGTAAAACCAGCTGCTGTCTGAACATAGCATTAGACACAAAACAAGTTAGTTGCACCTAATCAGACTCCAAACCATTCCATAGCTGTCATAATTTGTCTTTTAGATAATATGTAAAACCACGAGCCAGATTGTTTGACTTTACTTTCCCCTCAAATATCTACATTAATCCTTCTATCTTGGCCCAATTCCAAGACAGAGAATTACATACTAGGCTTAAATTCTTCCTGCCACTGAAATTGAACATGGTATTTTTTACTTCCTGCTTTAAATAGCCTTGGAGTTATTATGTTGCTTTTTTTTGCCTTGGAGATAAGAACTAGCAAATAGTTCTTGGTAAGTAAAAAGAATTATAGTACAGTATTTAGTATTTGAGGAGTGTATATATTTCATTTGGATTTTTCCCATACTAAAGCAATGAACTAATTAATTTGGGACACTATCCACCCCACAAGATGGATTTATAATTCCACTGATTTAACATGTGCTTTAATCTGTCTCTTGCACAGCGAATGAGACATGCATATTAAGAAAAAAAATTTTAAACAGCAGAATTCTGGGTATCTGTACCTTAGTAGTTGTTGGTGCTAAGTTTACTAAGTGAATGATTAGAACTGGATCCCTCCAAAGCACTAGCCACCTTGGTTCTGCTGTTAGACAAAGTGAGGTAGCAGAATTCTGGGAGAGAGATAGCAGTGATGTACTGGATGACGGTACTACAGTTTCTGTGTTATGTTCTCTATACCCTCTAAGCTTTCTTCTTGTCAGGTACAATGGAGGATACTGACTGTAGCGAACAGCCCTGCCCTCACCTGTCTGTCACAATCGAACAGTGAAGAAGGAGCCAATGAGTGGACGGAAGGCGGAGCCAAGGGGGGAGGGAGCTGGATATAAAGACTGGTGTATGGAGTCTGAGAGGAGATTCTGGCAGAGAGAGACTGTGTGAAACTTAAAAGTGAACTAAGAGTGAGTTAGAGATCTGAAAGACCAATGAATAGAACAGAGAGTTAAAAGAGGTTTAAAGTTATATCAGATGTGATTCAAATATAAGTGACTGGCAGCCTGTGATTTATCTATTGAATAGTAATCATATAATAACTTCCCTAATCTAATAAATGACTTGAATTTTAAAAGCACACATGTCTCCACGATTAAATGGTATTAAAGCGGTAATACCTGGTGGCAGCGAAGAAGGAAGAAGAGCGAGAACCTCGTGAGGGCCTGAGGGGATAGGGGCTTCAGAGGAGATCGCCACACTGACCCACTGCCAGATTCAGTTATCATTTGGGTTGGTTTATATATGTGCAATTGAGGAGCGGTATCATTTTATCTTTTGCCTCATGTATTTGAAATTCTTATGTCCTGGTACATTTTGCGTACCAGGGCACAATATTTTGCAAGTTAAAACAATGCTATATCAATTGGCATTGTTTTCACATATCAACAATGATATTTTAAACTTAGTTTATTACTGACTTCAAAGATTAATGTGTTTATGGATTTTGTATTTAATTTGCCTATCATATATTGTTTTTTGCTTGTCTTGTCAAGCAATGAGATACAAAATGCTGGCAGGTGGTTGAAGTTTCACTGGATTCCATTAGCTAATGGCTGCCAGTCTTAAACGGATTGGACCCTGAACTAGGGATGGGAAATCTGCCAATTTTTCTTTCTCCCACTTTCAATTAAAACAAACAAACCTAAACCAACAACTTTCCATCACAAATGTATGGTTTGTGGTTTTTTTTAGTAATTTTTCCCCTAAAAATACAGTAAAAACCAAAATGTCACCATCAGCACTGACCAAACTAGATTCCTGTGAGGGACAGGAATCTAGTTTGTACCTGATGTGTTAACTATAAGATATGGCAGCTCTAACATAGTTGAATAAAATTCAGCCATTTTAGAGTCAAACCCTGAAAGGGCCTTTTATCCCACCTTAAAAAAAAAAAAGCTCTCATGTTCTTTCCATTCCAAATATGATGAAACGTGCGTAAGAATTTGTAGAATTTCTTATTTAAAAAAAATTAACAGCTCCAAATATCTTCCTCAGTCCACTTCACAACATATGAGATGCTATGTGATGTAATTTTATCTACAGCCAGGCTGTTCACTGCAACTGAATTTGCTCACAGGACAGAGAGACAAAACTTATGAATTTATATAACACACCCAAAAATTGGTTGTAAACCATATTCCCCAACTTTTATACAAATTCCAATCTTTTGCAGAGATATTTCACACAAAATGTGGAAAACATATTTAAAGAGAATCCTGCTTGGCATCTTGGTCTCTCTCTAGAGGTGAGATATTGTGTGAGGGTTGGAGTATCTTGGACAGACTACCTGCCCTTGCTTTGACAGCTTGTCTCAACCAAAATCTCAGCAATTACCAAAGTCTTATTCCCCACACATAACCTGAGGTCATAATTGTCCTTATGAACTCACAGAGACTCATGTTGAGGTACAAATGATAACGATTATTATGCAGATGAATAGTCTATTCGCACTAGTCTTCCTGCTCAAACCAGGTAGATACTCAGCAAGAGTTCACGAAGGCCAAAAAAGAGAGCATGTATAATAGTAAGCTGTTACACTAATGTGAGAAAAAGTCAGAAAATTAAAAAAAAATTTCCTCTTCAGACGATTATCTCTCATGTTATCTTTGAGTTGTTGACAGAGCCATGCTATGTTTGTGTCAAATAAAACTTGCTTAGTAGCTGGTTAGCTCATGTTCTCTCTTGAGAACCGAGATGTTGGATTTTCTCTTTTGCCACGGTTTTGTTAAGATACTTTGTTAAGATACTAATTACTACTAGGGAGGAAAGAGAGAGAAAGAGAAAGACATCAAGCAATCAAATGCTTCAAAACAATATATCACAGGCAGAGAATTATGACAGGTAAGTTGCTTGTTATTTTTCTAATCTCTTACTGCTTTGTTTTTTGATAATATCATTTTGTCTAAAAATGAAAAATCGGTTCCAATTGACATTATTGCTACTTGAAGTATTACTGTTATTGAGGCTTTTTGGGAAACCCGTCCTATCCTCTCAGCTTAATATTGTACACGGCTACAAGCTACATCTAAGCAGAGCTGGGGTAGCTGTAGTCCTTCCATGTGACTTTCCCAAAGCTTAGCATCCAAATAGACGTTGAAATACATACAAATGGGTCAGCTGCAGCTTGATTTTAAATGGAACAGGCAACGTTTGTTTTTCAGTCATCTGAGAACTTCTAAACTCATTGGCAGAATCGCTTAACAACAATTGTACATTATGTTATACTGAACAATTTGCTGGCATCTTTCTTAATATTTTTGCATCACTAGGAGCCAGAGACTAAGGTCCAAAATGGGCCTTCAGGAGGGTTATGGAGTGGCAGACCACTCGTAAGCTTGAAAGCCATGCTATGTGAGAGGCAGTGTTCCCTGCTTTAGCCTTTGTGATCCTTTTCTTCTTTGTAAGCCACCCCACTGGTCCTGGGTGGGTAGGTGGAAGCATGGACTACCTATGCTTCCTCCATGGCATAGAGAGAGGGATCTGATCACATTGTCTTTCCTTCAAATAAAAGTGCTTTGGACCCAGCAGATAACAATGTTCTGGTTGTATTTTGACATATAGGAGCTCATTACAACATCATAGCCATAAACCCAAGGAGCCATGCCCGAAGGACAGAACAAAAATACAGGCAGCTGTGTTGATCCTTTTGACAAACCGCAGTACTCCATGGATTAGGATCAGCTAACAATCACAGGATAGTGAGCTGGTAGGAGGCAGTGTAGTGATGAGCGTGATGGATTTTGACTAGGCAGATCTGGGTTCATATCACTTTCCCCCTATGATTATCACTGGAGGTTCCGAAACAACTCACTGTCTAAGCCCTGCCTACCTTTGAGTGTAAGGACTGAAAGCAAAGCAGCCCATATATCACTCTAAGCTCTATGAAAGAATGAGGGTCTGCCAATTATCCTGGCACCTTGGTGCTTAAGCCATTACTCTTGTTAAGAAAAGAGCCTCAGAATCATGTTCCTCCATTATAAAGGTCCCAGTGGATCCAACTTTTGGCCCCATCTTGACTTCCAGATTCCACAGTCTGCAACCTACTAATAGTAGGACCATAAGTGGTATATAGTTACACCCACAGATCTTTCCATGGGTTAAACTTGGGCCTGTCAGGTGGGTTCCTCCAACAGTTGAGGCACTACTGTATGTATTAATGAATTAATGAATTAATGAAACTGTAATGTTTCAAGGAAGGAGTTTGAAATATCACCATGGGATGCTAGATCTCAACACTTGGCTCTAACATTTAGGGATAGCCAAGAAAATCAGCTGTTTTGAATTATAGCTCCTGTTGGATACAGGCAGGATATTATTATTTTATGTAAAAGAATACCCATGAGGTACATGTAAATCATTAAAATAGTTTAAATTATTATTTTTCATAATGTGAAATGGAACTTTAACCATCATTACATACTATCTGCTCACTGCACCCAAGCCAAAAATAAGTAGAATCAAGTTCATTTCTTTAAAAAAATTAAGTGGTAATCATCATCTTAGAACTGCAGAGATGGAAGAGACCCTATGGATCATTGAGTCCAGCCTCTGTCAAGGAGGCATGGTGGGGAACTGAACTGCCAAAGTCTGACTCTGTCTCCAGATACCTAAACGACCAAGCTTTTCAGCAGCTCATGGCTTTGTATGGATTAATAGCTGTGAATTAAACATGCTTATCGTCTAGTCCTAAAAGTTTCCTCAGAAGCAAATTCCATTGAGGTCAGTGGTAGCATGTCACAAAAATTCAAGGCATAAAAATTTGAATCCTTTTCTCCTCACCATGAAAAGTTCAACTGAATTATTCTGTTCACATGTGGAGACGAGGAAGAAAGGAAGAGAAAAAGTGGAATGCAAGTAGGCCTGGTTTGAATTAGTTCACCATGTGCTAAGTTGTGGTTTAGAGGAGTGTGCCATTATTATGAGCTGTTTGCTTTGTCTTGAAAAATTGAGGATATTACGTAAAGAAAAGGTGGATTATATCAACACATGCCAATTACACTTGAAAGAATGGCTTCAGGTGTTTGGCCCCTAGTAAATTAATCAACCTGGCTGGATTATTAATTTTCCTTCTAAGATGCACCTGTAGCTGTGGTATTTCAATGATTCACTGATTTAAAAAATAAGTGTGGTGTGAGCCATACTACAAATTTTAACAAGCACTTTCTTTATGTTTATAATATTTGGTTGCCATTTTGTGTGGGTAAGATATCTAGAACTGTGCAAAAGGAAACCTTTCTGTACATTTTGAAATGCAATATAATAATTTAATTAAATTACTATTTTGCAGCTGCCATGTCTGATTTTTGAGTCACAGTCTGGTGCTCTACAAGACATGGTGGTTGAGGCTGAAGAAGGAGTGTAGATTTCTCTGGCAAGGTTGACGGACTTGCGCAATATGTTGGCAGGAACAGAGCAGAAACATGGGGATTGTGGCCTCTCGTGAAAAGGCTGAGATCTCTGCTTGTTAAAAAAGCCCACAGGATGAATACAAATTCTCTGATCTGGAGACTATTCGTCAGGAAATTGCCAAATACTAACAACTCATATTATGCTTATAAGCCAGCTGGCTACATATCTGAGAACTGAATGAAAAAACATTTGTTCCCTTATGAATGTGAAAAAAAGACAGCCATTAAGAGAGACCAAGATATTTGGTTTCTGCTTTGCTAAATCCACCTTAAAAATCACTTAGAGCCAATAAGGGCTAACCACAGGAGACCTGGCTCACCGTAACCAGCCGCATATCACTTGTACTAAACCGCTGCTGAGTTGGGGGATAAAGTTTATTTTCCAGTCCATCACTGGCTAGGTTTTGAGCTGGCACGACTATTTCCCAAGCTGAATCAATGCTGTGGTCCCCATCATGAATCAAGCACAGCAGGAAGGAGCCATATGTCTCTTCTTCAGACAAGTTCACATTGCTGTCTAGACTGAGTCAAGTCCCTCTGTGTGAATGCTGGATGTTGTTCATCATTTTTAAAAACTCTTGATACATCAGGAAATTCAGGAAAAGATTAAAAATAAAGCCACATTTTAAAATGCAGTAAAAAATAACTTTATACCCACACCTTGTAATGGGGTCCCTTTTTGTGTGTGCAGAATGTAAGCTTCATATATTTTACACAGCTTCATATGTCTTTAGGCAGCACACATATTAACAGGTTACACTTTTGGAATACACTTCAGGACTGATGGCATCTTTAGGCAGATTTGACGCGGGAAATAGCAGTGCCATTCAGACAGGTGCCTGTCCATATCTCCTTAGCTGTTCCCTGCTGTGGCGGAATGCCCACGTCACTCCTGTCCATCATATGGAGCTCAAGGGCAGGAGCCTATGATAGGACAAGAGGGGCGGAGCGAGAATGACAGTTGGGGAGTTAGAGGGACAGCAGTTAGACAATTAGAGAGTTAGAGAAGAGATAGGGAATGGAAATGGGAGAGTTAGGACATTGAATTGAGAGAATTAAGACAGAGATTGGAAAGTTGGAGTGTTACAGAGAATAGGAAAGAGTTAAAAGGAATAGAGAATAGATAGATGATTAAAGGATATTGTTAAAGAGGTTACTGTGAATAAAAACATTCAAGTAAATGTGTAATCAAATCCAATTTAATGAATGATCCTCAACAACTATGATTTACATCTGTTATTTACATATCAACTACAAGATCAATAAACCTGTTATATTGGCAGCACGTGTCTGAGATATATTTGGTATATTGTGGACTAGATCCACTGATGGCAGCATAAAAAGAGGCAATGCATCTTGAGGGTGGACCTGTGTTTGGGGAGAACAAACTAGGGACACTAGGGGGACACGGCACCTGCTGTCCATATTCACCGCCATGTATGACAGAAATCCAAGGGAGAGAGAAGTCTCCAGATGTATCAGAGATGTAGATTATCTTTATTCTGATTTTAATGCTCAACAGGGCCTTCTTCAGGAACAAGATTTTAAAATCAAAACTTCATTAGCTTATTAGCTTCATTAGTGGTCCACTCCACCCACTTCCATCTCTGGAGATTGCCCAGCTGAGTCACTGCCTTGATGTTGGGGCGCTCACCACTCTGGTCCATGCGCTTGTCGTCTCGAAATTAGACTACAGTAATGTACTCTATGTGGGGCTACTTTTGGGATTGATGTGGAAGCTTCAAATAGTACAGAATTCGGCAGCCAGACTTCTCACAGGGGTGAGAAAATATCAGCATATTTCCCTCATTCGGCTGCCCTGCATTGGCTCCCGTTTGTTTCCGCATTTATTTCAAAGTGTTATTGATGACATATAAAGCCCTAAACGGTTTAGGACCGCAATATCTAGTGGAATGCCTCCTCCCACCTAGATCTACTCGAATCACTTGTTGTAGCCAAGAAGAATGGCTGAGGGGCCTAACGCTGAGGGAGGCCCAAAGAGAAAGAACAAGAAACCAGGCCTTCTTGGCAGTGGCCCCTTGCCTCTGGATCAGTCTGCCCCCAGAGATCTGCCTGGCTCCCTCGCTGGGTATTTTTAAGAGCAAACTTAAGACCTGGCTCTTTAGGCAGGCATTTTCTCCTGTCATCACCTGATTATTTTTCCCATCTTGAGCTGTATTATTACTGTTTATTTTATTATATTGTTTTTACTTTTATCTATTATTGTTAGCTGCCCAGAGTAGACTTTGGTCTAAATAGGCAGGGTATACATTAAATAAATAAATAAATAAATAAATAAATAAATAAATAAATCAATCAATCAATCAATCAATCAATCAATCAATCAATCAATCAATCAATCAATCAATCAATCAATCAATCAGTTTGTCCCAGCTCTGACTACTGATCAAAAGCAGTAGATCAAAAGATTTAAAATCTTGCTCCTAAAGATGGCTGTATGCTGAAACGTGTTGAGCATTTTAAAATCAGAATATCCCGTACATCTTTTATATAACCTGAGACCTGTCTCTCATTTGGATTTATGACATCATTGGCTGTCCCAGTTCCTTTTTTTAATTAAAGAAAAACAATACTGTAATAACGCTAACATAAAATGTGTGTACATACATGCCGTACAATACTACTACTGTCCCAGGTCTTTGTGCTCTGTTCAGAGCCATGTATCCCATACTTGGGGCACCTAAATTAGCTTTCTACCTCAGATGTGGTAAAAGATACTGTATTTTATTATATGGAGTTTTAATTTGTAAACCACCCAGAATAGTGTTTCCACTAAAAGGGCAGTATATCAATCCAATGCAATCCATTAATTACTGTTGTTACTGTTCAAGTAAAGTCCATCTCCTAGTCCAGCTAGCTCCCGTACATGAGATGTGGACAGGGTGCCATTTTGTCTTCACTTCAAAATGAAGTTAGTTCAGAGGCCAGCATTTTGCAGATGACACATAAGTATTCATATCCATCCTTAGAAAGAAAACTCCCAGCTGTACAAAATGGATTCCTTCCTGATTGCCATACAAAAACGTGTGATTCAGTCATTTTCTGGCCACTTCCCAATCCTTGTTTTTAAAATGTTGTCAGTCATTGTGAGTCACCTGGACTTTTCCATCCCACTTATAGAGGAAGACATGGCTTTCTCAGCAAGGGTGCATTTATCCTCTCTACCTATCCTTTGCCAGAAGCCCCTAAGCCTAACACCCTCCTCGAAAACTATAATACAACAAAGCAAAAGTCTGGACCATGAGATGGAGGGTGTGACTACCTTTCACAGTTTGTGTCAGAGTTGGCACAGTTAAGAAAAACAAAGTCTGTGACTCCATGACATAAAGCTAAGCATAGAGAACCTGAGCCTTTTTCCAAGAGAAATTGTTTCTTTTTTTTTTTCAGCCAGCAGAGGGTGGTTTATTTTGTATCAATTCAACTGGCCTCAGAGCCCTATCCCACTGACAATAAAATCCATGCTCTGCTGGGGGAAAAAACACCATGACACAAACTGAAGCATATAAACAAGCCACGTCCGCTCCTCTGCCCAGGAAGAGAGTTTTTGTGCTCCCTGCCAGAGTTTCATTTATTTTGAGGTAGCTTCCAATTAATTGCTTCCGCATATGTGAAGGCCCCTGCTCTGTGTTTCTTTGCTTTTTTTTTTACAGAGGCCAGTGGGCCAAGCCCAGCTGTCCTTCCCTCCCTCTTCACCCTCACCACTTCCCTCCCCTTATGCCCCATCCCTCAACCAACCTCTTTTCCTCAACCCCACAAATCCCTCCTGTTTTCTGTTCCCTTCAGTCACCTGCCACCACCCTTAACCCTTGTGTGACACCCGTGATCCGGGTCGTGAGGTGATGCTGGGAGTGCCGTCTCGCCCAAAAGCCTCCGTGGGCACTCAGACAGCCCCCAAGCCGTTCCCACCCCAGATGCTACACCAGTCCGTTGATACACTGGACTTGGAAAAGGGGCTGAAGGGGTTAAATATAGCTACCCAGACTCCTCTGGTTTGGGCGGGAAAGGAGAGGAAGGATCCTGAGGAGGGAGCGGCAGGGGAAGTCAGTCACCGATGAGCAGGGGAAGAAGGTGGATGGGAATGGGTGTCCATCCAAGACCCCTGGTCAGGTAAATGGGAACAGGTCTGTCTTACTAAACAGGAGGCAGAAGAGAGAAGGAGGAATGAGGCTAGGGTCCGCCCCTCTTATTGGGGAGAGAGAGAGACCCGGGAGTGGCGTAGGAGGTTAGTAGAGGAGAAGAAAAGAGTAGAGAGAGAGAAAGAAGAGAAGACCAGATGGCATCTGGAGGAATTGAAGAGACTGGGGTACTATCCGGACCTTGGGAACACCCCGGGGCAGAGACCTCCATACCCTGGGGATATGCAGGGTTCGAAGAGATGACCCCATTATTAACGACGGAGCGTGAAGACTTCGATCCCGAAGAACCCTCACAGGTTCAGGCCGGTCCATGGGCGTCGAAGTCAAGTAACCTGTTCGACGAAGATTGGGCGCCCCTGTATGAACCGTTACTTCAGCAGGAGAAGTTTGTTCCCAAGTTGATTGACATTTCTATCCCTTTACCCCAGTTAAATAAAGAAGACAAATGGTTTTGTTCAAATGCGTCTACAGCTTTATTTGGGATGGGGGAGGTGAAGAATAGCGGACCCTCACACCTTGCCCTCCACCTCTTTCATGACTTTGTATGATTTTTATATGGGACCCTCACCAAACCACCATCAAATTATAAATCCCATCTGTGCCCAGAGGTTACCAATCCAAGGCATGCCTGGAATCCATGATTTTGTGCTTTGGGGAAATCGTATATATATATATATATATACGATTACCCCAAAGCACAATATATATATATATATATATTTCATAGAGATTCATCCATGCTTGGGACCCATGTTTCTCTGATTTCGGGTGACCCTATATATAAAAACCATTGGGAGAGTTTCTCCAGGAATTGGAGCCCAAAGGGAAGGGCTCCTCCTCCACCGGTTTGCTCTCTAGGTGGAAGGTTTATGTTTCTTGCATCTAGGGGGGAGAAACCACTCTCCTCTCTGTATGTTTGTACATTTATGTGTGCTTATGCAGTGGGTTTGCTGGAGGGGGAGACTCCTTTCCCATTTGTCCCTCGGCCTTTCCATTCTCCCTGCCTCAACTGCCCCCATCAGGCCCACCTGACAGGAAATGAAGGCAACAGCGAGATGGTACTGGCAGGGCGAGGACTGTAGCAGAACCCAAAAGATGATGTCATTCCTGCATGTCAATCAAGGGATAGAACAGGAGGGGCGGAGTCAGAGTGGCAGTTAGACAGCTGGGAGAGACAGAAGACAGTTGGAATAAGATAGGGATAGAGTAGGGACAAGAAAATGTGGAGAGAGTGCTAGGGTTTAGGAATAGATAAGAAGGGGTTAAGAAAGGAAATTGAAAGAGTAAAATATATTGAACAAGCAGGAATGAACACATAAGCATAACATAAGGAATACCAGTGATTGAATACATGATTTAATATATGCATACCTGACCCAGTTATATATTTGATTCTCCTTATGATTTTATTCATTAATAAAAGAATATTTGATCAAACCCTTTGATTCCTAAATTATATGATCAGCTCCTATGTGTGTGGGATTTGAATTGGTATTAAGATAATACCTGGTGGCAGCGAAAAGGGCGTATTTACCTTTGTAGAGCCCACAGCTATAAAGGGGCAACAAGGGGGATCGCCACAAGTGGTGGCAGCGGTGGGATTCGAAAGATAATTCAGTGAGCCAAAAGATTACAGTAAACCAGAGAAAACTTGAATTTCCTGAGCATAGAGAACCTAGTAGTCTCGTGCTATCAGGGCAGGAGTGGGACCCTTGAAAGTGTCTTGGTGAAAAGCTTAAAAAAGGGACTCCTGAGTGCAGCCCAGGGAAGGACTACAGAAAAGGAGAAGCTCTGAGGGAAAATTCAACAGTTTAAGGTTTACCTCAAGATTGTGAAAGACCAGGTGGGCTAGCTTTGGGGTCCTAGGCTCTGAGAAGAGAGGGCTGAGGGGACAAGAAGCGGAAGCCGGGGTCAAAACACAGATCTGAGGGAAACAGAAACAAGCAGAGAAGCCTGGAAACTGAAAAAAAAAAAAAAAAAAAAACAGTAATAAGTGTGTGGCTGAAAGCAAAAAAAACCCAAAAAGAAACAGTGTATCCCACAAGGAGCTCAGGCAGGGTGCTTGGAATAACAAAATAGCGAAGCAAGCCTAGAGCAGGCTGTCTAAGCTACTAAGTATCTCTCCCTAGCACAGAGGGAAAAAAATTAGGTCCCTTTTAAAACCAGGCTTGTGTTTTGAATCTGAGAACACAGATAAGCCATGCCTCCGAAGAGAGGGAAAAAGTTAACAATAGAGGTACCTGAAGGACAAGGGTTACCTCACAAAGAGGAAGGTACTTTTGAGGTAGCTGAGCAGGAGGATGCTACTCAGGAGGAGGATGCCTCAAGGGGAGGAGAAACTACTTTAACCCCTCAAGAATTTCAAAAATGGAAATTGGAGAAAGAGTTTCAATTAAGAGAATTACAGCTCAAAAATGAAGCTGAAGCCAGACAATTAGCCATGGAGCAACAAGGGGGATCGCCACAAGGACATACACACATCACCACAAAAGTTTGAGATTCTGGCTGAAATCCAAATGTCTTAAGCACAAATTGAGAAAAATACTCTTGCTCTGCCAGTTTATTCTAGCAGTGGGAACAGCCCCTCAATTTCCAGTGGCTTCCAAAGGGAGAAGTTGTAGGCGTGTTCTAGACATTCTCAGTGAGATACCTTATTACAGCAGGATAAGTCCCTTCATCTGACCTCCTGTTGTCTCCCTTTCTCCAAACAATGTTTGATTTTTCTTTTTAATATTTTGCTTATCCAGTTTAGCTCTACCAGATAAGTGCTATGTCAGGTCTGAGAAAATTAAAAGAGAGAGAGAGCATATGTGAATAAGTGGGGAAGAGGGCAGTATAAATAGGGTAGAACTGTGTTCCCCATGGAAAATGAACCAACTGGAAAGTGTGGTGTGGACTCTTGCAATGGGATAATTAATCATACTGGTGTGGTTGACTACAGCAGTTTCAGCAGGCTGGAAACTACCAGGGACCCGGTTTTCAAAACTTTGAAGCAAACCACATGTTACTTCTTGTGTAGTTGCATCCTGAGTCCCATTAATTGATTAGCCTAAAACTACGCCTGCCCTATTGGAAACTATTACTAGTAGGTATGTGAACTTAACAGAACTTGAGCATTTCTTCCAGTATAATACCAGCAGCACATGATGCTATATTTAGAGTAAAGATAATCAAGTTGAAAGCACATTTTGGTAGATCAGAAACAACGGTCAAATAATTATTTAAGAGCAGCTTTATTTATTTATATTAACTGCTCTGAGTTTGGATAGGGAGGCTGGAATGCTCCCTCATAGTAAAGGTTTCTATTAGCTGCTGGTGAGAGAGGCCAACAGATTTATCAGCCTGCAATATAAACCCATGAGATCAATTCCTTCACAGCTTTAGCTTGCCAAGTCTCAGACCACTCATACAGTTTCATTCTACTCTCTTTGCCAATCCAAAGAAACCTACTTTTACAATGACTTCGTTGAGAAACTGAGTGTGATATATGAAATATATGTATTATATTTTTGGTGAAATGCATATTCTTTTCAGATTCCATATCTCATTCAATTCAAGTACAGTTCAAAAGTCTAAGGAGGAGAAGGAGAAAGGGCTAAATATTGTGCAATACGGTGTGTCAGAATATTTATATGACAGGAGTAGACTGCATTTCTGAAATCTGTTTAAGGAAGGTTTAAGGAAGGTTTCCTTTTGTAGGGATGAGTACTTTGATTATATACAATAGGAACATGTCCTTTGCACAAATGTGCAAAGTCTTTCACTGACATGTAACTGGTATATTAAGCACAATTTTCTTCCTGTTTTCTACAGGATAAAGCAAATGCAGAATTCTTGTTGTTTTCAACACAAAGAGCAACTAGAAGAGAGAAACAAATAGGCTAAAATCCTCTTAATGGCACCTACTGACTTAATGAAACTGGCATACAGTATATCTTGGCAGTGAATTGCCCCAAGATAGGAAGTTAGTGGAGGCATTTGCTATTGCATGCCAATTCTTGTGACTCAGGTACAATAGCAGGTGCCAAGGCTAACTTCTTAACCTGTGGCAGTTTGCTGCTGAGATTTACTCTGATTGCATTACATCAATGTAAAAACTCAATATGATTTTCATTCGAATTGCTTCAACATTCATTTATGGGACTAAAATTATGGGACATGAAATATAGTGAAAGGAAGGAAGGGTGGGAGGAAGGAAAGTTACTTATTTAATTTATACCTGAGAATAATCTGCACATTTCATTTCCTCAATGGATGTTCTAGCAGATACAGTATCTGTGCATCATCCACTATCCAGCAGGGCCATAAACATGCTGCATCTCTTATCTCAGTTTGTGGGGCAAACCAATGAGTGGACAGGCCACAAGATCAGGCATACCATTCAAAGAATAAAGAAAGTAGTCTTCTCCCGCCCCTGCTTCCCTTGCAGTCTACACATGACTCAGGAATATTGAAATCTTTGATTTTTGTGGAGTATTTAAAAGGGTTAAGAAAGAATCCTGCTAAGATAAACTACTACTAGAGGCAGGGGGCTCCACTCTTAGGTATCAGAGTAGACCTTTACTTCTGTGAATTCTGTTACTCTCAAGTGAAATTACTTCCCAGTTTCCACTGAAACCTGTGACAATGCCCTTCAAAATAAGTACAATTCTGTGCTTTGTTGTCTGCGCAATGCTTGTCTTATTTAGCTGTTCCTCAAAATAAGACATCTGTTCACTAATGGGCAGAGTGATGCCCGATGCTCTTACACAATGAAGGAAACACAGCTTTAATCATTATGGCTACCCTGATGCTTGTCTGCTGCCAGTTCCTTCTTTTAAGGCAATGACAATTCCAGGCCTCCTTCTCATATTCTGGTTGGCCGAGATTCTTTACTGTACGTTAGACATCTGTCTTGGCATGGAAGGTGGACAATACTTCTGCTTTTTCATGCTAAGCAAGGCTGTAAATTCCAAACTTGGAAGCAGTTTATTGCCTCTTTGCACATATGGAAACCTCAGACTGTGAGTTAGAACTCAAAGAAATATTACTGTTACACAGGGCAGTATAAACCTTTCCCCCATATTGAAGTTGTTTGAGTTCAACTGATATTAACCCTATACTTTAGCTCACAGCCCCAGACAAAAGAAAGCAGAAATAAGGCAAATGCCATTCGCTTACATTTGTCCCTTACTATCCTTGCTTCTCTCATTTTCTCCTCTCTCTCTTTGTAGTTTGTGATGCCTTATGGAGAAAGAGAGGCTTGAAATGTTGCCCCGTCTGCACGAGCCCTGGGATGCAAAACACGCTAATCAACAGCTGGCACCCATGGAGATTAATGGGTACCTCTGTTCAGAGATGGACATGGTGGTGCTGCGGGCTAAACCGCAGAAGCCTGTGCTGCAGGGTCAGAAGACCAAGCAGTCGTAAGATCGAATCCACGTGACGGAGTGAGCTCCCGTTGCTTTGTCCCAGCTCCCGCCAACCTAGCGGTTCGAAAGCATGCAAATGCAAGTAGATAAATAGGGACCACTTCAGTGGGAAGGTAACAGCGTTCTGTGTCTAAGTCGCACTGGCCATGTGACCACGGAAGATTGTCTTCAGATAAAACGCTGGCTCTATGGTTTGGAAATGGGGATGAGTACCGCCCCCTAGAGTCGAACACAACTGGACAAAAATTGTCAAGGGGAACCTTTACCTTTACCTGTTCAGAGATAAAGTTCTGGTGTTGGGCTTCCAGTTTCATAATGTGTTTGGGTAGATGTGTCTTGCCAGTGTATCCTAGGGGTGGGAAATCTTTCACCTTCAAGTGCTTTGGACCTCATCTCTCTGAAGACAGAGTCAGCACACTCAGTTGTAAGGGCCTGTGGGAATTGTAATCTACAACATCTGGAAGACCTTCTTAAAGGTGTAGCCTCTTTATCCACATTGCAAGCTGTGGAGGGGGTTGGTAGTTCTTTTGTTTCTCTTCTTGAGCAATGACTGGGCAGTGACTAGGAAGCAAACTTAATTTCCTGCTTAACTGGGGGTGGCAGTGGGGAGAAAAGGGGAGTAAAAGGAAAACTATTTTCTACAGATTTCATTGTTGTTGCTGTTGTTGTTTCTATTAACATCTGTCATAACAATTGTAAAAATGAGCTTGTTTTGTGTTTCCCACCCCCAAGCAGCTGTTAAGTCACAAGTGTTACCAAAGGAAAGCACAGCTCCACAGAAACTTACTGCGGAGCTCTTTGTTATGTTAACACCATGTTTGGAGAGCACTTAATTTGCTCTCATGTGAAAAAGTCCTTATGCATAAGAGGCTGTATAAACAGAGCTCCAGAGATGACTTATGTGAACTTACGTTTTATTTGCAAACAGGGCAGTGTTAAAACACATAAAAACTAATTACTTGACTGTTTTCTCAATATGATGTTACCATTCTCACACAAGGCATTTTAAACACACACACACAGACATACACTATTGACCACATCTAAGAAAGACTGGGGCTTTGAATGCGGTTATGTCAATAGCTAGCTCAACACTGTGTCTCAATGCAGGACACTATACTAACTTTACTGTAGGGTGATTGTGGGGGCCTCCAGATGTGGCTGGACTGCATCACACCAGGTTTAATCCACATAGTCAATAGTGAGTGATCATGGAAGCTGCAGGCCAACCGTACATGGTGGGCCCAGCAAGGCAGCTGCCTCAGGTGGTGGGGTGCTGGAAGGTCAATTTGCAACCTTCCACCAAGCTCATGACTGCCTCACTGCTCCCTTCGCTTTAACTGGGCCTCAGTCTGTGGCTCTTCCTGCCTTACATGGCTACCTCGCACATTCCACAGATGTCCATTCTTCTTTGCCTCTATTTACGTTTGCCTGCTCTGGGTAGACACCGGCTACTTTGCATGATTGGTGAGAGGGCAAAAGATAAGAAAGCTAGTAATCCTGAGAATGCTATGGGGAAAGAGGGAGTGAGATAAAGCCAGTGCACTTTCTTGTCACTAAAAAGACTCAGTAGCCTCACCTCAGTTCTCCTCCCCATTTTCCTA
This sequence comes from Pogona vitticeps, assembly GCF_051106095.1. Lineage (NCBI taxonomy): Eukaryota > Metazoa > Chordata > Lepidosauria > Squamata > Agamidae > Pogona > Pogona vitticeps. The sequence goes on along the minus strand of NC_135784.1, from coordinate 241,344,121 downwards.
CATTGTTGGGCCAGCTTTTCTTGCCTCTTGGAGCCTTTTTGCTAGGGTTTCCATCTTACTTGTCTGGTCCAGGTTTCACATGGATTTCAGACATGCTACCCTGTGCCCATTTAGCCATCAGCCAGTCAAGAGTTGAAATTATTATTATTACTTTCAAATAAAGTAAGTTTCTAGCCCTTATGAAACTGGAAGTATAGGACAAAATATGTGGTCATTATTTTGGCCAATTGCTTTGCAAGAAACAAACCTGTCTGTGTGATTAGCCAGTAAATGAAACCACAGGGTATATTATCCTATGATTATATGGTCTTCCAGAAATATAAAGTTCCTTTTTATCTTCCACAGACTTCTGGCAGCTCTAAGGAAAGAAAGAATTCACAAAAAGGGGCACTTTCAGATGTCAGAAGCTATTAGGACCGAATATGGAGATGCTTTCCTATACACAAAGGTGTCAGTCCGGGGTACATTTTATCCCTTTATCTGTTCAATCAGGATGCAGAACATATCATACAGAAAGGATGGATTAGATTCAGATGAAGGAGGAGTGAAAACTGGTGGAAGAAACATCAATAATTTATGACTCTTTAAAAATAATGCTTTAATGTTATTTTTCATCTTCATGCATTATTTTATGTTCCGTTTTCTCCTAAATGTTCTTCTGCATGCAGCCCAGATTAGTGGCTAGCCATTAGATGGTTGTGATATAAGATCAATAAATATATAAATATTCAGCTTATAGCATCCTACTGACAAAAAGCAGCAATGACTTGAAATGATTGTTAGAGAAACTAAAAGAAGAAAGTGGCTAAGCAGAATTGCAGTTGAATGTTAAGAACACAAAAATGATGACTATAGAAAATTACTCAACTTTAATGTTAATGGAGAAATTGAAATATTTCGGGATTTTTATATCTTCATTCAATCATCAATCTAAATGGAGACTGCAGTTGAAAAATCAGAAGACTGAAACTCAGAGGAGTGCAAATGAAGTAAGTAGAAAAGATAATCAAGTATAAGAATGTGACAAGACCAAGACCAAGATCATCTATACTATTGTATTACTGATTACTATGTGTGGGTGTGAAAGCTGGATGGTGAAGAAAGCTGACAGGAAAAAAAATTGATTAATTTGAACTGGGGTGCTGGAGGAGAACTTTGCAAAAGGAAGCCACAGGACTGAATTTATTAGAGCAGAGCAGGTACATTCAGGACAAGACATTTTGGAGATCTCTCATTCATAGGGTCACCATAAGTCAGAAATGACTTGACGGCATATAACAACAACAACCAAGTTAATGGCATATTGAAAGAATAATGCATCAGGAGTACACTGATTCATGCCAAAGAAGCAGAAGCCCCTAGCTCTGTGACCGAAAGAAGCAGAACAGCTCTTAAACGGGCAGGACGGGTTGATCTAAATAGAAACGTATGTGGACAATGCAAAGCAGTTCAAAGCAAACCGAAACAACAGTGATCCAAAATACTGATCTGTATACCTTTATGGACAGGCCCTTAGTACCTCTCAGTAGTACCTTTGTCATGGCCTCATTCTTACTGCCAGTTGCCGCACCATGCATTGGTGTGTGTGGGGGGGGGAGGGTGCATTTGCCATCCCTGTGTCTCACCACGCGAGGCAACCGCCAGTAGAGACCTTAATGGTAAGACTGGCCATGACTCACAACTCTGTAAAGTTCACCTGATGTGGGAATGCTCCACAAGTTTCAAAATGACAAGTTTCAAAAGGTTATATGTAGGTAAGAGGATAACCCAAAATTCCATGCACTAAATTAAAGTCTTTTCTCATTATTCAGGCAACATTAGAGTGGAAGGATGCATTTTTAAAAAATCATTTCTCTAGTGTGCACCTCTAATTTCCAAATTACCCAGCAACCAAAATCAAAATGGAGTAAAGCGAAGAGGAATTAAGGCAGCCATCTGGAATGTATAACCCAGAAAGATCTGCAGTGCATTACATGGTCTGGAAAGTGGCTGGTTGAATTCCAGGGAGCTCAGATAGACTTCAAAGTCTGGCTGCACATCAGTGGAACTGTGGATCAGCTCAGATATTTCAAATGGGTGTCAATGGATGAATTTGTTATTTCTTTTTTATCACTTGCGTTTGTGTGGGAAAACGTAACAATGGATGGGTTTCTCTATTAATTTCATGCTGGCTGCTTTTTGTTTGATGTTCAGATATAGACTGTGTATTTTCTAACACTTCTTTCATCTTGTTCCGAATGTTACATAGTTGTGTCTCAAGCCATGAAAGGTTTTAACCAAAACCCAGACAAACCAAGACGTGAATTTTGTAAATAATTTGTTTAGTAAAAAACATATTTTTTCATCATTTCATGCGTTACAAGGAAGTATGATGAGAAATAACAGATTGATTAGACTTAACTTGAGGGAAAGGGATTCCATCAGAATAATAGAATGAAAGAAGGGATTAAATCTCCCCTCCCTACATACCATAATTCTGACTGAGTTCAGTCCCCACAACAAGTCACCATCTTGTTGTGCACTTAGAGTTGCTGGGCCACATTGGATGTGAGAGAGGAAGGGAGAAGCCAAGGCCAAAGAACTGTCACACCCTCAAGGGAGGCACTCTTATGTTTCTCTTCTTTTCTGGCCACCTTCCTCAAATGGTGTTTTCCCAGAAAATAATGAGAGAATGAGCAGGTGTGCTAGCTCCATAACTGTCATTGTTTCTCCTTCATTACAAGGTCATGGAAGAGAGGAGGAAAACAAGGCTTTGGACACATCTGATCCTATGTATCATCTTATCTTGCCTTTTGGTGTTAACTGTCATTGGAGCTAGTAGCTAGTGATGATGAACTTCCTTCTCCATCTGTGGCCCTCCCTCTCCATGGTTGGAGAGGGAATGTGAGATTAGTCATGACTATTTTAAGTATCAAGGGATGTGGTGGCGCTGCAGGTTAAACTACAGAAGCCTCTGTGCTGCAGGATCTCAGAAGACCAGCAGTTGTAAGATCGAATCCATGTGATGAAATGAGCTCCCGTCACTTGTCCCAGCTCCCGCCAACCTATCAGTTTGAAAGCATGCAAATGCGAGTAGATAAATAGATACCACCATGGTGGGAAGGTAACGGCATTCCATGTCAAGTCACGCTGGCCACGTGACCACAGAAACTGTCTAAACGCTGGCTCTAGGGCTTGGAAACAGGGATGAGCCCCACGCGCTAGAGTTGGACACGACTGGACTAAATGTCAAGAGGAACCTTTACCTTTACTTTATTTTAAGTATCATTAACTTTAACAGACCTTTGATATGTCTGAACAACTTAAGATTTAAACCTGTATGCATAATTATTTTTACTCAACAATAGACTTCATAGCACAATGTAAATGTTTCGCAATGTGTTTGAGTTTGCTGTACTTCATCAGTATCAGAAGCAATCCTATGGTGCTTCCGGAGGGGAATGTTTCTTGCCCAGGGGATGCCCAAATGTGTTCACAGCCCTCATGTTCTTCAGGGAGGCTCCTTCCATGTCCCCCAGCTTGCTGCTGATTTTTTTTTAACTGATTGGGATTCTATCCCTCTGCCAACTTCTGAGATAGTTTAAAAAATTCCGTACATGCATGGCACGGAACATGGTGAGAATTATTTCTAAGTAAATATAAATAGGCTGGCACTCTGTGAGTTTTTGTCAGGAAAAAAGTGACACTGAGAAGTCTATATTCCATAAAAAACTTTAGACACATAACAAATAAGATAAAGGGAAGGCTAACATGCTACATGGGGCGCTGTGGGCTAAACCGCAGAAGCCTGTGCTGCAGGGTCAGAAGACCAGCAGTCATAAGATCGAATCCACGCGATGGAGTGAGCTCCCGTTGCTTTGTCCCAGCTCCCGCCAACCTAACGGTTCGAAAGCATGCAAATGCAAGTAGATAAATAGGGGCCACCTCAGTGGGAAGGTAACAGCGTTCTGTGTCTAAGTTGCACTGGCCATGTGACCACAGAAGATTGTCTTTGGACAAAACGCTGGCTCTATGGTTTGGAAACGGGGATGAGTACCGCCCCCTAGAGTCGAACACAACTGGACAAAAATTGTCAAGGGGAACCTTTACCTTTACCTGTTCAGAGATAAGGTTCTGGTGTTGGGCTTCCAGTTTCATAATGTGTTTGGGTAGATGTGTCTTGCCAGTGTATCCTAGGGGTACCTCTGTTCAGAGATGGACATGGTGGTGCTGCGGGCTAAACCGCAGAAGCCTGTGCTGCAGGGTCAGAAGACCAAGCAGTCGTAAGATTGAATCCACGTGATGGAGTGAGCTCCCGTTGCTTTGTCCCAGCTCCCGCCAACCTAGCGGTTCGAAAGCATGCAAATGCAAGTAGATAAATAGGGACCACTTCAGTGGGAAGGTAACAGCGTTCTGTGTCTAAGTCGCACTGGCCATGTGACCACGGAAGATTGTCTTCAGATAAAACGCTGGCTCTATGGTTTGGAAACGGGGATGAGCACCGCCCCCTAGAGTCGAACACGACTGGACAAAAATTGTTAAGGGGAAACTTTACCTTTACCTAACATGCTACTGAACGCTTGGCTACCTTTCTGTTCCAGTTACACTTCACCTTTATGCATGTGCTAGAGCAGTGGTTCCCAACCTTGAGTCCTCAGATGTTCTTGTACTACAACTCCCAGAAATCCTAGCCAGCATAGCTAGTGGTGAATACTCCTGGGAGTTTTAGTCCAAGAACATTTGGGACCCAGTGTTGGGAACGATTGGGCTAGAGCAAAAGAACAGGTGGAAAGTAGCCATGAGTGCAACTTCACTTATCTGAGAGCTTGCTGAAGAGCCCACACAATGTAATTAGCACATGGATCCATATCAGAGCTTAGAAAGGGCTTTCAGATTATATGTCCCTGAAAAGTCATGGATTTTAGCACAGAAACCATAGCAATCATAGCCAAATGCAGCGACAAGGAGATTCTGTAGTTGTAATAACATTTCAAAACTCTGATCCATACTTATTCCAAGAAATGCATTTTTGTGTAAGTTTTTTCTCTCTCTGATAATAGTGCTGTGCTGTTGAGTAAGATTTTTGTCAGTCAAGGGCGGGGGGACACTTTTGGTATGCAAAGAGAGGGGAAGTATTTCACTTTTTTCAAATGTGTGTGGCAGGAAGCAAGACTTTGACCAGTGCTACTAAGCCTCCTTGGAGTTCAGAACGAAGCAGGACAAAGGCTAATAGAGTTTTGTCAAGACAATAAGCTGGTCATCACAAACACTCTTTTCCAACAACACAAGAGGCGACTCTATACATGGAAATCACCAGATGGGCAGTATCGAAATCAGATTGATTATATTCTCTGCAGCCAAAGATGGAGAAGCTCTATACACTCAGCAAAAACAAGACCTGGAGCTGACTGCGGTTCTGATCATCAGCTTCTCATAGCAAAATTCAAGCTTAGACTGAAGAGAGTAGGAAAAACCACTGGGCCACTCAGGTATAATCTAAACCAAATCCCTTATGAATACACAGTGGAAGTAAAGAACAGATTGAAGGAACTAGGTTTGGTGGACAGAGTGCCTGAAGAACTTTGGATAGAGGCTCGTAACATTGTCCAGGAGGCAGCAACGAAAATCATCCCAAAGAAAAGGAAATGCAAGAAAGCAAAGTGGCTGTCCAACGAGGCCTTACAAACAGCAGAGAAGAGAAGGGAAGCAAAATGCAAGGGAGATAGGGAAAGTTACAGAAAATAGAATGCAGACTTCCAAAGAATAGCAAGGAGAGACAAGAGGGCCTTCTTAAATGAACAATGCAAAGAAATAGAGGAAGATAACAGAAAAGGAAAGACCAGAGATCTGTTCAGGAAAATTGGAGATATTAGAGGAACATTTTGCGCAAAGATGAACATGATAAAAGACAAAAATGGGAGGGACCTAACAGAAGCAGAAGACGTCAAGAAGAGGTGGCAAGAATACACAGAGGAATTATATCAGAAAGATTTGGATATCCCGGACAACCCAGACAATGTAGTTGCTGACCTTGAGCCAGACCTCCTGGAGAGTGAAGTCAAGTGGGCCTTAGAAAGCCTGGCTAACAACAAGGCCAGTGGAGGTGATGGCATTCCAGTTGAACTATTTAAAATCTTGAAAGATGATGCTGTTAAGGTGCTACATTCAATATGCCAGTAAGTTTGGAAAACCCAACAGTGGCCAGAGGATTGGAAAAGATCAGTCTACGTCCCAATCCCAAAGAAAGGCAGTGCCAAAGAATGCTCTAACTACCGCACAATTGCACTCATTTCACACGCTAGCAAGCTTATGCTCAAAATCCTCCAAGGTAGGCTTCAGCAGTATGTTGACCGAGAACTCCCAGAAGTACAAGCTGGATTCCGAAGAGGCAGAGGCACTCGAGACCGAATTGCTAACTTGCGCTGGATTACGGAGAAAGCCAGAGAGTTCCAGAAAAATATCTACTTCTGCTTCATTGACTATGCAAAAGCCTTTGACTGTGTGGACCACAGCAAACTATGGCAAGTTCTTAAAGAAATGGGAGTGCCTGGCCACTTTATCTGTCTCCTGAGAAACCTATATGTGGGACAGGAAGCAACAGTTAGAACTGGTCATGGAACAACTGAGTGGTTCAAAATTGGGAAAGGAGTACGGCAAGGCTGTATATTGTCCCCCAGCTTATTTAACTTATATGCAGAATACATCATGCGGAAGGCTGGACTGGAAGAAACCCAAGCCGGAATTAAGATTGCCGGAAGAAATATCAACAACCTCCGATATGCAGATGATACCACTCTGATGGCAGAAAGTGAGGAGGAATTAAAGAACCTTGTAATGAGAGTGAAAGAGGAGAGTGCAAAAAACAGTCTGAAACTCAACATCAAAAAAACTAAGATCATGGCCACTGGTCCCATCACCTCCTGGGAAATAGAAGGGGAAGATATGGAGGCAGTGTCAAATTTTATCTTCCTGGGCTCCATGATCACTGCAGATGGAGACAGCAGCCCTGAAATTAAAAGATGCCTTCTTCTTGGGAGGAAAGCGATGACAAATCTTGACAGCATCTTGAAAAGCAGAGACATCACCTTGCCAACAAAAGTCCGAATAGTCAAAGCTATGGTTTTTCCTGTCCTGATGTATGGAAGTGAGAGCTGGACCATAAAGAAAGCAGACCGCCGAAGAATTGATGCCTTTGAATTGTGGTGCTGGAGGAGGCTCTTGAGAATCCCCTGGACTGCAAGGAGAACAAACCTATCAGTTCTAAAGGAAATCAACCCTGAGTGCTCACTGGAAGGACAGATCCTGAAGCTGAGGCTCCAGTACTTTGGCCATCTCATGAGAAGAAAAGAGTCCTTGGAAAAAACCTTGATGTTAGGAAGGTGTGATGGCAAGAGGAGAAGGGGACGACCGAGGATGAGATGGCTGGACAGTGTCTGCGAAGCAACCAACATGAACTTGACACAACTCCGGGAGGCAGTAGAAGACAGGAGGGCCTGGCGTGCTCTGGTCCATGGGGTCACGAAGAGTCGGACACGACTAAACGACTAAACACACACACACACACTAAGCCTCTGAAGGTGAGTATTCCAAAAAGTTTTGTCTGGAAACCATTTACAGTGTGGGTTGGTGCTGATAGCAGAAGGTGCTATACGCTGGATACTACAATGAGAGAGGTTAATATGGGCATATCTATTTCAAGGTTTGCGGCATATCAGAATTATGTTCTTATGTCCTGTCAGGTTGCTTTTAACTTATGGCAACCTGATGAATTGATAACATCTAAAAGCCCCTGTCATTAATAGCACTGCTTATATGTCCTAAACTAAAGCTTATTTTATTAAATTCAGCCATCTCATGGTAAGTCTTTAAATTCATCCATTACGAAGCTTACCTTTCAGAAGCAGAAGACATCTTCCACTTCCAGAAAGGTGACTTATGGAAATCAGCCTTTCCCCCTTCATGATCCATTTTCCCCCAAGTTATTCAAGTGTTTATATAATGCTTCATTATAATTCCCTTTGGAACATTTAATTTCCTCTTTAGTAGCCTACACCAAAACACAGCTTCATGATAAACTTGTCCACTAACGAGCATTTGAAAATGGGATTCTGTGTTCAATTTGTTATGTGTTTGTAAGCAATTTTCAGCCCAGCACTAAGCAATGTGTTCATACATGTAATACTTAATGGTAAAAGTAGGGTGTATTCTTCATGTTCATAATTATCTAATGAAGAGACATGCTTCTTGTGTTCATAATTGTTTAATGAGTAAGGACAACCTTCCTTCTTTTCTAAAGCTGCCATTCGTCCTTTGCATGATTTTATATGCCATCAAGCTGACTTTTTCCCCCTTTGATGGTTACTGTGCTGATGAAAAGTCATAGATTTAACCACACTAACACAGATTTAACATGAAGCCCCTGGAGGGACTGATTTGGAAAAGACGCTGTGGAATGAGTCATCTGATCTACCACACAAGATATAATCATGTCCTCTTCTTTCTCACATTTTATTTTCAAATGGCAGGCGGGGTATGTGATTTTACAGAATACATATCTGAAAACATAAAAGAGCTCTAAAGTGGTTAATTATAGTGGTAGGGGAGACAAGCAGCAAGTTTATAGATAAGATACATATGGCATGTTGTCAAAGGAACATCGTTTTCTCATTGCTGCATTCCAGAATGATTAATCAACTTCTAAAGCAAGTCAGAACATCTTTGAATGATAGGTGTTCACTCTACACACACACACACACACACGCGCGCACGCGCGCACGCGCACACATGCTCCATTTTCTAGACAAGAGCTGACTCTGACCTCACTTTGTTGCTGAAGAAGATGGTAGTGTAATGAGACAATGCAATTTTCATTTGCATATCAATACTGGGCAAATCTCAACATACTGTCCTCTCACCACAGAAACCCACAGATTAAGATACCCTCAGATTTAACACTCACTGTGGATCATGCCATGGACACATGAGCCAAATGTTGCCTTCCTATTTGAGTTTGTATCATAAATTTGCAATCACATGACACTTGGCCATTAGTGAATCATTTACCTAGCAAGTGTGCTAACTGTGCATCATTTCTCACTCATACTTTTTTTTGTTAAGGATCTTTTCAAAAAAAAATGTGTTGCTGTGTTTGTGAATGGTCTCATCACAACTTCTTTGAATTATCATCGTGCATGTCCTTTTAAACTGTTTAATTTTTTTTTATTATTGTTCCCCAGGGTTTGTGTCAATGTGTCAGTTAACTTCTGTCAAATGGTCTCAACAAGAGGGTCTAGGAGCTTATTGAATTGGAAGAAAATGACTTGGTAACCCAAAATACATCAATATGCACATCCTGGAATAAATACCATGTGACCACAAAGCACAACAGGAATGTGATTAAAAGTTGTATAACCACAGGAGGACATTTTGCTGGTGTGACTCTAGCCTCACTGGATTATATCCCAGGATTTTCAGAGTCCCTTGAGCAAGAATATCTGTCTTTGTGGCTTCATTATAACAAGGTTATACATTATAGGCTAAGAAAACATAGCTACAACTGACTGTAAAAGGTATGATGCTATACTTACCAGAAACTAAGCCTGGAAACTAAGCCAGTTTCAATGAAAACTGTGTGTTCTGCTCTTACTGTGCTAGAAATCCAGCAGTTTTATCATCATCATCATTATTATTGCAATAATCAGTTCATCAGGAAGAGTATGCTTTACATTACAATAGTGTAGTCTGCCCAAAAATATTAGGGTCGAGGAGGAATAACATTTGGATTTACCTGTCTTTTCTTTCTAACACTCTCTGCAAAAGACAAATTTTGGAAGAATTTACTTTTCAAAAAACATAAAAATAAATGCTGAGGCTTCGGGTGACTATATAGCAGGGGTCGGCAATTAATTTCTATGGGGGGGGCACATGAAAAATCTGAACTGTGTTCAGGGGCCGAACCAACTTTACTTAAAAATAAAATAAAACAGTGATGTTATGATTGTTTTTATTTTAAACTTGTTAATCTTCACAAATACTAAAGAGGTTTCCTGTGGTATGTTAAAGATAAACAACTGATCAACTTTAGACAAAAAGCTATAAATGGTTTTGATGTTCAACTTGTTCAGTGAGAGGAATCCAGTCTGTCTTGGGCTTGAACAAGTGCTTGAAGCAAAGACCAGCGGGCTGGACAGGAGCGGCTTGTGGGCCGTATGTGGCCCTCGGGCCGCACTTTCCCCAGTTCTGCTATATAGGCATACTAGGCTTTCAGATACTGTATTGTGTTCTTTCTCTCTATGGTGAGAAACTGATATATTGGATCACAGACTTATAAAGGTGAAACAAAGTTAAGGAAATGCAGGATCGTTAGCTGGGAGAACTAAACCACTTTCAGAGTCAAATGTTCTGGAATGTAATGGGCCACTGCTCTCTAGCTGTAGGATTGGCAAAACGGATGGGTTCTGGCTAGAGGTGGGCAGAGACTGCCAGTTCAGTGGTTCGTGTCAGTTCATTTGGTAGGCACACAGCTGATCCATGGCTTTGTGCCCCGCCCCCTCCAGAGGCCTCTCAATCAGAGGCAGGGCTCTGGATTCCCTGCCCCTCCTCCTCTAGGTGGGCCATCTCTTGTTCTGGCCAATTTCTTGTAAAATTCAATGAGCTTATTTCTCAGTACATATGTATAGCATTGTACTGTAAAAACAGCAACAACAGCACATGAATTTCACAAGGAGATTTGGTAGCAAAACCAAATATTTAAACACTGAAGACTAACAGTTTATTTCAGTCTAAGCTCCCACCACCCCGTTGTTTGTACTGAAGATCTTCCTATTGATTTTAGGCTATTTTTCGTTGATAATATACATTCCACTGGAAGGGAAAGTATAGAAAATTCTGAATCAACCCAAGACAGTCTCCCTGTGTAGTTGAGTCCTAAGAGAAAGTATTTTGTGAGGTACTCAGGTGCTTCAGAACATCTTGGGAAATTGATACGGACATGGAACTTTATAGAGACGAGGGGTCACTGGGAGGAAAGACAGTATTTAATTGATGATTCCAAGCACTGGTTGTACTATATGCTAGCAAGGATAACTAGCGAAGCTGTTTCACAGACTGAAGTGAAAATTTGAGCTGCCCTGTAACTCTGATTAGCTATCTCTGCATTTTTCTATGGAGTGAGCTCAGCAATTCAGTGGAGTTTTGAAGAGGTGTTTTTTTTTTTTTTTAGTCCTGCAGAAGGGCACAGTTTTTATTCCCACATGGCTCCATGCAAGCTATACCTTTAATGGCAGAATTGAACCTGTGGTGGTGAAGTTCCATGTGATCTCCTTCACCACAAAGCTCCCACAAGAGACTGGTGATGCAGGAAGAATCACTGCAATACTACTTCTGCAACCCAAGAACCAATCTCAAATGCTGAGAAATCAAGTGAAACAAAGTGATAATGTGTGGCTCTCCTCTTCATATCCCTGCCCCTCACTGTGAGGTAGACTAGGCTGAGAGGGAGTTGGTGGCCTGACCTTGCCAAGTTAATGTCACACCTTCAGAATTTAAACTGAAGTTTTTCCAGTCCAAGTTTAAAACTCCTAACACTTTGCTAGTCTCCTCTGCATGTGTTGACCAATCTGAAAACAGTGAAATCAAACATACAATAGATTGACTTGATTATTGGCTTGCAAACATATTTAATCTTATACGTGATTAATCATATTTAAACTTATGTGTACTAAATAAAAAAAGTGGGATGAGTGAGGAATGGAAGCTTCAACATTGGACCATGAAATGTTCGTTAGAAGCCTTGGGGAAGCCTGTTCTTGTTTTTCTTACCATATCCTCCTTGTGACATATTTTTGGATAACTCCATAGCCCTGAGCATTTCCTCTGTTCATATAATCTCTCCCATGTTCTCACACGTCACTAATTCAGTTTGACCTGACTAGGCATCTTTGTTTATTTTCTTTCCCACTGTTGCATCCGCTTAAGATTCCTTTTGCTTCGATTCAAAAAGAAATACTGTCAATCATAGGCAAAAGGGCACTGCATATGTAATCCATATGAAAACAATTTTTATTGTCTTTCCGTTATGTTGGATTGTTTTGCTCCCTGCCAATGACTGAGATGACATTAAAAAAATAACAGAGATTAGTTTAATTCAGCTGAAGATTATTTTTCATCTGTGGTGACTCCAGACATCCATCTTCCTTCCTTCCTTCCTTCCTTCCTTCCTTCCTTCCTTCCTTCCTTCCTTCCTTCCTTCCTTCCTTCCTTCCTTCCTTCCTTCCTTCCTTCCTTCTAAATTAGAAGAATTTTAAACATTTAATGCCATTATTTTACAAATATTCCTGCATCATTTTTGCAAACCTGTTTGTTTTGATGCAGCTGCCCATATTAAGCAAGGTGTTCATGTACATGTTCTATGAACGAAAAACAAGAGCTTTGATGCCATTTCAATACCTATTATGGGCTCCCTTGTGAAGCCAGCTATGTGCTGATTTTACTGCTCAGGATAATAGCTGGGGTGTTTTTACCTTAGGTTTTCTTTAATTTGAATTACTGTTCAACAATTAGCAGTTAAACATGGCTTATAAATGACAGACAGACAGACAGACAGACAGACAGACAGATAGATAGATAGATAGATAGATAGATAGATAGATAGATAGATAGATAGATAGATAGATAGATAGATAGATAGATAGATAGATAGATAGATAGATAGATAGATAGATAGATAGATAGATAGATAGATAGATAGATAGATAGATAGATAGATCCACCATGACAACAAAAAATCAAAACCAAACATTATGATATGTATGTAACCTGTGGGCTGTAGAGCAGGCATAAAATCCAAAGTGGGCCCTCTCCTGATTCTTGGGCTTCTGTGGCTTCCCAGGGATACCAACAGCAATAGCCGAGTTGAGGGCAATACATCTAGAAAAAAATGCCACAGAGAGGCTCCTTTGCATGAAGCAGAGTGTGAGCAAATAGTTCAGAGGACAAGAGTATGCATTTTAAAAGAAAAGGATTTTGCTTTTGTATTATGTGTTTAAGTATATTATCCACATTCTGGTTTTTCAAATCATACCAGCCATGCCCATGTGGGAGTTACAAATAAAAATAAAGAAAACGTACTGCCCCTAGACAATCTTTGGTATGTAGCTTCTTAAATTAACCACATTTGTCAGTGACTAGTCATCAATTTTAAATCACAGACCCTCACTTAACATGCTAGTGGTGCCTCAGAGCTGAATGCTTTATGGAAATAAATGTCAAAGATGAGGAGGCTTTTCCAAAACTGTTTTATTGCTTTCACTGCTCACATCGTAAACACCTGGTGATATGTCATTCCAACTCCATAATATAGCTAGGCTTCTTTCTTAATTAAATAAAATTGCTCATGTTGTCAGGTAACTAGGTTAGCCAAACAACATCCCATTGAGTATTTTCCAAGTATATTATTTGGAGGCAATGTTCCATTGCAGCTGGTCAACACTCTACTTTTCTCCACAATTCGCAAAGCAGACAAAATCCCAGTCCTGAGAGAAGCAACATACACATGGCTGACTTAAACCACAATCTATGCATATTTACTTGGACCTAAGTGCCCCTGTGAGACTCTAATCCCAGAGTAGTCTTCAAAGGGGGAAAGTAATAATTTTGCATCCATTTTTCAGCTACAATTAGTACATTTTAGATGTTTCGTGAAATAATGAATTTTTTTTTTCATTTCCAAAACAAAACACTATCCATAGGCTGAAATATTGTTGCTTTGTTACATAAAAGGTGTGATTGTTGCTGGGATTCTCAAATGGATGACAAGCCAGTGTGCACCCTTGAGAGTCACAACAGTAAATTAAGTATTTAATTGCTGGCAAGGAACAAATGAATGCTACACCTTTTGTCTTCTGCATGCATAACAAAGCAACAAAATTTAATACACCAAAGTGCCTTTAAAAATCTAAATGAGTTTTCACTGGATAAGCAGAATTATATAGCTCAGTGAATTGACTACAGGGAAATCACAGATGTATGTAGAGTGGCTACACACACATTGCCAAAGAAGAGGGCAGAAAAGGATAGATTGACATAAAATTGGCAAGTGTTATTTTATATGTAATAATAATCATGTGCTGTCAAATAAATTCTTACTTATAGCGACCCTTTTCAGGGGTTTCCAGGTAGTGAATACTCAGGAGTGGTTCACCATTCCCTTCTTCTGGGGGTGCCTTGGGAATGTGCAGCTTGCCCAAGGCCACACAGGCTGGCTCTGCTTGCAGGAGGCACAGTGAGGAGTCAACCACCAACCTCCGGCTCTGCAGCCACATACCTAAACCACAGAGCTATCCAGCCAGTAAATTTATACACAGAGGTGCAAGATTAGATGTGGTTACTATAATTAAGTAGAAATGGAAGACCTGGCACAAGGTGACTCCATAAAGGAAATCATGAACATTAGTTTGCAAGACCTGAGCAGATCTCTTCATGATGGGTTCTTTTGGAGATCAGTACATGGTCACCAGAACTCCAACACTGTTGCGGAGAGTTTTGAATTTTGGTTACATTCCTTTAGCTGTGCAGCAAAGGTGCAGGGATTCACAGAGCAGAATTAGCTCCAAGTTCCTCACCTTAGTCCACCCCTTTTTTCCCTCCTCAACGGACACTGACAGTCTCAATAACTCATTCTGACACATAGGTAGGAGAAAGAAATAAAACGTTTCATTTACTTAAAGTTGAACAGATCGACAGGAAACTGAACAAAGCGTAGCGGCCTCAGCAACAGGCCTCAACAGACATACTGTTTCCAAGAGACTGACAGACTTCTAACAGACAAAGGAGAGGGAGGAAAGCTCTTAGTACAGAGGTGTAGCTCTCTTGGAATTCACAGGCAGGGGACTATTGGCTAGTGCTGGATAGATTGACAGTAGAGATGGGGATATCTCTATTAATAAATGAATACGAATATCTCTGTCCTAGCTGGACCTAATGAGGGTCCAGCCCCCGGGACCAGCCCGTCTAGTCATGCATTACCCTCAATGGTGGAGAACCCATAGCACACTGTAGTGGTGGTCTGTCTTTGGCAGAAGCATACCAACGTGCCGACACTCCAGTTCAATTTATATAAAATAAATTTTATATATAAAAATTGAACTGGAGTATCGGCACGTTGGTATGGTGTGTGTGTGTGTGTGTTCTATATAAATAAATAGAACTGGAGTATACATATTTATATATAGGGTAGAATATATATTCTACCAGCATGTCTACACATGCATTACCCTCAATGGTGGAAAACCCATAGCACACTGTAGTGGTAACGTGCCGACACTCCAGTTCTATTTATTTATATAGAACATATATATATAAAATAAAGGGGCTCAAATGACAACTGGGGGTGGGTGGGTTTGACCACACACCAAATATAATGAGAAAGAACTGGTTTAAAACTTCACACACAATTGAATTTCAGATGTAATGCACAATGAAACATGGAATAAATACACAAGAAGCCTCCCAGTGGGGTAGATTTGATGCAGGGATACCATGGAGGGGGAGCAATAGAGTCAGTAATGGCCATGCACCGTCTGAACAGAAAAAAAACAAACTCAGAATTCATGAGGAGTAACTATAAGACATTTTGCAGGTGTGACTGCAACCCAATAGCTTTCTGTTCAGGGTGTTTAGCACTGTAGCCTTAATTCTGTGGTATTAATCTTACAGAAGATGGGCCAGATGTTACATTGCACTAAAAAGTATTAGAGCACCTTCCATTTCTGTTGGCAAGGTCCTCTGAATCGCCTGTATCCCATTGTATGTGATGGAAGGTGTCCTGAAATGCTTTATGAAGGAGCTTTCGGAGAACTTCAAATGCTATTTTTGAGTATGCAAAACGTACTTTTATAAAGTGCATTAGCCTAATAACCACTATTGTAGAGGAAACAGTCCTTCGTCTGCCTTTACCTGTTCCTTTGAAGAGGTTAGAAATATTCTGTTATGTCTTGAAATGTAGTGCATATTAGAATTCCACTAATTTCTATCCTTATTTTTTGCCGCCAAATATTCTTCTTCTCACAAGTCCGTCAGCAATGCAAGTTGCCCCTTTTACTGTTGGATATTTTCAGATGTATTACTACAACTTCTGTAAATCTTATATGTTATCTATAGGGTCTAACACATTCAGAAAACATTCACATTTTAACAAAGTTCCAACTACAAAACAAATAGTATATGTGTTGAACTTCTTGAGAAAAAATTTTTTTCATTGCAAACCTATCCCCCAAAACTTTTCTGATTTTGATACGTGTTTTAAAATTGTTTCTCCTTCTGCAATACATTATCCTGATCTGTGAGAAGGAATATTTTTGAAGTTAAAATCCAAAACCATAAAAATCATTTATTGTCTTATTTCAAGTGTGTGTGGAAAACACTCCTTCACAATGTGTGTATTTATTCAAAATGCTTCTCCCCCAACAAAAAAAGTGTTACAATCCTGTTAATCCACAGTTTCACTTTTTTGTAAAAACAACAACAGTGTTTCAGCAGAATATGGGAGTACGGGAATACATGATTAGGGGACAGAGAGTGGGATTAAAAACCTAAACTCATTTTCTGGGGTGTGTGTACCAGGGAGTATAGTGGGACAATCATGAGTGCACCTGGAACAGATTGTGCTGTAGTGACTGGGAAGGAGACACAGGAATGCTACCTGCTGAACATCTTGGAGGCTCTTTTCAAAGTGGTCTGGTAGATACTGTTAGCTTTAAATATTGTCTTTCAATGATCCTTGGAATGTTGTACCACTTCAGATTCTGCAGTTCTCAAGTAAAAATGTACCAAGCCTGTGTAACGTATATACCTATTTTGACACATCTTACAATCAAAAACATGCAGAAAAATGCATACATTTAGATGAATAGCTTTGTAAGAAAATACATTCAAAATGTGCATGTGTACATGCATGGATTTTAAACTAAAGGCTTATAAATGCAGAAAATGAATGGGAAGGATTTATAAATGAGTACATACAAAATTGACGTGGACTGGAAATAACTTTTCCTTCCTTCCCAAGCCAAACAACATCTCCAAAACCAGTTTATTCCATATGCTGTTATTTCCTTCTTTGGCCAACGTCCCTGTATAGTTTGTGTGCACATTAGGCTTGGCAGAGCAGTTTTTCCTCGAGACATTGCCCCCCACAATTCCAACTTTTGACAAATTGGCCTTAATCTCCCCACTCCACTTTGCTGCTCTTCTGGTTGCCCTGGCACCGTACTGTTAATGGGTAAAGCCCTTGATTTCTTCTTAGTCAGTGCTATGCATCAAGAAGCTGGAGCTGATTAAATGGTTTCTCACTTGCTCCTGCTGCCAAGACCTCAGAGCCCAAGGGAGACACAAAAGGGTATAGAAAATCTATTCTGAACCCAAACATTGAATCATTTATATTTACAGTAGGTTCAAAGAGGAAGCCTAGAATGTTCCATGTTCAAGCAGGTGCATTCTCCCTAGGCTGCTGAAAGAAAGAAAGAAAGAAAGAAAGAAAGAAAGAAAGAAAGAAAGAAAGAAAGAAAGAAAGAAAGAAAGAAAGAAAGAAAGAAAGAAAGAAAGAAAGAAAGAAAGAAAGAAAGAAAGAAAGAAGTTGATACTCTTTGAGAATAATCTATACTTTTGATTTCTGCAGGAAAAATATTATCTATTACTTCTATTACTTCTCTTATGTGTCTAGTCCTTCTGAAATTTCTTAAACATGGTGTACTGTTTTCCCCCCACTACTGTGGATATTAAGCTATGGATGAGAGATGGATTTCCCCAAATCAGTTGCTGACAAAATTAAAGGGGAAAAAGAAAAGAGCAAAGGCAAAATAATATGGCACTTTAATTTTTTTTTATTGAAATAAAGAGTGAGCTTTTGTGGATCAAAATCCACTTCTTCAGGTGTATCAGAGTGGATTTTGATCCATGAATACTCAGGCTGAACTAAATTAGTTTTCTAGCTGCCATCTATCTCTCTATCTCTCTTTTTGCCTTTTCTCCCTTCTCCCCCTGTAATTTTGCTAACATGCTGAGGCAGGCTAATGAGGCTCCTGCTCTGGAAATTGCTACATGAGTTGGGGGAAGTCTCCCTCTGGAAACCTTGGGTGTAGAACCTGACCTATTGGTTCACATGTTAGAAGAAGTGATATTATATTTTATAGACACTTGCTTTCTCATCATCTTCTTAGCAGCTAAAAGGTTAAAAAAAAAAACAAGCTCAGGCAGTGTGAGAAAGCTCTTGCCCAACCCCAACTTCCCCTCATGTACACTCTATGACATTGATAACAAGCTGAACAAATTCCAGGCCATGTTTAATGAGCACATATTTTATACAAATGAGCTCAAAAGAGCTTACCCATCCCTAATTAAACTAGAAAAGAAGTGTTTGTCCTAATTGGGCAGTAGCTGAAGAATTAATTGTGTGGGTGCTTAGAATTGCAATCTTATGGCCTAGTTCACATACAGAGGAATGCTTCTGAGATTCTACAGAGAATTTAAGTGGTGCTTAAGTGGTGCTTTCCCCCCTTACTACCTGTTGTGTGGATACATGTACAACTTTGAAGTTTTGTTTTGTTTTGTTTTTAAAGATAAAGATATTAAAGATATTTCTACATATCTGAACCTAACAGAGGGTAATGCTGCAGTATTGTTTGCATAATATTGTCATTTATGCCCGAGATAGGGGCATTTCTGTTGCTTTAATGATGAAATATTATTGTTTTAATGATGGGTTTCTCTCCAGTTCAAAAGGGATGTGGTGGTGCTGCGGGTTAAACCACAGAAGCCTCTGTGCTGCAGAGTCGGAAGACCAGCAGCACAGTGGTTGGTGGGAAGGTAACAGCGTTCCGTGTCTAGTCGTGCTGGCCACGTGACCACGGAAACTGTCTATGGACAAACCCTGGCTCTACGGCTTGGAGATGGGGATGAGCACCGCACCCTAGAGTCGGACACAACTGAACTAAATGTCAAGGGGAACCTTTACCTTTACCTTCTATCCAGTTCATTTGAGGAAAATTACTGAGAATCTCATCACAGATTTCAAAAGAGCAACTGTTGTGTTGTGATTGGACAGGAACAAAAAGGCCCAGAACCAGAATGGATATTGTTTCCTAATGATGTTTAGTGCTGATGAAGCTTAGAAGAATTTGCTGGCAGAAGTGATACATATTGGCAAAATGTTCATTTGACATCTTGCAAAATTTTTACAGGCAGAGATTACTAAAGATGAGATATAGCAGGACAGCTTCTCCTGGTTTTTCTGCTTTCCCTTGTAAGTTTGACTTACCAATGAAAGCGTGTTTGGACAACAATGCAGCCTGCCCAGCCAGATGTTGCTACAACAGAATACCTGTATACTAAATGCTGTTCTGCCTCAAGCATCATCAAGAAAATTGTCAGCTAAGACTTCCTAGAGTCTTTAGAGCTGAGACTTCTCATGTGCAAAAAATGAACAGGCTGGTTGTCAAAAACAGGCTTGGGCATGAAGTATATCAGTGCCTGCATAACCCATCATTCCCAGCCTTGAAACAAGTACATTTTAGGGACCCTATTAATATGAAGTAATGAGGCCTTTATCCAATTCCTGCAGTCTCTGTGGTTTAGATATCTGGCTGCAGAGCCAGAAGATGGGGGCTGGAGTCCCCATTGTCCCTCCTGTGAGTAGAGCCAGCCTGTGAGGCCTTGAGCAAGCTGCACATTCAGTCACAGGACACACCCACAAGAAGGGATTGGTAAACCACTTCTGAGTATTCTTTACCTGGAAAACTCTGAAAAGGGTTTTCATAAGTCAGAAATGAGTGGACGGCACATTATTCTCATTATTCTTTATTTGCAGGAGGGTGACGTAAGGCTGTGACAATGCATTTTCAATCATACATTTTTCGGGAGTCATCACCTCTTACCTTAATTGACTTCCAAAGATCCTAGCCACTGCAGGAATTATGAAACACTTCTGTGTGATTTGATTTCCACTGCATTTCAAACTAGGATTACAATCCAGTTAAAGATTGGTCATCTCCACCCCCTCACCTTTGATAGACCTTTTCACAGTCAGAAATATATTAACTGGATTTCAAAATGTAGTTGCTCTTGACCCCTGGAAATGTGAGTAAGGGCTTGGGGCCCTGATTCATGTGAATGTTTGTGTGGTATCAGATTTGTTTGTATTATCTGTGAATCTTCTTTGCTCTCTCTTCAGGAGAACTCAGTTGTTATCTGCTTGTGAATACAGCAAAATATGCACTCCATTAAGCACCCCAGGCTCAATTCCATTTGATCTTTTTGCTCGCAGGGAGTTTGTTTGTTCAACCATCTTCTCCCTGTATAAAATTTTCATTTAGAAAAGCTTCATGTCCTTTGATTCTGAAAGAAAATGCATTTTTCTTTATGTACCTCAGATCTGTTTTTTATTTAATCCTGAATAAAGAAGGAAGTTTGGAACCCTCAAAAGATAGAAAGACAGATAAGTTTATTCATCATTGAACCCTGAAGGACATGCAACTTTTTTTAAAAAAAAGAGAGACATTTTTAAAATACAAAACAGTAGGACCATCACAAATTATCACAATATCTTACTGAATAAAATCTGGACAGGAAAGCAAAATGATAACGCCATAAGCGATAAAAAGCAACAGAATGACAGGGCAACATTGAGACTTCACTACATTTTGAATGCTTTATTCCTTACATCCATAGAAGATTTAGCTACAGTAACAATCTTACAATTTTCATCTTTTAACAGTTTTGTTCTATTTCCTATGACTATTCTGGAGAATGTGAAAAATGACATACATTGAGTGGGCCCTGGTAAATAGTGACTGAACTCCTATTGCTTAGAGTACTGAGTCATACTAGAGTAGGCCCATTTAATCAGTGGGGACAGGAACTCTTCTGTAAGTTCCATTGATTCAAATGGGTCTATTTTAATTATGACTTACTTATAGCAAGAAACATTCCCTAAAGGAGTAATAGCCAGGTATATTATATGCATGTGTTATTCTCAGCTGGTTGGATAGGTTTTGCCCAGATTCTAGGTTTCTATCCAGTGCTTATTTGGATCATTATCCAGCTGGGATTCCAGGTTTTTATTAGCTCTATGTATTCAGGTGTTCTACAATTCAGCACTCTGAACACACATAGAAGGAGAACATCTAGCTACCCTACCTCTGTTGCTGTTATTTACAGTTTCTGCACCAGGTCTGAAGAGGAGAAGGGTCTACCTGTAAGCAAGAACCAGATTTTCCAGGGTTCTTGCTCACATGTAAAACATACACATAAGCAGAAGTATTTCCTGTTCAAACTTGATGCTGAAATCATAAAGAAGGCTAGGGGCTAGAACCATCCTCTAAGCAGGTACACCTGAATATGTTACTTTTAAATAGGTTTAATCTGTAAGTAAAGCCTTTGTAAAAGCTGTGATGTGAATCGATACAGGTACAGCATTGTCCAGTCATTTTGTGAGAAACGACCCTGCAGGTGCCATTCAGTGTGGTTGACCAAAGAGTGATTAGCAGTTTGACTGACATTTTCAGAGTGACCCTATGAAGTAATGTAAAGTGACCAATCACGACCCATTTCCTGGATAAATGCCCTTTTGGAAACACTGCCTGTGCAGCCACCTGCAAACAGTGCGTAAAAAACAACAAAGGCAGAGGAGTAAAGAGGGTTGAGGGAACTCTACATAACAAAGTATGCAGGGAAAGAAGGGTATATAAACTATTCGCATTACAAATCTTAATGTTTGAGGTGTTGTGGTGTCTGTTGTTTTTGCTGCAACATATTCCAGGTGGCAATGTTATGCAGCGCTTGGAAGGAGGGGTGAAGTCCGAGAGGAAGACATTTTTCCAAAAGAGCCTTCTGAGGGTTGAGCGTGCCCCAGTTCCTGATGAGTTGAAAAATGGAAGAAGCAGAGAGACTAGAATGAAGGAGGGCAAGGTTCACTGGTTAGCTGGACAGGAGAATTTCATTCTACAACAATTTGTGGCAGGTCCCGCTTATATTAGCAGAAGACAAAAGAATACTGATCTCAGTAACATCCAAGGAATAAGAACCAGAGCCTTTAAGAGAGGAAATGAGTAAAAACACGGTTACCTGCAGTTACATTCGGAACAGGGATCAAACCTTGGTGAGAAACAGGATTTTGGGTTCCTGCCATAGGAATAATGCAGGTCAACCTTATTGTCTGTACTGGAGCTTGAGGGCTGGGCCAAGCCCATGATATAACCCCACCTTGACTCTCCAGGATTATCAACATCTCCTCTGACTCACTTGACCCGAGGACTTCCTAGCCTTCCTACATTATTGGACATGTGCCACTAACAACACATCATAAAGCATGTATGAAAAAATTACCATTGTAATTAGTTTGTTTTGAAATGAAAGCATTTACAAATGCACTGAACTCTTCAAATTATCTTAGTTACAAAGATGTGCCTTTAGGACTTAAAAGTTTATTCGCCTTCAAACCAACGCTACTCTCTTCTTTCAGGATATAAGTTTGTTCTTGTCTGAGAAGAAAGTAGAGGAAGTCAGAACTTGCCGCTATTTGTTTTAACACATGCATTTGTAGCATCCACAGCTTTCTGTCCACATGATGACTTCATTCCATCTAGGGAGTCTCTCAAATGCCAGTTAGAAGCAAGCATTGTTTACTTCATGCTGTGTAAAGCCAGACTGTTGCTTTTTAAAGTTAGTTTTCTTCTATAAATGTTATTGCTGTGGATTTTAGGAAGAGTTTTGGAAGTTGCATGGAACTGAGAATGATTAATACGTTATTCCATAAATAATTAATGCATGTTATTCATTAATTTAAAACATCCAGCAGTAAATTTTAATTAATTAAATTTCAATTAAAAGGATGCTACATATAAGCAGAGAAAAGTGAAGCAACACATTTAAGACCATTTTTGTTAGAGAGGACAGGCATACAGGTTTATTCATTTGTTCATTTTTATTCTTTCTTCATTCCTTTTAAAAAATGTATACCTTGCCTTTGTCCAAATATAAGGACTCAATGCAGCAGACTGAAACATGACATCAAAAGTCCAGTTTCATGAGCTCACACTAGAACGTTGAAAGGGTTGCTTTGGAAGGCTACTAGCATCCCTCAGCTACCATGGCTGTGAGATGTAGTGGAAAAAACAACTCTTCCAAAATCTGATTCACCCCGCCCATCTTCATTTTGTCTCCTGCACTTTCTACCTATTTCCTCATTCCTTACAAACCTAACATGTATGTATGTTATACGCCATCAAGTTGGAACCAACTTACAAGACTCTAAAAGCCTGTTCAAAGTAAGTGAGATATTTAAGGAATGGTTTTACCAGTGCCACCACTCATGAATTTTCATGGCAGAGCAAGGATTAAAACCATGTCTCCTGGATCCTCATCTGTTACACTATCCCCTACACATCACACTGGGTACAATCCTAACAGTAGGCAAATATTATGTTTTTATTGATTTTAATGCTGATCATAGTTAGCTCAAATTTGCAAATCCACTTCTCTAACTATGGGTGCATGGTTCCATGGTTGATGGAAATATGAATAAAGACAAGTAAAACGGGTTGGTTTGAGGTTTGGCCCAACTGTACTCCTAGTCCCCCCCCCCCAAATTGTTTTGAAACTAGGGCTAGCAGGCACACTGGTGGAGATATGGCATTATACCATGGCCAGAGATTAGGCGAAGAGTGAGGATTTGCACATACGAAGAGAGGAAAGAAAGGGAAATGAAGATCTATGACCCTGTACATTCTTTTAACCTGAGTGAGGACAATAGCTCAGAGGCACAGTGTATTCTTTACATACAAAGGGGTTCAGTCTCTATTCTTGGTTTATCACCAGCTAAAACTAGATCCCTGTCTGGAGAGATCCTGCCATAGCTGACCTTATCATTAGGCAATGACTTGATTGGCTTAGGTAGCAGTTTTTTCCTGACATGAAAGACAGAAGGTTGTTATTTTTTGCTATTTTGACTGCCAGTGATTGGAAGAAGTACTTGCCCGATTTTCTGTCTCATGATCCGGAATCATCTGACCAGTTTTAGGTACTATATACTTTGACCGGAATGGGTGGAGGCTGCCTTTGACTGCTTTATCTATTGTCTTGAGCAGGCCTTAGCCATTGTTGGTCAATATGGACACTGCCAACAGTGAGCAATGTCTGATTGAATATAAGACTTAGGTTAGAAAAAATAGCTTGTTCAAACTAGAGCCTTTGCGAGTTTTGGTCCAAAGATGAATTTTTCCAAGTTTTGGATAAGGTAGCTTCTGCATAAGACCATATTTATAATTTCTTCCGTTCACCTTCCCATTCCTTTCAAGTGTTTGTCCATTTAGCTTCACCAGAACACTTGGACACCCACAGCAATCTAGATATTCTGAGGCAGAGTGTCGACGTTTTATTACTGGCACTTCCTGACAAGGGACAATAAGTGTTCTAATTGTGTTCTTCTTCCCTCAGCAAGCAAAGACAATTTTAGTGAAAAAGCCTTTGGCATATAAACTGGTTTTCAACAGAAGGGGATCTCATGAGCTGGATATTGACAAAGCCTTTTGCTGTTATGTTTTACCTTTCTAGTTTTACTTTATGTCTTAAATAAAACCTTTATTTCCAACATGTATCTTACTATTGTTAGCCACCTCAGGAATCTTTTCTCACATACTTTCCTCAGCTTAGTGCCTTCCAGACTTGTTAAATGAAGCAACCATCATTTCTGTCTGCCATGGCCAATGATGGGGACTGTAGCTGCTCACAAGACTAGATTGAAGAAGGTTGGATAATAGTTATTTTAAAATGTGCTGAAAGGGATGGGAAATGCCACATCTCTGACATACAGTATGGAAGAGGAAATGTGAGCACAGAGGGATTTACAAAGGGTGACAGCCAGCCTGGTGCAGTAGATGAAGCACCAAGTGAGCAGGCAGGAGACCAATTTCCTTCATTTTTGTTTTGGTCATATGAAAAATGACAGGTTTTTTTTCAGGGTTTGGCCTCATTTATTTATTTATTTATTTATTTATTTATTTATTTATTTATTTATTTATTTATTTATTTATTTATTTATTTATATTCTATTTATATCCCGCCTATCTGGTCATTGCGACCACTCTAGGTGGCTTACAACATACAATACAACACAAATATAAGAAAAAATTATAACACAATTAAACAATTCTACAAGATGGAAAACATATGAAATAAATCAAATAGAGAGAGGAGGGGAGAGAATCAGGAATTAACTGGAGAGGGGAACGCCTGCCTAAACATCAATGTTTTTAATTTATTTTTAAAAGTACCCAGCGAGGGAGCCACGCAAATCTCCGAAGGCAGATTGTTCCAGAGGCGAGGAGCCACCGCCGAGAAGGCCCGGTTTCTTGTTTTTTCCTTCCGGATCTCCCTCGGCGTCAGACTCCTCAGCCTCACCTCCTGACTCACACGTGTGACATGGGTAGAACTAGGTGGGAGTAAGCGTTCCCGCCAGGTATTGAGGCCCTAAACCTCTATAAAGAATCTTTCATTTGGAGATTCTTTATCTACAGGAGGGGCCCTTCACTTTAGACCCATAATTGTTCATGTAAACAAAACAGCAACAGAATGGTTGGCCCTGGCATGTTCCCTTCTTTGTGTGTTTACTTAAATGTGACACTGAATGCCTGAATAGGGCTATTGTGCTGTTTTTGGAGAGAGAGAAAAAACAAGCACACTGCCTTCAGAAGTGTCTTGAATATGTGCTATTTTGGATAGACAGCCTCTTGTTGCGTTTGCATCCTCTCATTGCGTTCTATTTCTAACTGTCCTTCAGCCAAATATTCGGTTGGCAGTTGGCTTCATCCCGTCCACTGTCTGATAGAAATACTTCCTAATGCTCTTTATGTTGGTGAACTTTGCCTTGCTTTTCCCCCCAGTTCCAGACTTTTGGAGACCCCCAAGTGTTTGCAAAAACTTATGAGCGAAGTTGTAGTTTTGGATAGTCATTGTGGAAAACACTTCTGACATTCTGTTCCTTAGCTTATGAATAATATTAGCAATAAGATCTCCTCAGGGGACTGGGAGTATGGTTGGGCCAAACCTTAAAACCAATCTGTTTTACTTGTGTTTATTCATATTTCCATGACTTTTAAGGGTAAGTAGTTATTTTATTTCAGTTGGAATACTGGTTTTGCATTTCAAGACAAAGCTACATAGAGTTGCTTAGCAACACAACAGAAAAGGCTTGGAAACATTTAACACAAAATAAAAGTATCTAAGGTGAAGAAAATAAGCCATAAACTAGTTGTGTTTGGCAACCACTAGTCGGCCATGGCCTACTAGTTATTTGCATTAAAAACACACACACACCTCGTTCACAGGACTCAGTTAAGAGAGTCAATTACAGCAGTGGTTTTCAACCTTGGGTAGCCCAGGTGTTCTTGGACTACAACTCCCAGAAACCCCTGGCCAGCACAGCTGGTGATGGAGGCTTCTGGGAATTGCACTCCAAGAACACCTGGGTTACTGGAGGTTGAGAACCACTGATCTAGAGCAACAGACAGATTATTAACCAGATGTACATCTGCATCCACATCATCAAGATACATGGAGTTAAAATAAGTCGCTATGTGGCATGATTACATTATTTTCCATGAATATGGGTAGGTGTAATGGAGAGCATGCACACAAAGATCCAATTGAGGATTGCTCATTTAATTAATGTGATAGACGAAGTGAGGTGGCCTTCAGCTACATGTCTAGTAGAGTAAAGCTGGAAATCACCTCCAGTGGTATTCTGGGCATTCTCCAGAAAACACAGATGCCAGCCATTATAATTCCAATATTACATTGCTCAGAGGCTAGTAATTTTGAACTGGAAGCAATTTATTTTATTTATTTATTTATTTATTTTATATCCCGCCTATCTAGTCAATAGACCACTCTAGGCGGCTCACAACAGGGGTACAACAATGACTAAAAACGAATTTACAAAGAAGAAAACTTTCAACCATAAAATTATAAACTAAGAAAAAGAAAAAAGGAAAATCAGGATTAGCTAAGGGGGG
The DNA here is from genome assembly GCF_051106095.1 of Pogona vitticeps. NCBI lineage: Eukaryota > Metazoa > Chordata > Lepidosauria > Squamata > Agamidae > Pogona > Pogona vitticeps. The sequence goes on along the minus strand of NC_135784.1, from coordinate 241,317,083 downwards.
GTGGGGGGGAAGGCCTGCCGAAACATCATTGTCTTTAATTGCTTTTTAAAAATACCCAGCGAGGGGGCCGCGCAAATGTCCGGGGGAAGGTTGTTCCAGAGGCGAGGAGCCACCGCCGAGAAGGCCCGATTTCTTGTCTTCTCCTTCTGGGCCTCCCTCGGTGTTAGGCTCCTCAACCTCACCTCCTGGCTCGCGCGAGTGACATGGGTAGAACTTGGTGGTAGAAGGCGTTCTGCCAAATATCGAGGCCCTAAACCGTTTAGGGCTTTGTACGTGAGCATCAACACCTTGAAGTCGATGCGGAATCGGATGGGCAGCCAGTGCAATGCGGCCAGAGTGGGTGAGATATGTTGGAATTTTTTCACCCCACTAAGGAGTCTGGCCGCCGCGTTCTGCACCACCTGAAGTTTCCGCAGCAGCCTCAAAGGTAGCCCCACGTAGAGTGCATTACAGTAGTCTAATCTTGAGATTACGAGCGCGTGCACCAAAGTGGTGAGCGCCCCAACATCAAGATAGGGCCGCAGCTGGGCCACCCGCCTGAGATGGTAAAAGGCGGTTCGGCCCACCGACGTCACCTGGAATTCCATAGTGAGCGCCGGGTCCAGATGGATTCCCAAGCTGCGGACCCCATCCTTAGCGGGAAGGGTCACCCCCCCAAAAGAGAGGGAGTTTCCCAAGTTCCCGACTGTGGGGGCACCCACCCTTAGTACCTCCGTCTTGTCCGGGTTCAGACTCAGCCCGTTCTCCTGCATCCATTGCAGTACGGTCCCCAGGCAGCGCTGAAGGGACAGAACGGCTTCTCCTGCGGTAGGTGGAAAGGAGATGTAGAGCTGAGTATCATCAGCATACTGATGACACCGGGCTCCACACCCCCTGATGACCCCACCCAGCGGCCTCATATAGATGTTAAACAGCATTGGGGAGATGATCGACCCCTGTGGGACCCCACAATTGAGATTCCACGGGGCTGAGACGCTCTCCCCAAGCTGCACTCTCTGGGGGCGGTCCTCCAAGAAGTTTTGCATGAGTTCCAGTAGTGGTATCCTGCTTTCAGAACCACAGACAGTTAGAAACAGGTCTCGTAGCCATCCCTTTCTCATTGACAGTATATCCTGGCTATTCGGCACGTGTGTTCAAATCACAACACTTGTGATATTGTGGACAGAATCATGTCACAGGGTACTGGATGGAAATCAAACCCTCTAGTCATTAGCATTTAATTCTAATCATTCCAGCTGGAAGTAAATTATTATTATTTTGAGTCAATGTAATTACAAATAAATATGCAAAGGATCATGTATCTGTTGACTTCAAGGAACATTTAAGCATGCATATGGTGGATTATAACTTTGGGGTCAAACTAGACAATACACTTAGCACATATTTGGGAGCAGTGCTTCTTCAAGTGCTAAAAAAAATCTGTTTATCATAGCACAAGCTTGTCCTCCCCTCCAAATCTAGCCTGCAACTATACTTCGTTTTGTAATTGATCACACAAGATTCTTTTGTAAGTCTGATTGAGGTGTGCTTTTCTAAGTCCCTTTGTGAAAGCAAAACACATTTTTAGAGAATACACATTTCCTTCAGTATGCAGTTTCAGCCATAGTCCCATTGTAAAATGAAAAATAATAGCCAGCTGGGGTAGTTACAGGCTTACTGGAATAGCAAATGAAATAAGGAAATATTGTTTCACAAGTAGACGAAACTACACATCTGAAAGAAGGCAAAATTAATCAGCATTTCAGCTATATGCTGGTGTAAACCAGCATCCTAATAAGCTAGTAACTTGGTACTTATTTGTGTTTGATAGTGAGAGAGTGACTAAACCCAAGAGTTAAGAGGTGGTTAAAGCTGCTGCTTCTTATGCTATGTACCAGAGTTCAGTTCCTGTAGCCCAGCTTTCACTTCTAAATAAGAAGTGTAATTCTTCACTCACTTTTCTGTGGGAAGTAAGTCATAGTGCCAAAACCTCAGTGCATAGTTTGGCACAGTTCTTTGGTCTGTCGTGGAGAGAAGAGCTGGAGTGAGCCAGCTATGAAGCTTTATTGACTTCAACAGTTATGCAAAGTAATCATATGGATGTTCTGGGTTTTGTTTTGTTTTTTCCTCAGAAGCCCCTCCAGAGACTTACTTTTAGAAAAGTATGCATAGCATTGCAGCCTGAAAATAAGTAAAAAATATTTGATTCCTTAAGATAAAGGGCACTGACCCAACAAGGCCTCCCATACAACTGACGCTATATTATCTTCTCCATAGCCTGGAAATGTAACATTTTTGAACTACAAAACCCAAAATCCTTCTGTCAGCATTGTCACTGGCTGATGTAATATACAATCATTTCAAGAGGATTGCAGTCCACTAAGGTCATGCCAAATATAATGTGTTAATCTTCCTTGTATCACATGACCTTTCTTGTAAAAATCAGTAAGACAGCCTATGCTCATGACAGGTCTTGACTAATTTTTAGAAGCATGTGTAAACACTTGTTTATCCCGTTGTTGTTTTTTTAATTAAGGGAACAGTCATTTCTGTTGTTGGAGCCTAGCATGGGCATACAGAGCAGGTAATGAAGGGGGATATGTCATTGGTAAGGCAAGCTGAGCATATGTGCATATGCCCAAGGCTGCAGAGATTTCAGCTTTTGTGTGTGTGTGTGTGTGTGTGTGTGTGTGTGTGTGTGTGTGTGTGTGTGAGAGAGAGAGAGAGAGAGAGAGAGAGAGAGAGAGAGAGGCTGCAGACAAAACCTTACTTTAGTGAGATCATATGTCTCTGAAAGCAAGTTCACTTGCAGAGAGATAGAGATGTTAATAATGATAATTGCTTTTTCAGTTATAAACCATTTTTAGTCACCAATGTGATTCTCCTTGCTTGAGTTGATATCTAGCACAACATTATGTTTTTAAAAATCAATCAGGAAAGGGGGAAAAAACAATACTGAGTTTCTGGCTATATTCAAGCCTCATTCCTCTTCAGAGTTCTCACAGCAGTGGTCCAGTATCACATATGTAGGATGTAATCAGATTGTGCTGAACAAGGTCCCTTTGAGGTGTGCTATGTCATTTGGGGCAATCCTTGCATCCATATGCAAAGACTGACCACACTGCATCTCATATACTTCTATTTAACATGATCTAGACTGATCTTCTTTCCCTTTCCCTCTGTGCTTTGCTTAAGCTGCTTAATGATCTTGAGAAATATAAAGCTTGCTTCTTGCTCATCTCTGGAGGGTAAGGGAGAAGAAGTTTTCTATTTCTTTTTAATTGCTGCTAACAAACATAGCACATCAGCGATGCTTTGAAAGGCCTTTTTTAAACAGCCCCTTTAAAGCTTCCTGATGTATTAGCAGCAGTTAAGAAGAAATGGAAAACTTCCTTCCCCCTCCCTCCCTAGGTGAGCAGGAAGGCAGCTCTCCATTTCTCAGGATCAATAAATGCCTTAAGGCAGTGGTCCCCAAACTTGGGCCTCCAGATGTTCTTGGACTTCAACTCCCAGAAATCCTGGCCAGCAGAAGTGGTTTTGAAGGCTTCTGGGAGTTGTAGTCCAAGAACATCTGGAGGCCCATGGTTGGAGACCACTGCCTTAAGGGACAGCTTAAACAATCTGCTTTGGTTAGATTCCAGTGATCATACATATTGGAAATGAACCAAAATGGAGTGATCCTGCCTCTGTGTGTGCGCGTGTGTGTGCATGCATGCATGCACATGTGCGCTCTCTCTGTCACATGCATGCATGCGCGCGCGCACGCACACACACAGAAGCCCCTGACAGGAACCCCCAAAGTTTTAGGTACGCATCAATCACAGGCAGGCAGGTTCACAAATCGCACATATGTTGTGTCTTTGTTGGGAGAAAAGAGTGAACCAGCCCATACACAAACCAGAGCAAACCATGGGAAAATGTCACACCCTCACTCTGCTTAAACATTGTACCTTATACTAGTAACAAGACTGTTAATACCAAGGCCATAAAATATGATTGCAAGCTGAGCTGACAGGATTGTAAAAAAAATCCTCTGTGGTAAGGTAAGCAATCACAGCTCAACCAGTTCCTCTCTAATTCTTCCCCCTGAAAACTAGCTGTCAGCCAAAGAAAAATGTTATGCCATTTGCTTAATGCAGAGGACATCCAAATGTGGTATTTACTGTGGCTTGAAGGACCTTTGCAGTGGTTTGAAGGGGGGGAGTGCAAACAGGAAACCATTCACCAGAGTTTGCTGTGTGAAGGGAGGAAGCGTAGTTCTTAACTGATATCTTGATTTTGGAGAACTGAATAATCCAGGTTGAGTACTTCCTTTCCAAACATAAGCAGGCCTCAAGACAAGCAAATGTTCTTTCTTTTTTTCCCTTTCATTTTATTTTTGTTTGTTTCTTTTGAAAGTATCACCAGTTAATCATCAGCAGGAGAAAGATGACGCTCAGGACTTGGGAAAATGAAGGCATGAGGTTCCCTGAAAACTCACCTCAGTTATGCCACTAGGGTAATGTGGACACACATGCTGATAAAAGTAAGGCTTTAAAAGCATAAATAAAAACCTTGGAGGTGCTCCAGTTTGCTGAAAAAGGAAAGCCAGAGGGTGTTTTATGTACACTTACTTGCGAGACCAGAATGGGCAAAGCTCTCCCGTCAACCTGACAACAGTAGCCGGAATCAGCCCACGGCAGCAGCAGTTGATCTGCACACTGGGAACCATTCACCACAGCATTCCAAACTCATGCCAACCCAGAGATGGGAAAGTGGGAACTTTTCAATGCATATACATAAAATCTGTCTGGTTTTGAGGTTGATGCGGTGGGGGGGGGGAGAGAGAGAACACTTCAAATTGCTGTTATCATTATAATTATATCGTTACAAGAGCTAATCCACTCTGATTAGAAACGGCTCAATTAACAAACCACATGTTTTACCTCTTTTGAAACTGCTGTAGCAGAACTCCTTTTCAAACCACTCATAAAATAAATAAATCTCAAAACCACAGACAAACACTGTTTTCTAAAGTACTTGTTTCATAGTGGGAAAAGGGTGGGTGTCTAAAAAAAATAATGGCCACACTTTACGTGTGAATTGAAATATATTTCCTAATTAATGAAGAGTTAAAGAATCAGTTCTGCAATTCTGCTGCTACAGCCAGATGAAGTATTCTGGGCTAGAAAATATTGCTATTTATTAGCAATTCTTTATATTTGATTCAGTTCTCTGCTATGTTTTTTTCCTTTCCAGATGGCCACTTTACATAGAGGGTGACCTATTTAAAGGGTTGTGAGAGGACAGCTAGAGTACATATTTGCCAATTTAGAAGCAATTGTTATAACTTAAACAGGAATATACTGTATCTGATTACATGATGGCATCCTCTGTTTTTATGGTTGCCAAATTGTTCAGCATCACATGCCTTTAAATTTTTGAAAAACCATAATGCCTCTTCTTTATCATCATCCAACCCCCTTGTAACAAACAAAATTCAATTTGTAGTGTAACATTATAAATGCCCAAAAATGTAATATTGTTTTAAATTACAGTAAGCACAAACACATCTTATTGAAAACCGTAAACTCTAGCAGTGATACCTCTCACCCAGAGTTCATAAAATACTTGTCCATATAAAAATCTCCTTCTCCGCTCTGCACCAGCAATTGCTTCCCTAGAGGATCAAACCCTCCAGTATGAGAGTCAGTGCTCTAGTTTAGTGCCCCCCTCAGCCTTGGGTTACCTGATGTCCTTTGGCTGAAACTCCCAGAAGCCTTCACCACTAGGATTTCTGGGAGTTGTAGTCCAAGAACATCTGGAGACCCAAGGTTGGGAACCACTAGTCTAGCTGAAGGACGAGGCAGGACCACCCAAAATGTAACTACAAAGCATAAACAGTTGATTTTACAGTGGACCCCCACCTTTTCCAAATTGTGGACCGGTTGGGGGGGCAAGGTCCATGTGCGGGGGGTGGGGCACCCCCACACTCGGGGTGGGTGGGGTACGGTCATGGGAGGGCGGTGTGTGCTTATGGGTGGGCAGGGCATGCTCACACGTATGCGTGGATAGGTGGGTAGCACACACGGGTGGGTGGGGTGTGCTCATGTGTGGGGGGCATGCTCGCACACATGTGCAGGTGGGCAGGGCACACTCATGGGTGGGTGGGGTGTGCTCATGCACATGCGTGGATGGGCAGGGCACCTGTGCTTGTGGGTGGGTGGGTCATGCGTGTGAGTGTGGAAGGGAGGGAGTGCGGGGGCAGGAGATCTGTCTGGACCAGGGGTTGGGGACCCTTGGATTAACACACACACCTCCCCTGACCCACATCAGCCTCACCGGATGCCCCAAGACCCTTCTCAGCTGCCATGTAGCGCCACCATGACAAGAGAGAGAGCAGCTAGACTGCTGCCATTGGACTGGGGACCATTGCAATCCCAACAACAGGGCCTTCAATAAGCCCAAGACCCACCTTTCTCAGGTCACTTCCTGGAGATAAATAGCAGCACATTTGTTTGTTTGTTTGTTTGTTTGTTTGTTTGTTTGTTTAAAAATCTGTGTATAACGAAAACCGTGCTGCTCAAATCCATGCAGATACGATCACATCTCCCTGGCAGGCCTGCATTGGCTTCCTGTTTGCTTCCATGACAAATTCAAAGCATGAGTGTTAAATTATACATACCTTTACTGTTTGGAACCTCACCCTCATTACCTGAGAGGGCATCAATTGTTTATTTATGGTGAAAGACCAGCAATATATTACAATTAAAATATAATTTCCATAACCTATAAAAAACAGGTGATCCATTTCAAAACATTAACTTCCATGTTAACACCTTCCTTTAAAACATTTAATAACAAACATAGATTAAACATAGGGCAAAAGCCATTATTGCATCATTGAAGGTTCATTGTCATAATGTTAGGCCAGGGCGACCAGTAGACTCACAAGGATAGGAGGCTATGGTATGATATTACAGAAAGCAGCAAAGTTATATAGACATTTGTACTTCTCCCAGGAAATTTCTGTAGAATTGACAGTAGAAAAGACCTTTGCAGGTCTTGAAAAAATGAGTAGTTTAACAAAACATGTCCCACAGATTCAATCTCTTCCCCATTACAGGGACATAAACATTCAGTGTAGGGGGATACCTTGAAATCTTCCTTCTAAAAGTTTAGAGGGCAGGAGTCTGAATCTCACTAGGATGAAGGCTCTTCTAAACTTAGGTAAAGGTAAAGGTTCCCCTTGACAAATTGTTCCAGTCATGTTCGACTCTAGGGGGCGGTGCTCATCCCCGTTTCCAAGCCATAGAGCCAGCGTTTTGTCCGAAGACAATCTTCCGTGGTCACATGGCCAGTGCGACTTAGACACGGAACGCTGTTACCTTCCCACCGAAGTGATCCCTATTTATCTACTCGCATTTGCATGCTTTCAAACCACTAGGCTGGCGGGAGCTGGGACAAGCGATGGGCACTCACTCCATCACATGGATTCGATCTTACAGCTGAAGATCTACAGACCGTACAATACAGAGGCTTCTGCGGTTTAACCCACAGTGCCACCATGTCCCTCTCGCACCACCATGTCCCTCTCGCACCACCACGTCCCTCTGTCTAATTTAACCCTTCTAAACTTAGGGAGTGTTAAATTGGACAGATAGACCAGAGGTTTAAAGTTTCAATTTCGTACTGCACTAAGTTTGTCTGGCAAGCCTAAGTGTTCCTGTAGTTCTGTATCCTGAATTCTTTGTTTTATGACTGCTTTAGCATTTGTGTAACCCATTGTTACGAGAACGCTGGGAGAAAAAACTATCTGGGTCAATTCCATACTCAGGAAATGCTTCCATTCCGAGTAGAAGGTGTCTAATAATATCAATGATGCCAAACCTACTGGGAAAAAAAATTAACTTTAGCCAATAATTGAGCATCTGAATCTGCCTGTGCTCTAACAGAAACTAACCCTGCCTCCAGCCTCATTGTCCTGTTGGCAGTGCAGAAGGGAACTGCAAAAACAGCCCTCAAGAATTTTGCCTGTATCAGTTCGAGGTGATGCATGTTGGAGTACGCAAATATTTGGGAGCTATAGAGCATTTGGGCTATAATTTTTGTCTTGAATACTTGTAGCAAAGATGGCACATGTTGTCCCCCTTTGGTGAAAAAAAAACCCTAATTAATGTCATGGCACTTTTCTGTGCATTAGTTGCTGCATAATTAGTATGGGGGGGACCAAGATCTGGTAGAATGGAAAGTTATTCCCAGATACTTATAACACCCAACCTGCTCAATGGTGTTTCCATTAATAGACCACTTATGTTTTAGTCTCCTCTTACTGAAAATCATCACCTTGGTCTTGGAGTAATTAATGGTTAGTTGTTCTTGCATACAATAAAGACTCTTGGCAGTCTTCTAAGCCCAATAAAAGTTACAGACAACAATACGGTACAGCATTATCAGCATACTGGAGGACGGAAAAAGAGTGAGAAGACAGTTTAGGGGATGAAAATGTCATTAATATAAAAATTAAACAATGTGGGGGCTAATATGCAGCCCTCTCTAACACCAGTGAAGGTTTGAATTACTCTGACCAGTGCTCCTTATCAATTCTTAACATTGTTCTCTTCGACCACGTGGGCCAGCCAGGTTTTGTGGTTGTAGATGGCAACCCCTAGAGAGGCCTAGAAAACTACCACCTGGGCCTTTTTAGTGATGGCCACAATGCTATGAAATGCTTTATGCATGGATATACACCAGGCTCCCTCCCCTCTTGCCTTTAGGAAATGGGCAAAACTATATCATTTGAAGAGGCCATCAGAAACATTTTACCTGGCTGATATCCTTGTAGATCCACAAATTAGATCTTGATATTGATTAGCCATTGCCTCTAGGTTTATTTTATATTATGAGTTTTTACTACCTTAATCTGGATCTCATTATTTATGTCTTTTGGTGGGTAGTTGTGTTTTTAATTGCTGTTAGTTGCCTAGGTTAGGCACTAGAGTGGCATGATACGAATGTAATGAATTAAGTTGGCGAGAGACAATTTCCTGGCTCAGATCTCATGATTCTGAAGCACATAAACAGCCCTCAGTTATAATGTAGGGAAAACAACTTATTCAAGTGAACTTTCTGGCAAGATACAGCTTTGGCAATTAATCAAACAGCTCCTTTATATTTAATGATACCATCTTCTTCCAGAGATGTACTAAAACAAGATCACTATAATTTGTTACTTTTCTCTATTGACATCTTTGCATAGCCCCTTCCACAATTAATTCTTTTATGGTCAAACTGTTGCAGGGTTGGTGTCTCAGGTGAGCTTTTACCCAGCCCAGCAAATCCTGCAAACCTGCGTTAAAGCTACATTGGCAGGTCTGATGGTTATAGAAGAACCTAGGAAGAAGAGGAATGAAACAAGCTGCTGAAATTTGTTGGGAATTATAGATCCACTGGGAAGAGGGGGGAAAGTTCAATTACTCCATTCAGTGAGCATGGCATTGCACCTTCCTCTCATTACGAAAAAAGAGCATCCACCTATGCATCTATCCACCTATCCATCCATCCATCCATCCATCCATCCATCCATCCATCCATCCATCCATCCATCCATCCATCCATCCATCCCTCTCTCTCTCTCTCTCTCTCTCTCTCTCTCTCTCAGGTCATTAACACTTGACCACCCTGAGGTATATACTACCTCCTGCCACTTCTCAGGCAGGAGGAAAAATGCTAAATTACGTGCTCAGTCCAGAACCGCAATGGCTGTTGCGTGCTCTGGCCCAGGGGTTTCTCTGTTTTCATCTGTCCTCTTCTCACATACACCAATTTTGTGTGAATTATGATTAAGCAACAGGGCAGCAGAATCTCCAGTGCTAAAAATGCTGGTCACTATTCTGACCAGTACTTCCTGGCATTGCTGGAAATGGGTATACCCATGGGGGAGGGAGTCCTCCAGAGGGCACTTGGCCATGATCCTCTGGACTGTTTAGATGCCTATTTCACCACGCATTTGTTGTTGCTAGGACAGTAACCTCCCGCTCCCTAAAATCTCAGGGTCTGAACTTGAAGCCTTGATATGTTACAAGGGTAGACTCTTATTGAGGTGGGCCATCCTGTAACAACTGCAAAATTATATGTATCTGCGTATCTTTGTGTGACTCTTTAAGGGGTGATTTTTTTTTTTGCATTACCTCATAAAGAAGTACTACTATATACCACATGCAGATGCCAAACACCTTCCTGAACCAGAGAGCCCTGGTTCCATTGAGCAGGAAAGAGATGATGAACCTTTCACAAAAATGGAGGGAGGGTCAAACTCGCCTACAGATTTTTCTCCCTCTCCGGTGCCCTCTCTGTCTTTTCCCCTTTCTTTTGTCTGTTGGAAGCAGTCAGTTTGCTCAATCCAGTCATGTTTTTAGCTTGCTGTTATCTGTTCAACTGTAAGTAAATAAAATGGTTTTTTATTATATCTCCAACTAATGCTTCTGATTGAATTACTGAGACTATAAATGCCAGTTCATGAGGGGTGAACTAATCTGGGGAACTTGAAGCAATTCTGCTCTATGAATTCCTGCACTTCTGCACAGCTAAAGAAATTTAACCGAAAATTCAAAACTCTTCAACAGCTACTGTTATCAAAAGGGCTGTGATTTTTCTAAATTAAGGGAACTTTGAAAAGGGACATATGGATTTCATCAACAGCTCCTCCTATCATTCTCTCATAATTCAAGCATTGGATCAATCTTGCATTTCAATTCAAAAAACATTAGCAAAACACTTAATGCTAAACAGAGGTTATATGTAGAGTAAGTGTGGAAATGGCTAGAACTTAATTTTCAGAGCTAGTTTACCTAGCTGGTTCTTCTAATATAAACTACATGAAAGATTTATTCCTCAGGGACTGGGTTTGGTTTGGTTTTATTTTTTTAAAAAAAATTCATATTTGTATTTGCTGTTTTTTAAAATAACAGTCCAACCAAATTAGTCCCATTAGGACCACATCTGTGTTCATACAATTTGCCATGGACAGGTGTATCAGAAACAAATGTGAATAAAGGCGCTTAAAGGACTTTTGTTCCAAAAATGAATTATTACAGCTCTGATTTAAGCAAGCTATATGATCATACTGCTTGACAAGAATAATTTAAGTTATACAGTAATGTTTGCTCTCTCCTTAATGACAGGACTGTACGCTCTGGACCCCAAAAATAGATTGTGTTACTAAAAGTATTAAACTGAAAAACCCAAAATCATATACGCCTCAACCCTACATGAAAAAGATATAATCATGTCCTGTAATAAAATATATGATTAGGCAAATACAATGCAATTTTCTGTACTACTTTTTCCTCTCCTTTAAATGGCAGTAAATCTGAAGTGCTGGAAGTGTTTGTGTCAGCTCTGGGCCAGAATGGGCCAATCAGTCACACGTCGGAGAAGGGCAACCATCTCTATTATAAAGCTGTGTTGACTAAAGGAATGTGTTAAAAAATATGAAGCAGTGAGATTCCAGGAATAGTGTTTCCCAGAATGTTTAAAGGAAGCTATCAGGCATTCCCCCCCTTCACAGATTGCTGCCGTGGTGGCAAAGGGGCTTGAGCAGTGGTGGGATTCAGCAGGTTCGCACCAGTTCTACAGAACCGGTAGCTAATGTATTATTGGTTCTGCAGAACCGTTTGTTGGCCTGCTGAATCCCACCACTGGGCTTGAGTAATTCAGAGAAGCTATGGGCTATGCTGTGCAGGGACACCCAAGACGGACAGATCATAGTAGAGAGTTCCGACTAAACGCGATCCACCTGGAGCAGGAACTGACAAGCCACTCCAGTATCTTTGTCAAGAAAACCCCAAGAACAGAAACAAAAGGTTAAAAGATATGACGCTGGAAGATGGGCCCCTCAGGTCGGAAGGCGTCCAACATGCTACTGAGGAAGAGCGGAAGACAAGGACAAGTAGTTCCAGAGCTAATGAATTGCTTGGGCCAAAGCCGAAAGGATACTAAGCAGCAGACACACCTGGAAGTGAAAGGAAAGTCTGATGCTGCAAAGAAAAATACTGGAATGTAAGGTCTGTGAAACTTGGTAAGCTGGATGTGGTCAAACAGGAGATGGCAGGAATAAACATTGACATTCTGAGTGTCAGTGAACTAAAATGGATGGGAATGGGTGAATTCAGTTCAGACGATTACCATCTCTACTATTGTGGGCAAGAATCTCATAGATGAAATGGAGTAGCCCTCATAGTCAACAAAAGAGTTGGGAAAGCTGTACTGGGATACAGTCTCAAAAATGACAGAAGGATTTCAATACAAATCCAAGGCACACCTTTCATCACAGTAATCCAAGTTTATGCACCAACCACCCATGCGGAAGAGGCTGAAATTGACCAATTCTATGAAGACCTACAACACCATCTAGAGCTGAAAACAAGGAAAGATGTTCTTCTCCTTATAGGGGACTGGAATGCTAAAGTAGGGAGGCAAGAGATAAAAGGAACGACAGATAAGTTTGGCTTTGGAGTTCAAAACGAAGCAGGGCAAAGGCTAATAGAGTTTTGTCAAGAGAACAAGCTGGTCATCATAAACACTCTTTTCCGACAACACAAGAGGTGACTCTACACATGGACATCACCAGATGGGCAATACTGAAATCAGATTGATTATATTCTCTGCAGCCAAAGATGGAGAAGCTCTATATCATGACCACTGGTCCCATCACCTCCTGGCAAATAGAAGGGGAAGATATGGAGGCAGTGACAGATTTTACTTTCCTGGGCTCCATGATGGTGGACAAAGGTCCGCATAGTCAAAGCTATGGTTTTTCCAGTAGTGATGTATGGAAGTGAGAGCTGGACCATAAAGAAGGCTGACCGCCGAAGAATTGATGCTTTTGTATTGTGGTGCTGGAGGGGATACACACACACATACACACCCCCATTCCACCCCATTAAAGTTGCCACTCTCTGGACAATTTACAACACGCAATAAAAACACAACACAATATGATAAATACAAAAAATGAAATATAATTAAACCCTGTCACTACCTCTCAAACTACTTTTAAATAAAAATACACGTTCCCCACCTGGGAACGTTACAGTATCTAGTCCTCGACCCATCCATATCAAGGGAACATTCAAAACAACACAGCCAGTGCAGGAGATTTTCCTAGGACAAAGCAAGTACTGGGGCGGGCGGGTGTGTGATTCTTCTGCCGTCTGGCAGAATTCTGCTTTTATTTATTTACAATATTTTTACTCCCTGTATTTCTCCTTTCAAAGGACCCAAAGAAGCTTACATCATTAAAAGACAATATTTAAAGATTAAAAACTGTAAGTATACAAATGCTAAAAAGGATCAAACAAATAACACACTAAAAGACGGTAAACAGAAGCAGCACCAAAGACACATTCAAAGCAGTAAGGCACAACAAGCCATTAAAAAAAAAACTACTCAGGCAGCCAGCCATTAAGAGAAAGCTTGCCTGAAAAGAAAGATCTTCACTGGCTTGCGGAAGGAGAGCAAAGATGGGGCCAGTCTGGCCTCCTGTAGGAGGGAGTTCCAAAGTCTGGGAGCAGCAACAGAGAAGGCCCTCTCCCATATCCTCACCAAACACACCTGTGAAGGCAGTCGGATGGAAAGGCTTCTCCTGATGATCTTTTGACTGGACTTCAGCAGCATTTCTAGATAACTTTACCAGAACACCAAATTTTGTACACAATACTAATTCTAGAACCTGTGCAATGTGACTGCAGGATACACACCAGCCCGACACTGGCAAATGTATGCCACTGAGCGTAACATTGATCGCATACTTCCTTTGAAATATACAACACTTGAAGCAAACATTTAGGGCTGACAGCATCATGAACAGCCCGGTCAGGGTTGCCTGTGGTTGGGGGAAACATGGCTAAAAGCAGAATAACAATAGCTGCCACATCCAGATGTCATTAATTGCTATGATCAAAAGTGCCAATGTAGTGTTTTCAATTTCCACAGTGTGGGAAGCTTTGCCTCAAACGCAATGCTGATGGAAATCATGCTGTGTCCGATGATTTCATATAACACCATTTGTGTGTATGGTGCTTTACCAGAGATTAAGTTACTTTTTTTTATTAAAACTCTCCGTAGTCATGTTGGCTTAGGGAATCTGGCAGTTGCAGTCCAAAAGTAACTTTTTTAAAAAAAATGTGCTCCAAGGATTTAAACTCTAGCCCATCAAAAGCAAAGCGTGCTGCTTATATACCACCCCATAGCACTTCAAGCACTCTCTGGGCGAGTTAATTACAAGTTAATTATGCAGGCTACACATTGCCCCCCCAGCGAGCTGGGTACTCATTTTACCAACCTCAGAAGGATAGAAGGCTGAGTCAACCTTGAGCCGGATACCTGGGATTGAACCCGGGGTCGTGAGCACAGTTTTGGCTGCAGTAGAGCCGTTTAACCACTGCGCCACGAGCCTCTTCTATCCATTGCACCCACATTAGGCACCGAAGAGCATAGGACCTTGCATTTCCCAAGTGTTTGCCTATCTGAGAATGTAAAATAATGGCCTTATAGTACATAACCCATAAAACCAAAATCCCAGGAGCTGACCTTCTAAACGCATCTTCCCTTGCAAATGCATTTCAGTCTTCATTGTACTGCCTTTCTGGGTCTCAATAACTCATCAGTCGTTTTACTGGAAATTGGTGCAGCACCTTTCTGGGGTGTGTTTCTCATTATTTGTAGCTTAAGGCATTATGAAGAACTAAAACAGCACAGGAAGGCAGGAGCACAAGCATTGACATCTCCTGAAAAAGAAAAGCCATGTTCCAAAATGAAACTTTGGGGAGGGGAAGATATAGTTTTAAAACCATGAAAGTAATGATAGCGGCGTGCATGGGTGAGAGGGCTTTTTCCAGAGCCTTCTGCTTTATGAAGGTTTCTTCAAACATGCCATTTGGCACTTCATGGAAGCATTCCTTGAAATTAAACCCCAAGGGCTTACACATGGAAATGTTATTGTACACATGGTCATCCACAGAAGGTTTCCAGAGACAGGTCCATGTGGTTTCTTCATGGTTTGTTTTTTTTTTCATTTAAGGGCTTGGGAGGAGACGCAAGAGGGCTTGTGATGGAGTTTTATGAAATAATAAAGAGTGCAAAGAGAGAAAATGTTCTTCTCGTCTCCACTTGACATTCCCCTGCAGCTGTTCAATGGCATCCATGCTTCAGCTCTGATCCAAATGTACCGCTGGGCCGGTGCAAAAGGGGAAATCTTATTACACTCAGCATAAAGATGACTTATTATGAAGGATGGAAAAAATATAAATTGGGTTTACATTTTCCAATGGAAATCGTTCGTTCGTTTAGTCATTTAGTCATGCCCGACCCTTCGTGACCCCATGGACCAGAGCACGCCAGGCCCTCCTGTCTTCCAATGCCTCCCGGAGTTGTGTCAAATTCATTCTGGTAGCTTCGATGACACTGTCCAACCATCTCATCCTCTGTCCTCCCCGTCTCCTCTTGCCTTCACACTTTCCCAACATCAAGGTCTTTTCCAAGGAGTCTTCTCTTCTCATGAGATGGCCAAAGTATTGGAGCCTCAGCTTCAGGATCTGTCCTTCCAGTGAGCACTCAGGGTTGATTTCCTTTAGAATGGATATGTTTGTTCTCCTTGCAGTCCAAGGGGGATTCTCAAGAGCCTCCTCCAGCACCACAATTCAAAGGCATCAATTCTTCGGCAGTCAGCTTTCTTTATGGTCCAGCTCTCACTTCCATACATCACGACAGGAAAAATTATAGCTTTGACTATGCGGACTTTCCTTGGCAAGGTGATGTCTCTGCTTTTTAGGATGCTGTCAAGGTTTGTCATCGCTTTCCTCCCAAGAAGCAGGTGTCTTTTAATTTCGGGGCTGCTGTCTCCATCTGCAGTGATCATGGAGCCCAAGAAAGTAAAATCTGTCACTGCTGTGAAATAGCTGTCTACAACTCCTGAAAGCAGCAATGAGATAAAGCACATATTTTCTCACATTTGTATGTTTCTGAGGCAAAACGTGGATAAATGCACAAAACATGCCTTTGTCCATGGCAAACGGGTATACAAAAATGCATGCATTATAAATGGACATTAAATAATACAAATTTTTTTGGGGGTGGAAATGCTAGAAAACACACATATGTATTCATGTGGGAAGCTACAAATTGTCTTATGGTCCAGTACAGAACTGGGACAGGAAGAAAATCTTTGCGGGGTTCCAAGAAACACAATAAAAAGGAAACTGATAGATTTTCACATCATTACTTGTAAATATGTGTAGCTGGAACCCACTCCCTCACCTCCCATTTTTCTTCAGTCTCAGCAAAACCTATGGAAAACTGCAAATGCAGCAGACAGAAAGAAGGGCCAGCTGGGATCACTCTAGCCCATTTCAGCTCTTTAAAGAGGATAGCAGGAATGTATACTGATCAGAGGAGGATCCTGGCTGCTCATGTGAGCGAACCTTAGACAATGTTACTGCTGATAAAGCTGTCCTGGGGGTGTTCCTGCAAGAGGACATTTCCAACACAGCTCCACTGACCGGCAATTTAATAAGGCCTGAAGAGCTGCTAGGTAAATCAAAGCTCTTCAAAATACCAAACACTCTTTTAAGATCATAACCTTTGCTAAACCTGATCTGTTGCAAAATTCCGATTTGTCAGCAGGCCTTGCCAGAGCTGAGCTTTAAAGCAAAATGGTCACATTTTGAACGGAAGGTGCTTGATGTCTCAGATCTCAGTTGCTGCGTGCAGTTTATCAACAGAATAAGCAGGGAATTATTAGTTTGGAACCTACAAGTGCAATAAAATAATTAAGATTTAGTGTCACTTTTCTGCCTTAGAGCATGTCTGCATTAATCAGAATTAATTTGCAGCAGACACATCTAAAAGGTGGCTACTTCAAAGGGCTCTGTACCCCGAGCAACACAGGCAAACACAGCCATAAATATTTAATAATTCATATAGGTTGGGTCCCTGTGCAAAATAATAAGATTTTTTATTAGTACTCAGCAATTTGCTTATTGCAGTCGCTGCAAATCACAGAATCGGAGAGGGATACTTAAAAGTTTGGTACGTGGAATGATTTCTGAGGGCTTTTTTTCCTTTGGGATCCAAACATCTAAGATTGCTTCATTTGCCAAATCAGTGCATCACTGGTTTTTGAAACAAGAAAAACATCACAGTACCAGTTAGGAACATATTAGTACAACGCTAATTATGAAGTGGAATGTGTCAGTATTAAATGAGTTACGATCTGGCGAGGACCTGCAGACTATAATCAGATACTTAATAAACTCAAGACGTGCAGCTGTGAAGACTCCTGGATCTTTGCCACCTTTTATTAGAGTGGCGCCTGGCTACACTGTGCAGTTAAGGGTCTGTCAGCATTTCCATAATAAAATTCATTTTTTAAAGGACTTTGTAACTTTTCTTCTTTTAAATCACGTCAAGCCAAAACTTGATTCATCCGATAGCTTACTTGAAAACTTTCACTTTTGTGCAGGAATCCTCCTGAAGGTACTTGTGATCTTATTTTCAGTGCAGGATAGGTGGCTGTAAAAGGAGTGGAGAGAAAAGGGGGGGGGGAGAAAAAGAGAAGAAAAAGGACCTGAGGTATTTGCCACGACTTGCCACAGATCTGCAGTGTAATCAGGCCAGGTCTCACATTTTCAAAGACCTGGAGTTCTTATCTGCATTGTGAATTACTCTCTTTCCAAGTGAGAATCTTAACTCTGTGGGTAGACTGAAGTATCAGAATGGCTCCTGTCAGGAGAGAGGTGTGGCCGGACAAGGCAAGAGGCAGTCTGGACGTAAAAGAGGAGCCTCTTCCAGAAGACCTCTTGCAATGACTGACAGAAGAAGCAGAAATAGACCTGGTTCAGGGCAGAGGTGACTTGGATGTTTGGGCAAGGGGGCGCTCGGACCCCTCACCAAAGCCAACTGGAAATAAGACCATGCAAGCCACAAAATAATACCTACTAGAGAGTGGAGAACTATTTGGGAGGTCATAAATGTTACTTTTTTTTTTTTTTACTACTCCCTGGACACACTGGCCGGGGATTATGGGGGTTGTAATTCAAAAAGAGTCATGTTTCCAGGCTCTGCTCCTCTCAGCCTTGTGGGCTGACTCAGTTCTAACATGTGTGTGTGCATGTGCGCATGTGCATTTGAGGAGAGCAGTTTCTGTGGGCACCCTGACTAGACTGGGAATAGTGGCAGGGAACATTTTCTCTGCCATATAGAACAATAAAACACACACCTCCCAGGACCCACTAAAATGTCTCAGAGTGGAACAGAAAGGACTCTTTAGCTTACAAGATAATAATAATTTTTAAAAATCACATTGTTCTGCTCCCTAAACAGACTCTTATCTTCTTCTCCACTTTTGTCTTTTCTCTTGGCATTTGAAAGCTGAAGGAGAGTAAGTGAAGCTCAAACCAGTCTCTTCACATAGCAGGAAACCAGAGTTTTTCATAATGTCTGTAGGGGTGTCGTTGAAGAAGGAAAAAAGAATCTTGATTTAAAAAAAGAGACTGCAATATCTAGTTATAAGAAGATATGAAAAGTTCACACAAATATATCAGAGCCATGTCTACAATTACCAGCATCCTGAATTGATAGAATTGCATAAATAGTGGCTTCTTGCATGTTGTCAAACGGAGGTTAATATTAGCACTAAAAATGTGTCACCAAAAACAAAAAGCAAATGGGATACAGGTTTCCATGTACTAATTTATATGTACAGCAGCTCATCTTGAAATAATTATTATAATTGAAATAGAATTTCACCATAGTGGAAAAAGTTATCACCAGGCAACCTGTATGTCTGCTCAGCCTGCCGTCCAGGAACTTCAAGGCCCCTGCTATTCCTTCTTAATGTTTGACAGATGTTTGATCAGAAAGTAGAGGATAGTCTTTTGTACAAATGGATGCAAAGGTCAACACTATCACAGCCTAGCAATGTCATATAAAGACATTGCAGCTCATACTGCAGTGACTGGACATCTTACCTATGCAGTATTAAGAAACAAATCATTCAATAATTTTTCAGGGAATAATCTTGAGAAATGATAATAGACAATATTGGGAGTGTTTCTTGATTTAGGAAGTAATGTCAAGAGAATTCAGATTTATGGCTGTAATTGGCTTCATCTGGGCCAGTTTAGAACTGTAGTCATTTGCATAATCTTTCATACTAGGGAGAGGCAGCTTTTAATTATCAATGGCCACATTCTCTCAGGGTTAATCTGTTGGGAGATGCCTGCTGGGGAGATGGACAGGACCAGGGTCCAAAGTTGGTAAGCCTGCACTTCTCCTCTCTCAATCTTTCTTTCTGCCACTGTTTTCTTTCTTGCCTACTTGCCACTTTAGCAGGCTGTAGCAAAAGGAACAGCTCTCTTTTGTAGAGGCCTCAATGGCTCCTTAGCGGGACATCTTCAAACTTGAGCCAAGCACTGCATAAGATCAAGAAGAAGCTGCATGCAGCTGGAGATTGCTCCCCTCCCCTCCTCATTTTAAACAGAGTTTGGGAATATTATTTTGGGGTGGGGTGGGGACTTTCACTCATGGAATGCCAAAAGCTGTAGTTAAAAAACAACATTCCCAAGACCATCCCTTCACCTCTCTCTCTCTCTCAGATCAAGGAAAAGAATCATCTTGCTCTTTCCTTGT
Organism: Pogona vitticeps; assembly: GCF_051106095.1. Classification (NCBI taxonomy): domain Eukaryota; kingdom Metazoa; phylum Chordata; class Lepidosauria; order Squamata; family Agamidae; genus Pogona; species Pogona vitticeps. Next base: position 241,297,436 of record NC_135784.1, on the reverse strand, counting down.
GAGAGCTCCATGACAGATTAAATTGCATCATATGACTTCATTAAAAAGGGAAGGGGGAGCAGATTTGAGTATTTCTCCAGGCAGCTGCAGATCACATGCAGCCAGGTTTAGGGTAATATTCTTAACTCACGTTAATGTCGGTTAAAAAAAATCAGATGTAAGGGCAAATGCTTATGCAGCTGCAGAGTATGCATGTGGCCAGATTTAAATTAAGGCACTTAAATCAAAATTTTGCCAAGGCATATTGCCCTCACTTTAGTCAGACTGCTCTGTTAAGGAAGAGGGGAATCTTTAACCTCTTGCTAGATGGTCATTTCACAAAGGATCCCGGTCTGAATTGTGTTTTAGGCCTGTTCAATCTGGCAAGAAGCTGCCTTCTTGATCTCAAAATTACAGGCTGGCTTGTTTCTCTAGGAAAAATAGTTGCATCAGTTATGAGAGAAATTGATTAAACTATTTTTGAATTAGAGGCAAATAAAATCTTGTTTAGTTTTTAATTTAATGCAAAAAGAGAAGAAGACTCTAATGTTTTCCAGACCTGTAATTTAAAGCAATTTAAGTATTATAACTTTGTCCTCAACCTCCAGGAAAGCACCATATGGAAGAGTTCATTTTTATTTTTATTTTTTAAAAATTAAAATATTACAATTTAAAACTGTTAAAGATTGCATTCTAACTGACTGGGTCTGCATGGTACAGCTGCTAAGTGGAAATAGTTTAATAATTTGGTGATTACTCTAATGGTTTCCCCTCTATTTTAATACAGTATTAATTTCATGGAGCTGCCTAGGCTTTACACGGATGGGGAACTAGAGTCATAGACATAACAGGGCTGAATGTAGTTTCTGAATCAGACAAACAACAGAAGGTTTTTCTTCTTTCTTCCAAAGAATAGGTGTTTCAGAGGTTTCCAAACACAAACTTTCCATGCTGGGTATCTGTACATAGTTGAGTTCAGAGGAAACAAACTGTCCTGGACCACAGAGTTGTGCCTTAGTTAGGGACAGAAAGTCCATAGCCCATATTCAACCACCATAGAACCATGAGGTCATCATCTCCAAGTTCTGATGTCCTTAATGCTAGCATAAAACATTGATGCACTAGCAATTACACTTTTTCAGAGCTCATGAAAAGGAAGTACTCAATTACAGTTTTGTGCAAGGTGTAGCACAAGAGATTTTGCTATTGCTTATGCAAACTTTTCCATGACTGCTTGCACTACCATTTGCACAAGAATATAATTTCAACAATAGCAGAAATTGGTTTAGCCACATGGCTTTAAAATGGACCTGTTCTCATTGTGTACTTTGTAGAAATGCATACGTAGGTGAAGGGTTCCCACCCCCCACTTGGGGATGCAGCAATGAAAATGTTTCACCTGGTGGAAATCCTCTTCTGCCTAATATCTAGTGTAAATTGGTCCTGGTGGCATCTACAAGCTGCAAAAGTTCCAGAGCAGGGGATAAATTCAGTGTTCACCCCACTAGCTACCAAGCAACTTGAAAGCACACCGTTAGTCTTCCTTATGTTAAAAACAAAATAAGCAACCCTGATTTCTGATTTCTTTCTCTTTCCAATTATATTTTCCCAATTTTAATTTTTACTTTTTCATCTGTCCATTTTGCTTTTCCTTTTAATTCCCAGTGCTTTGCCCTTCCTTCAAAAACTGCTTCCACCATTTTCATCCTCCCTCTAATAGCAAGTCAATTTACAAAGGTCATCTCAGGCTAGGTGCCACTAGTGGCAGGTATCATAGGAACCTGAGATTAGGGGGCAGACTGGACTACAGAGGGATTATTGGGTGAAAGTAGCCGCAGAAACAGACAGCAACTGGCAGCAGTGAGAACAACTAAAATAGTTAATTATTATGCAATCAAGATCAATTTCAGCATCTATGAGAGTCCTGGATCCTCAGAAAGAAGAACACTAATATGTAGATCACCTGTGGCCATGTGCAATGATGCTAACACCAGGTTAGAAAAAGGGTGTATGAAGAGATTGTATATCACACATTCTAAGGTAGGAAGAGAATGCGGCAGGAGAAGCTTCCAAAAAACTCTGGTACAGTATGTTGAAGCAGTAATCAAGCTGCAAGTTCTAATTCTGGATAGAAACAAATGCCTCCCCATTATAATTTATACTGGACAATTTTCAGATTAGGGTGAGCAAGCATTTTCAGGGTTCAAGGAATTGCTTTCCCAAAAGGTAACCTTTTCAAGCTTAAGCCCTTCAAGGAATCCAGTCACCAATCACTACTTTATGCCAATCTGTCTGTATAATTTGAAGAAACTATTGTTGTTTCTTGTTTAGTCGTTCAGTCATGTCCGACTCTTCGTGACCCCATGGACCAGAGCACACCAGGCCCTCCTATCTTCCACTGCCTCCCAGAGTTGGGTCAAATTCATGTTGGTCGCTTCGACGGCACTGTCCAACCATCACATCCTCTGTCACCCCCTTCTCCTCTTTCCTTCACACTTTCCCAACTATACATCTTATCAAAGTAACTAACTATTCAAAACATATATGCTGCCAGAAAATAATACATTCTCAGAACAGCAATGAACTAAGCCTCTTAAATTGTATTTTCCTCCCACGTTAAGCATCTAACAGTATGCTTCTTTCCGTATTCGGCAAACAGGCATAAAACAAATATAATCAACTGAGCGCTACCTGCATGAAATTAAAAATACTTCTGGAGTTTCATCATCTGTTTCCCATTCTGTTGTTTTGAATGGGAAGTTCTATTTTTAAGGGCATTATTTATAGCCTGGCAATATTTTATGTTCCCTTTGAAGTTGAGTGTGTGGTGAAATAAATGTGTGAGAAGTATTGCCAATGGCATGAAATGTTTTTGAAGTTGGTGTTACTTGATTTTAAGAAAATGCACTTTTCCTGACTGCATCACTGGGCTATGATGCCAAAACTGAATTCTTATGCTAAAAGATGTCCTGAAATAATTTGAGAGGACAATGAGAAAAAAGATTAAGTCACTAGAAAGTTAGTGTTGAGGGGTAGCTCCTCTAAAGCGGCTTATCAGTAGACTAGCACAGTTTAGAGTTGCATGGTCATGGAAATCTGGTGCTTTGCTTGCAAAGCTTGGGGAAGTTATCATCTCGGACTACAGTCCCCAGAATCCATGGACATGACTATGCTGGCTGGCAATTCTGGAATTTATAGTGCAAAAAAAAAGTGCTTTCAAATCCTCTTCTCAGGTCAAGGTGTAATCGCATGCAAGGACCCACTTCTGTCACCTCTGTGTAGAGGACAAGTGTGTTTCTCACGTATACTCAAGCTTACATCAGCTGATATTATTATTAAAACATCATTAGAAATAGAGCTCTCTTAAAAGGTAAAAGACGTCTGTCTATACACTAGCACAAGCTAGCCTTGTTCTTTGTGTTGAAAACTAGCTTGTTTTGTGCTTGGTTTTCATGAGGTAAAGTCCTTTTGTAAGTCTGACAAAGAGCTTTGAAGCAACCGTGTTATAACAGGGAAAATGGTTTAATAGCAAGAAATATTTATTTTCTTTAATATTTGGCCTTCCAAAAAGTGTATAGTAAAAACTGAAAAGCATTCTGCTTGAACCAACATACAGAAGAGACAAAATGTCTATTGCCTTTAAAATAAACACTCAGCTGATTTGAGGTGTGTCATAAATGCATAGGATATTATTAATTGCTGAAATTATTATAATTATATTTTTACTGCCAGGAAGAGGAAGAAGCACTTGTGAAATTTTCTGGCTTAGGTGACAAAACAACTTGATAGGCTTAGGATGCTTTGTTTAATTTTGGAGCTGACAGGGTACAATTACCTGATTTGCCTCAGATAGCAAGATGCCCTTAGGTCAGCCTGCTTCCTCTGTGCCACTGTTATTGTTGCCATTTGGCTTGCACTATATTATACATTTAAAAGTAGTCTAGGAATCAAAGTATAGGAGAACATGTATTGCCTGCCAGTAGCCCATTTTAAACTGTAATGGGGTAATTTCTGGGGAGACAACAGGCAAGGCAATGAGACATATGCACAATGCCCATGTTTACCTTCTGCTGGCCATTCACAAAACAAAACTTACTGGAGTGTAAGATATGGAGCTAAGCGAAAGCATATGCTTTGACAGTTAGGCATCTTTTGACTAAAGGTGGGCACAAATCAGAAAAATTGTGATTTGTTTTGATTTGTGATTCATCATGGTCAACAAACCATGAATTATGAATTTATAATTTTTTCTGATTTTTTTCATTTTTGTCTTTAAAACAATATAAAGTGGGTCCCAAGCACCTAGAGACATCAAATTCATAGTGAAACTTCACTTGACTCTCCTCTACAAGTCCTGTAATTTTGCAGAAGATTGGGTTTTTGACATTTGAGTTATACACCCACAAGGAGCCCCCTCTATGGAAAGTTCCCCCCATGCACCTAGAGACATCAAAATCATGAAGAAGCTTCTAAGGACTCTCCCCTACAATCACTCTATGTTCGGTGAAGTTTGGGTTTGAGAAATCTAAGTTATACACAGTCCTTCCAAGAAAGTGCCCTTTAACAACTGGCTTGGAGAAACCCAATCTTCACCAAACTTGGAGAGATTGTAGAGTTGAGTCATGGGAAGCTTCTCTGTATTTTGGTGTCTAAGTTCCCAGGGGGAACTTTCCTGGGGAGTGGGCTTCTTTGTGGATGTATAACTCAGACTTCTGAAACCCAAAACTTCACCAAACTTGGAGGGATCGTACAGGAGAGTCATAGGAAGCTTTCATATAATTTTGGTGCTTCTAGGTGCCTGGGGGCCACTGTATATCCAAATAACCCTACAACAAATCTACAAATTAAGAATCACTAAAAATGTGTTGATTCACATTGTCAGGGGCATTGATTCATATGAATACAAATCAACAAATTAGTGATTTTTAAAATGAATTTGGTGATTTGTTTTTAAATTCATGACCATTTCTACTTTTGACAGTTAAGGAAGTTTGGTTTCTAATGCTATGCTGAACATACTGCCTGATTTGACCATGACTAGGATGCATGGGTAATTAGCTCACATTTGGGACCACTTGTAGCATGGTTTGGTGCAAGCTATTTCCTGATGATCACATGATGTGTGAGAGACTGTGATCCAGTCCAATCCTGATCCGTATCCCTGCTGGACTTTTTTCAGGTGGAGTGGGAGGGGTACTCTCTTTCGGGACCAGACTGGATGGTGCAATCAGACATGATGACCTTTTCTCAGTGTCTGATTGTACCCTCAGTGAGATCTCTGAAAGAGTCTGAGCTACAAGCATGAAAATTTGCATGGATATTACTGAGATCCTATTTTAAATAACTAAGTGGGTTATATCTCAATTGGCTTGGTTGGCTGAGCACTTGCAGCCCTGTAGCTGAAAAGGTCAGAGCTAGAAATAGGGCATTTGCTGCTGAATATATCTGATTTCCCAACATAAATACAGGAATAGTTCATACATTGACTGGCCAGGCTGTCTGCGGAGTTTGGGAACTGTGGTCCAAGGAATTTACTTGTGCCAATTCCAGAAGGTGAAATCTTTTTACCTTGAAAGATCTCCAAAATGGTAAGAGCTAGAAACATAAATATTGCATGGTACTCTAGAGGTCCCATCTTAATTAACTGAATTAACTGCACAAGTGATGCCTCGGTTGGCCAAACCTCTGTGATTCTGAGAGTTGTCATCATTACTCAGATACTACTGATGTAGCAATACTACTGATAAGCCACCTCCCTCCAGGCCATATGGTCTGAGAGCATCTGGGAATTGTAGTCTTCTCACCAAACAAACATGGTCACTATAAGTAACATGGAAAAATAGGCTGATGGGAAAAGTAACTTTCTTATGGTAATTAAAAGTTACCTATCTATCTCCTGGTCCATTTCAAAGTGCTGATTATGATCTATACGACCTTGCCACAACTTGGGAAAAGACCATGTCTCCCCATAGGTATAAGATTTCCTCTCAGTCTTGATGACTTTACAGGTATATCTGGTTAAGGACGCGAGAAAAGACAGACAAATACTAGCACTTCTAGACAGCTAGATCTAGGCATCTCTTGAATTGCCCGTAATGCCATAGACCAACAATTAAGGCCTTATCCGTTAAGACCATTGTGAGAGATTAAAGTGGTGGTTCAACCAGTCAGCCTGTGTTATTCGGAGCACTGCTGCTGCCACCACACAACCAACAGTGTGAATAAGCCTCCAAAAGCCATTCTGTTCAGGGCTCCCTCAGACCTGCTGCCAGTTCTGAATCTTTTTCTATATTCGTCTGGGAACCAGCCCATTTTGAACACCGTGAGCCTTATTTCTGAGTATGTGTGCATGAAGTTGTGGTGCCATTATTCTTAGAACTGCAGAGCTGGAAGGGATGCTATGGATCATCAAATCCAGCCCTGTCAAGGAGTCACACTGGGGAATCGTACTCACAGTCTCTGGCACTGCAGCCAGATGCCTCAACCACTGAGCTCTCCAACAGTTCTGACAAGGTGCCATTTCTACACAACGTAAGTACAGTATAACGTTTTATCCAGCCTTGGCAACAGTCCTTTAAGCAGACATGTCACGTCTGAGTGCTACATTACTTGAGTACTATGTCTGGTTCTGGACACTGCATTAAGAAGGATGCGGACAAATTGGAAAAAGTTCAGAGGAAGGCAACAAGCATAATCAGGGGTCTAGAAACCAAACCCTATGAGGAAAGACTGAGAGAACTGGGCATGTTCAAACTTGAGAAAATAAGATGGAGGAGAGATATGATAGCATTTTTCAAATACTTGAAATATTGTTCTATAAAGGAGGGACAGGATCTGTTCTTGATCATCCCAGAGTGCAAGACACATAATAATGGGCTCGTTATAGGAAGTCAGATTTTGGTTGAATATCAGGAAAAAAATTGTAACTATTAGAGCAGTACAACAATAGAACCAATTTCGTCAGGAGGTAATGAGTGTTCCAGTGCTGCAGGCATTCATGAGAAAATTGGACAACCATCTGTAAAGAAATACTCTGACTTGGATTCCTGCATTGAGCAGGGGGTTGGGCTCTATGGCTTTATAGGCCCTTTCCAACCCTATGATTCTATGATTACTGAAAAATGCCCTTCTGACATGAAATGGCACAAAGAAAATTTCCCTCTCCCCCCCCCTTTCTTCCTCCAAGTGAAATAAATGTTTAAATAAATGCAGCACAAATGCCACAGGAACTTGGGAAGTGTGCCCATGTTCTGGCAGGGACACTGGCAAACAAGAGCAGAGTTAATCCTTTGGATATTTTTCAAGATCCAAAGCGATTCTGAATTCTCAGAGCATGGAAATTCTCTTTGTTTCTGCAAAAACTGGCTTTACAGAACGATGACCTAAACTTACCATAATTCTTTCTGTGCACCTACTTGTTATATATTTTTATTACTTTCCCTTGCATATGTTGCTGTTTTCAATTAAGGCCTTAACTCCTACCCTAGACTGTTAATAACTATTTTGCCGTAAGACATATCTCATTTGCTAACCAAAAAAGGCAAGCTAATGGTGTCTGCACCAGGGCATATTGTTTGGAGTGAATTTGTGAGGCAAACTCCCAGTGACTGTAATCTCTGGAATGCAGGCTCTTTCTAAGGTCAGTAATTGGGTAGTTTGGAATTTGCCAGAGCGGCAGGTCTAAGCCTGTCTTCAGGATGCTTTGAAATGTAGACCCTAAGGTCAGCAAAAGAATTGGTTCAGTGGGGCAAAAAGTCAGAGTAGGAAGGGTGCAATTTTCCATCAGTCTCCAAGACGTTGGGCACTCTAAACTGAGAGAAAGGGGGAATGGCCATGAAAGCAAAATATGTATCCTTCATATTTCATGTTCACAAAATTACTGTGCAAATTCAGCTGTTGGTGTCAGTTAGGAATATGCTACCTAACAGGTACAAGCATGCTTTCTTTAATATATACATTCTGATGATGGTTCATAAAAAACAAAGGGCAGTATTATCTTGGGTTTCGCCATGCATTGACCTAACTTTGTGGAGCAGCCGTAGGTATTTGATGAAGTGACAGTTGCATGGCAGTTGTATGACTGGCATGTGACCTGCACCTTGCTGAACGGCTGTGTCTGTTTCCAGGACATTAGGTTTGGGTGCACTAAAAGCCATTGTAAGATGTGATCCTAAATTATTCTATAGAACAGCTTCCCCCCATACACCTTTCATCTACTAGATATACTCAACTACAAGCCCACCATCAAAACCAGCAGGCCAGCCATGCTAGCCGTGGGTGATGGGAGTTGCTGTCCAACAAGACTGGCAAGTTGGAAAAGACCACACTCTGCAGGGAAATTAAGTAATAATAGAGCTAAACTAGGGCATTGCAGATAACATGCTGTAATTGGGTTCATTTGAAACTTGGAGCAGCTCCTCAGTTTTGGCGGGAAATAACGACCGAGGCTTATCTGGAACGTTAACAATTTCAATTTCATTAACTTTCGGTGTTTCCACAATCACCTCTATTGGATCAAAACAAAACAAGCTTGGCAAATGTCCATAACTTGATGACGAAAACTCTTCTTGCAAGTTCAGGTAACTCACTGGGGGGGGGGGGGCTGGACCAAATCACTCCCAATCTGTAGGGTTCCGCAGAGGGGCACTCCTCACTGTGCATATGGTGCCGCAGCATGGGTGCCAAGCCCAGTCCCCTTCTTTCGGGGGTTGGTTGTATGTCTGATCCAGCCGAATTACTTTCTTTCCATGTCCTCGTCCCCGCGGGAAAACAATCTCTGTCCATTCTAACGTCTCGAAACGTGGCTTCTCCCTCTCTCTTCACCTCTGGGTCCGGTAGCAGTCCACCAACCTTCAGGTTGGGAAAATCCTTCAAAAGCCCACATGTTTTCTCATAGGTAGATTCTATTCCTTTCCCATCCTTCTTCTCTTCCTTCATTACCATACTACCTCTCTCTATTCTGCTGCTAAACCTCTTTTCCCCTTCACCTTTTATACTCTCTTCCCACACTAATACTTTTAGCTCCTCCTCCTTTTCTTTTTCTCCTTCCTCCACTAGACAAACTTCTATTTTCCCCTTTTGTTCTTCTGTCCTTTTCTTTTCCTCCACGAATATATCTTTTTGCTCAGTCACCCCTCCTTCCTTTGTTCCCTCCTACTTCTTAGATATCTCTGTGTGAGGATGGCTCACTATGTTCCTTCTCTCCTTCACATGCCATTCTAAGTTACATTAGTATTCTGGAAACATGACAGATCTCTGTGTCAAAGGAAGGAAGGAAGGAAGGAAGGAAGGAAGGAAGGAAGGAAGGAAGGAAGGAAGGAAGGAAGGAAGGAAGGAAGGAAGGAAGGAAGGAAGGAAGGAAGGAAGGAAGGAAGGAAGGAAGGAAGGAAGGAAGGAAGGAAGGAAGGAAGGAAGGAAGGAAGGAAGGAAGCTCTGTCAAACCATACTCTGTGGCTGGTTACTTCATTCTTTTTTAAAACTGAGCCATTCATTTTATCGTTCAGCTCATTTGCTGAAGTGACGTCAGTGACTATGTGATGTCTTTTAAAAAAAAAAATCTATGCAGCAATAAGGTTCCAGACAGTGTTGCTTTGATTGTAGGTGGAACAACATGCTAAGAAATAAGAGGAAACTACCAGAAACAATAATTCCATGTTGAATTCTCTCAGTCCATAATGTATACTAATCTATTACCCATCCATAATTGAACCATACCTGGGGAGTACATGGCCAGATGCAGTGTTGAGAGAGGACATGACCATTTCTGCTGTCCCCTTGTGTATTCAATTACTGTAATGTGTGAGGAAGATTGCAGGGACATTCCTGTAGCATGATGGTAACATGATAGAGGTAGGTTTAACTGCATACTGTGAAAGAAGAAAAAGAGAAATGGAAAGGAAACAGACATTTTCAGCCACAGCCCTGGGTCTCATGGCCTCAATCTAGAGATGTTTCTCGTAGTTTCTCCATAGGGCAGGAATACAGACACCTCAGACTCAACCAAATCCAGTCTCCCATGGCCTCAGTCCAGCACCTTACACATTACAATATCTTTTGAGACGTCCCAGGTTTTACACCCAAGGCTTAATAGCTGCTGTCCATATGCTGGTATTTTTAGTCCCTTAGCCCTGCCCTCCACAGGAATGAATCTCCATCACAACCCCAAAGTTTTTATTCTGAAACTGACCTCAGCCTTTGTGATATCATGTGAGGATGAGGCTCATTGTCGCCTCTCCATGACCAGCTCCAAGAGAAGCCTTGGCATAGAGCTCCTTCGTGGGTTCCCAATGTTGGTAGTCTCTTTTTTTGGTTTCCTTCCCCCTTTCCCCCCTGACAAGCTTCTTTTGTCTGCTACTGCTCTTCCTATCTCCCTCTTCTGATGGACTTGCCCAATGGTGTTAATGTAAGGCTGTGTGTCAGCATTGTTTTGTGTGTGGTTCTGCACAGCCATCATTATAACTTCCTAACAATGTGTCCAGCAGTGCATTATTCAATGTACCAAACACCAAATACTCTATATCTATATCCAGATTTATAGAAATAGAGCGAGATGCATCGCTGGTGCATGTCGAGGGTCATGCAGCCCAAGTCAACTTCGTCGTCGTTTAGTCGTGTCCGACTCTTCGTGACCCCTGGACCAGAGCACGCCAGGCCCTCCTATCTTCCACTGCCTCCCGGAGTTCTGTCAATTTCATGTTGGTTGCTTCGCAGACACCGTCCAGCCATCTCATCCTCTGTCGTCCCCTTCTCCTCTTGCCTTCGCACTTTCCCAACATTAAGGTCTTTTCCAGGGAGTCTTCTCTTCTCACGAGATGGCCAAAGTATTGGAGCCTCAGCTTCAGGATCTGTTCTTCCAGTGAGCACTCAGGGTTGATTTCCTTTAGAATTGATAGGTTTGTTCTCCTTGCAGTCCAAGGGATTCTCAAGAGCCTCCTCCAGCACCACAATTCAAAGGCATCAATTCTTCGTCTGCTTTCTTTATGGTCCAGCTCTCACTTCCATACATCACTACAGGGAAAACCATAGCTTTGACTATTTGGACTTTTGTTGGCAAGGTGATGTCTCTGCTTTTTAAGATGCTGTCAAGGTTTGTCATCGCTTTCCTCCCCAGAAGCAGGCGTCTTTTAATTTTATGGCTGCTGTCTCCATCTGCAGTGATCATGGAGCACAAGAAAGTAAAATCTGTCACTGTCTCCATATCTTCCCCTTCTATTTGCCAGGAGGTGATGGGACCAGTGGCCATTATCTTAGTTTTTTTGTGAACTTACTTAGTCAACTTACTTAGTCAACTTAGATCTAAAAACCATTGACAGATTATTTGACTTCTTTTTCAAAAATCAGATCCAAAACCAGATCCTTATGAATAATGCACTTCTATCTTTATATTTACTTTTTGGAGTCAGCTATTTGACTTCACTCCTCCATTCCATATCACAGGGGAGACCAATGCATCTTTTGTTCTTTCCCTGTATCTTTGGAAAATCTGTGGAATTCTTCTTAGTCCCTTTTTTGATATAAAAAAATCTGGCAGCTATTCTATGTAAAATAAAAGTGCTCCCCGGATGTACACACAGTATAAAATACCCAATATAGGAAAACCAAGCATTTCCTCTCATTTGGTTTTCTAATTTGTACCTTTGTAGTTCCTTGCTTTTTTTAAAAAAAATGGTTTCCCCCCATTTTTCCCCACTTCCTCTTCTTCCATCTACAAAAGCTAACTCAGCTGGCAACTAAACCTTTCTTCAGCATGGGACAACAAGCTCCACTATTTCTACAGGCCAGCTTGGTGGCTCTAAGAAGGACACTTAGCACCCAAATCTTACCTTTAACACCTTTTACCAGATGCTCTACTTCTTGGCCTCTGCCTCCAGTATATCTCTGCTTAATGGTATGGCAGGATGTGCAGTGAAGAGTTTTTATACAAGTCTATCATAATATACTTCACTCAGAAAGGAATTTTGATAGGAACAGTTTCCTTAAAACTGAGTCATATTATTTATGTGCTGGCAAGTCTAGGACTCTGTTTGTGGAATAAATAATTCTTTGGTTGCTTCCCAGTTCAACTCTCATCATCCAAGTTATTTCAGAGTTGCTAAAACAGTGATGGAGATATAAAGGAAATGCATGTGTTTATCATTGAGAAGGAAACCAATTCCATATGTTCCACACATACACCTCATTTTGTGTCTGGCTTTCAGGACAGGCAGCATTGCATTGTGATGTCAAGGAAATGAAGGGGGAGGAGAGAAAAGCAACAGCAATCTGCTTTTGCTTAAACACAATTTCAGAGAATACATTGAGATGACCCTTTCAAAAGCCATGAAGTTTGTTCCAAATGGCTAGCTGAAAAGCTCATGTGTGGAAGGAGGCTGCCAATTTCTTCTTGTCCCCCCCCCCATCCAGTCTCTTCATAAATGCATAACCAGAGAGTGCACGGATGGCACCTTTCAGTTCATTCGAGATGAGCCCTTGGGGAAAATGTACAGTATTAGAAACATCTGTCTGTCCCTGGGTGAGAAAAAGAATCAGGCCTACTCATGAAAGGAAAAGAAATGAGAATTAAACTGCCATGGAGCTTAGAAACTCAAGGGTATGTTTTTTAAGTTACAATTACAGTCTATTCACACCTCCATTTTTGGAGAGGAATATTTTCCATCTAGTTGAATGTCATTTGTGTTACACAGCAAGAATGTACAAACAGGCAATATAAAAAGCACTCAAAAAGTGCAGCTCCGGTATCCAACAATTATAGGACAAATGGTGTGGGTGGGTGATATATGTAGGACGAGAGTCAGTGTGATTAGCTGTCAGCCTAGGACTCAGGAGATCTGGGTTCAGATTCCTGCTTGGCCATGAAAACTCAATCAGGTGGATGTTAATGGTAAACCACTCTTTGAATGTCTCACATACTTCATACATCCTGCTAAGATTCCCATAAGTGTACATGACTTGATGACACATAAGGGTAACAGTGTGTTCAGGACAATGGGCCTCCACTTTTCTTGGCTTAGATTATAAAAGGCTTTCTGTTTTGAACAAATATATAGGCACAATTAAGATAAGCATAGATTTTAAAGTACTGTATAAGGTCATAAGGATAAGCTAAATGAATGAATGAATGAATGAATGAATGAATGAATGAGTATGAAATGTACCATTACAATATAGGCTGTAAGCCATATATGATATCTCTATAGTCAATGGTCAAGGTTAAAGTACATTTCACAGCTGAAATCCTTTTGTATAACTTATGCCTGTGTAAAGGTGACGAGATCACATTCTATTTTTGTCCTGTGGTTTTTCCAGTTCCCATGTAATTCCTTTCATTGTTGTGAAGCCATGGGAGCCTCAGGACAGGAGAAGGCTTCAATTTCCAAAAAATCATCCCCACTAGATGATGTTACAAGCAGGGGAAGATTTTTAGTAATTAAAGGCTTCCTTCTTCTGTCTTGCTTCTGTGTGATAAAAGGGACTCCATGGGGGTTGGAAAAGCCATGGGACAGAAGCAGGCAGGTTGTTATTACCCAAACTTGCTCTCCCCACTCTTTTGCAGGCGTAAGTTACGCCAGATGATTTCAGCCAATGAGTTATCTGAGGAATGAATAAGTAATAATTCATTTTTTATGTAAAATAGTTGGAAAGGCAATGCCTTGAATAATAATCCGTCTCAGTTCATGACACAAAAAAAGATAACAAAAAAAAAATAGAATTAGACCATGAGCAAGTGTCCTCAGTCTTGGAGAATGGTGGCAGAACTGGTTTTCTAAAATGTCAAAACACCAGTTTGGTACAAACAGAAGTAAAAATGCCAGTCACACATAGGAAGGTCTTCACTGCAGAAAAGAGTAGGTTAAAGTCTCCCGTTGTCATAAAAGATGGGCTAAAACTGGGGTGCAAGCCATTTGTTTGTTTGTTTGTTTGTTTAAAATATTTTTACTCTGCCTTTCTCCTTAAAAAGTGGCTTGCATCAATTGTTAGCCTTAAGTAAGTGATGATGGTTTGGTTAAGGAAAAAGAATTTGAATGTGATGAAAACTGTGAACCAGGACAATTCATGATGATGGTTTCAGTTCCAAGCACTCTCCTGGGTCTGACACTTCCCCACGTACTGCATCCTCTAAATAAATTGTTCCCAATCTTGGTTCTTCAGATATTATGGGACTGCAACCCTCCGAAAGCCTTCACCACTAGCTGTGCTGGCCAGGATGGGTTTCTAGGAGTTGTAGTCCAAGAATATCTGGGGACCAAAGGGGGGGAACCACTGCTCTAAATGATCTATCCTTCCTTGTGAATGTCGACCCTTTAATTCTTATACTGCCTTATCCCATTTCCATTGAAACTGCTCTTTTTCAATAAACGTCTTTAAATGAATTGGACTCTTGTTTGTACTTGAAAAGTTCTCATACTGAGATGATGAGTATGATCTCTTTTCTTTGGGTTCTGAGCTGTCTGTGACAGATCAGGAAAGAGATCTTGGTGTGCTCGATGAAAAGTGTCGATCCAGTGTGCGGCGGCAGTGAAGGCCAATTCCATGCTAGGTATCATTGAAAAGGGGATTGAAAATAAAACAGCCAACATTATAAGGCCATTGTACAAAATTCTGGTAAGGCTGCACTTGGAGTACTGTGTACAGTTCTGGTCAGCACACCTAAAAAAAAAAAAAAATAGTGGAACTGAAAAAGGTGCAGAAGAGAGTGATTAAAATGATGACTGGGCTAGGGCACCTCCCCTATGAGGAAAGGCTACAGAGTTTGGGGCTCTTTAGTCTAGAGAAAAGGTGCCTGGGGGGACACATGATTGAGACATATAAAATTATGCAGGGGGTGGATAAAGTAGACAGAGAAAAGCTTTTTTTCCTCTCCCACAATACTAGAACCAGGGGACCTCCACTCAAATTGAATGTTGGGAGAGTGAGAACAGACAAAAGGATTGTCTGTTCTCACTCTCCCAGAGTGTTGTTAGTTTGTGGGACTCCTTGCCACAGGATGTGGTGATGGCATCTGGCCTAGATGCCTTTAAAAGGGGATTGGACAGATTTCTGGAGGAAAAGTTAATTGCAGGTTACAAGCCATGATGGGGATGTATAATCTCCAGGCTTAAAAAGAAGGTGCCTCAAAATGCCAGATGCAGTGAAGGGGTATCAGGAGACAGGTATCTAGTTGTCCCGTGTGCTCCCAGAGGGATCTGATATGGCCACTGTGAGATATCGGGAGCTGGACTAGATAGACCCTTGGCCTGATCCAGCAGGGCTCTTCTTATGTTCTTTGAACCAGTGGTTCAGACAAACTATGTGGCTGATCTCAAATCTGGCTCTAAAATCTTTTTCCTTCTGTCTCTTACAGAACACACATGTGGCAATGACTGCTTCTGGTGTAGGAATGCCATTCCAGCAGGGAGCAATCTGGGGCAGAGAAGTGTTGTTTCTTTATTTGAGAGTCGGGGCCGTGGAGGCTTATTCTGTATGCTTCTGGTGGGAAAAGATTTGCCAGCACAGATGGGGTGTTCTGGAAGTCAGCGTTCAAAAATGTAACATTTCCTACCTCTGGCTTGCATCAGCCCACATCTGAAAATACTACAAACCAATTGGCGGGATGATTTTCCACAGGAAAACGAAGTATGGTAATGATGGTGGGGTTTATGCACATACACTCGCATCATTCTTGTGTTCTACACCAAACCCTCCCCAAATGAACGTGTCATTCTATTGTGAGAATCTCATTTCCCTCCCCCAACCCCCACTTTCCCTTCCAGTCATTAAAAGCCCTCCTCAGAGCACTTCTAACTTTCAGAGTTCAATCTAAGTAGAGACAGCTTGCCTCTCAGCACTCTCTTCAGGGAATCTATTTGTTGTTACAGTACTGGGAGGTTACATGACAGTAACAGAGCTATGCCTGCAAGAACATCCCCGACTCTCAGGTTTTATTTGGGAAGGGAGAATGAGAGGGATGCCTGTTGCCAACTTCAGCCTTAGATTATTATTCTTCATTAAAGCTGTGAGCCCTTGGAAAAACCTGGCTAGCTTGTTTTAAAAAACAAAAACAAATAAATCCTGCAAGAGCCTGTTGGGAGGATAGAGTTACTTACTGTTACTTTAAAATACATCCCATGTTATGTCAAAGCAGCAGTAGGTATATTTAAAAATGACAAGTCAGGCTTTTAAAAAAACAACACAACAGTACAGTTCTTATTGGCATCCTTAGTTAGCCTCTCTGAGGCTCTCTCTCTCTCTCCCATCCTGAAGAGAGGAACCTCGTTGTCGTTCCCCAATTAGCAAGCTGAAGTATTTCAGCAAGGACCTTCTCCTCCCTCTCATGCTCATTAGCTCACTCCTGGCCCTTCTTAGCAGAAGGATTTTCTAAAGAGTCTTGTTAAGAGCATTAATAATAGTAATTAGAGGGTCAAGAAACCATCCTGAAAGTTGACCCAAATCTTCACCCTGTGTGTGAAAGGAACATTTTCTCTTTTTCTCTTTTATTTTTTCCCCCTCTCACTCTCTCTTTTATAATCACTAGTCCCTGGAAGTCAATATCTATTTCTCTTGAACAAGAGCCAAGCCATTCTGCCCATGCACAACCAAACTCAGGATTTAAAAAATGGATTGCGCTGGGTTCATATTCCACTACAAACATACCAATTTTGCATCTCCTGAGGAGGATAAGGAAACCTATCTCGACTTGATAATTCATGTCTCCTAGGACTGCACTGCCTTTCGATGAAGAAAAAATATTTCCAAAATTATGCATGGATTTAAAAATCCAGGTGATTAAATGTGCATCCGCATGTGGTAGAGAAATTACACACACTTTAGTTAATTAGGAAAATATTTTTTAAATACATACATTAGGGGGAGATGCAGATAAAAAAAATGCAAACATGCCTGTATGGAATTCTGAGAACACATTGGGAATGGGATAAGGCAAGCATGTTGATGGCATTCTGAGATGTCCATGACAAACAAAGCTAATCAAGCCTTTCAGTGCTGATCATGATGTGAGGGGGTGTAAAAGCTATTCATACAGACCTCAACTATTAGTACAGTAAACAAGGCAGCATAAGGAAGAAGATGGGCCTAATCTACATATTCTGTGTCTTTGTTGAATCTTCATTGAGTGTGGCCTGTCATTTAGATGCTCAGTCATGGAAACATCTACTAAGGACATAGATAAAATTTAGCCAAATCCGAGATAGAAGCAGGCCACTTTTCAGAAATCTCTTGATCCTCTGAGGTGAAGGAGGAGTCCCTCCATAACAACTTGTACTGCATCTGGGCTTCCTGAAAGTTTCCCAGAAGCTGATCTGGTGATCCAAAGGGCCACAGATAGACAGATAGTATACCTGCAAGAAATGACTGTAAGGAGAAGGAATCAGAGTGCAGAACTGAGTGACTGATAGGGCTATGTATCCTTCTGAAATGTTGCAGACTTCTTACCTTATCATATCATTTCTCCTTAAATCCAGTAAGATACGCAAAATTCATTTTTTGGCACCACTCTAAGATTAAAGGCCTGTTCTTTCACAAAATGAATGTCATATTCTTATCTGAACCATGTCAGGTGCATGCTCCAAGAAGGTGCAATTATACCTAGGAATTTCATCTACTTATGGCAAGAAATCTTCTTCTTGGATGCACACCTTTTGACTGTGTTGGAGAAGCTGAGAGCAATGTTGTCAGTAGGTAGATTCCATTAAAAGCCTGGACTCCTATCAGGGTCAGCCAAGGTGGAATGTTCGCAGCTGAGGCACTAGATTAAAATGCATCCACCCTATTCAGAAGTAACAGCTGCATGAGGAAGCAGAAGAGAATGAACAATACCAGTAGTGATGGAGTGGAGAAACTTCTGGAGGGCAGTTACTGAGCAGTCGCTGGAGGTGATGCTGGCAGAAGATCTTTCACAGACAATGGTGATGATACTGAAGCTAACTTTTGTTACCTTAGTACGGTACAGAAAGAGGCGATGATAAACCATGCTGAACCTTTCTTACCATGGAAACCCCTATGATGAGACAGTCCAAAATGAAAGAAGAGATAGTGCCGGAAGATTAAACCCCTGGGTTGGAAAGCACTCACTTAACTACTGGGGAAGGGCAAAGGGCAAGTACAAATAGTGCTGTAGCTAATGAAGCAACTAGATTAAAGCCAAAATGATCTCTAATTGCTGACATGCACAGAGGTGAAAAGAAAATCTGATGCTGTACAACACTCAGTTGGAGCAAGAAAAGTATGTATCAAGGTAAACTGGAAAGCAAGAGATGGAACGTTTAAACATTGCAGGGCTTGGAGTCAGTGAACGAAAGTGGACTGGACTGGGACATTTTCAGGCAGATGACTATAAAGTGGAAATGGCAAATTCATGAGAAATGAACTGGCTCTAATACTCATGTCCAATGCTGTATTGCTTGGGCACAATGAAAGCTAAAGCTGTAGTCCGTCTGGAGAACACTTAAGGAGAAATGTGTAGGTTTTTAATATCCAGAGCTGAATACCTTTCTGTGAGGTGACGCATTCTATAGTGTATCAGTTGTCCATACAGCAGCCAACTGAGTGAAACAAAACCATATTTTTCTAAAAAATGGACTGAAACAGAAATACAATAACAGCCATAAGAAACAAGCAGTTAGCAGACAATTCAATTTCCCTTCTTGTGAGCACTCTTTTAAACTAATGTTGGCAGCATTGTCTGGACTCAAAAACTCAAGAGATGGGAGAGGTCAGAATGTATCTGCACTATATACCATGTTTCCCTGAAAATAAGACAGGGTCTTATATTAATTTTTGCTCCAAAAACACATCAGGGCTTATTTTCAGGGGCTCTTTTATTTTTTTCAAGTACAACAATCTACATGTATTCAAATACAGTCATGTCATTTTCTGGATGCTGCACAATGCTGGACAATGGTGGAGGGTGGGGTTTCACTTAACTGGGGCTTATTTTGGGGGTAGGGCTTATATTAAGAGAATCCTGAAAAATTGTACTAGGGTTTATTTTCAGGTTAGGTCTTATTTTGGGGAAAACAGAGTAGTTATATACAGTTTGATACCACTTTAATAACCCTGGTGCCATCTGATGAAACCCTAGGATCTGGAGTTTGGTTAAATGTTGTGGACACTTGAGCTTTCTGATGGAAAATTCCAACTTCCTCATCAAACTACATTACTAAACTACAAATCCCAGGATTCTGTAGGAGTGGGGTCATGTCTTCTAAAATGGAACCAAACTGCTATAACTAGCACTATTTATTTATTTATTTATTTATCTATCTATCTATCTATCTATCTATCTATCTATCTATCTATCTATCTATCTATCTATCTATCTATCTATCTATCTATCTATCTATCTATCTATCTATCTATCTATCTATTTATTTATTTATTAATTTATTTATCATTCATTCATTCATTCATTCATTCATTCATTCATTCATTCATTCATTCATTCATTCATTCATTCATTCATTTTACTACAGCTCCCAAAATCCCGCATCCCACCTGAATTAGTCTTAGGCCGTCTGTGAAATTCTGAAGTTACTGATAAGAATAAAGGAATAATAACTTTTCCCATGCCTACTAAAACAATAACAGTTTCAAAAATCAATAAATTCAGCAGATTTGTTGCTCATCCCTACAATACACAACTACTTCTTAGGAGGCATAGAAGCTGTACTTCAGCAGACAAAAGAAGGATCACTTCTGCACCTGAACAAGCTACATCTTTTTGAGGAAAGGCATGGCAATCACAGTGGTGACTGCAGCCTTACAAAATAGTTGAGTGCAGATTTATTTGGGAATACGTCTCAACATGCAGATTTACAGAGAGACTTATTTCTCCATAAACATGCACCAGATTGTGCTAAACTGTCTATCTTTTATTTCATATTTTTTATATTCCCTTTTTTTCTGGCTTGCAACTTCTGTTCTTAATTAAGTTTGTTTCTGGAGGGTTTTAATAATTTGTACACCACAAGAGTGGGAAAAGCTGTACTGGGATGCAGTCTCAAAAATGATAGAATGATTTCAATACGAATCCAAGGCAAACCTTTCAACATCACAATAATCCAGGTTTATGCACCAACCACCAATGGTGAAGAGGCTGAAAATGACCAATTCTGTGAAGACCTACAACACCTTCTAGAACTGACACCAAAGAAAGATGTTCTTCTCCTTATAGGGGACTGGAATGCTAAAGTAGGGAGTCAAGAGATAAAAGGAACAACAGGTAAGTTTGGCCTTGTAATTCAAAACAAAGCAGGGCAAAGGCAAATAGAGTTTTGTCAAGAGAACAAGATGGTCATCACAAACACTCTTTTCCAACAACACAAGAGGCGACTGTACACTTGGACATCACCAGATGGGCAATACCGAAATCACATTGATCATATTCTCTGCAGCCAAAGATGGAGAAGCTCTATACAGTCAGCAAAAACAAGACCTGGAGCTGATTGTGGCTCCGATCATCAGCTTCTCATAGCAAAATTCAAGCTTAAACTGAAGAGAGTAGGAAAAAGGACTGGGCTAGTCACGTATAATCTAATCCAAATCCCTTATGAATACACAGTGGAAGTGAAGAACAGATTTAAGGAACTAGATTTGGTGGACAGAATGCCTGAATAACTTTGGATAGAGGCTCGTAACATTGTACAGGAGGCAGCAACAAAAACCATCCCAAAGAAAAGGAAATACAAGAAAGCAAAGTGGCTGTCCAACGAGGCCTTACGAATAGCAGAGAAGGGAAACAAAATGCAAGGGAGATAGGGAAAGTTACAGACAATTTAATGTGAACTTCCAAAGAATAGCAAGGAGAGACAAGAGGGCCTTCTTAAATGAACATTGCAAAGAAATAGAGGAAAATAATAGAAAGGGAAAAACCAAAGAGCTGTCCAAGAAAATTAGAGATATTAAAGGAACCTTTTGTACAAAGATGGACATGACAAAAGGACAAAAATGATAAGGACCTTACAGAAGCAGAAGACATCAAGAAGAGGTGGCAAGAATATACAGAGGAATTATACCAGAAATATCTGGATTCCCGGACAACCCAGATAGTGTGGTTGCTGACCTTGAGCCAGACATCCTGGAGAGCGAAGTCAAGTGGGCCTTAGAAAACATGGCTAACAAGAAGACCGGTGGAGTTGACAGCATTCCAGTGGAATTATTTAAAATCTTAAAAGATGATGCTAAGGTGCTACACTCAATATGCCAGCAAGTTTGGAAAACTCAGCAGTGGCCAGAGGATTGGAAAAGATCAGTGTACATCCCAATCCCAAAGAAGGGCAGTGCCAAAGAATGCTCCCACTACCGTACAATTGCACTCATTTCACATGCTAGCAAATTTATGCTCAAAATCAAATAAGGAGGCTTCAGCAGTGTGTGGACTGAGAAATCCCAGAAGTACAAGCTGGATTTCAAAAGGGCAGAGGAACTAGAAACCAAATTGCTAGCATGTGGTGGATTATGGAGAAAACCAGAGAGTTCCGGAAAAACATCTACATCTGCTTCATTGACTATGCAAAATCCTTTGATTGTGTGGAGCACAACAAACTATGGCAAGTTCTTAAAGAAATGGGAGTGCCTGATCACCTTATCTGTCTCCTGAGAAAACTATATGTGGGACAGGAAGCAACAGTTAGAACTGAATATGGAACAACTGATTGGTTCAAAATTGGGAAAGGAGTACGACAAGGCTGCACATTGTCTCCCTGCTTATTTAACATATGCAGAATACATCATGCGAAAGGCAGGACTGGATGAACCCCAAGCTAGAATTAAGATTGCCAGGAGAAATATCAACAACCTCATATATGCAGATGATACCATCCTGATGGCAGAAAGTGAGGAGGAATTAAAGAACTTCTTAATGAGGATGAATGGAGAGCACAAAATGGTCTGAAGCTCAGCATAAAAAAAAACTAACATCATGGCCACTGGACCCATCACCTCCTGGCAAATAGAAGGTCAGGATATGGAGATTTCACCTTCTTGGGCTCCATGATCACTGCAGATGGAGACAGCAGCCACGAAATTAAAAGACGCCTGCTTCTTGGGAGGAAAGTGATGACAAACCTCGACAGCATCTTAAAAAAGCAGAGACATCACCTTGCCGACAGAAGTCTGAATAGTCAAAGCTGTGGTTTTTCCAGTAGTGATGTAAGGAAGTGAGAGCTGGACCATAAAGAAAGCTGACCACCGAAAATTTGATGCTTTTGTATTGTGGCGCTGGAGGAGGCTCTTGAGAGTCCCCTGGACTGCAAGGAGAATAAACCTATCTATTCTGAAGGAAATCAATCCTGAGTGCTCACTGGAAGGTCAGATCCTGAAGCTGAGGCTCCAATACTTTGGCCATCTGATGAGAAGAAAAGACTCCCTGGAAAAGCCCCTGATGTTGGGAAAGTGTGAAGGCAAGAGGAGAAGGGGATGACAGAGGCCGAGATGGTTGGACAGTGTCATCAAAGCAACCAACATGACTTCGACAAACTCTGGGAAGCAGTGGAAGACAGGAGGGCCTGGTGTGCTCTGGTCTATGGGGTCACTAAGAGTCGTACAAGATTTAACGAGTAAACAACAAAATGGCAGAAAACCAATCCAGAAGTATTTAGAGAAATAAATAAAATTTCCACTTTGAAAGCATGCTCTATGAAGCATGAACTGTTGGGAAAGTTTGCTGTGAATTTTAGTGTACAAAAGACAAACCAAAGTAAAAAAATGATTAATTGTCTCACTCAGTCATTTGAGATTTATCATCCTTTCTTTCCCAGAAAGTTTTTTTAATACAATAGTTATTTTTTAGAGATAACCATATTAGTGATTTTCCATTACAACTCCCAGATGCTACCTCAGAAATTCTGCAAATTGTAACCTAAAAGCACAGGCATGCTAGCCTCTAGTGATTTTTATAAAAGATCAAATACAAATTTGAGAACAAGTAAATACATGTGTGTTGATACCATCCTTCCGGCAAGCAATTCTGCACAGTATGCATGAGGCCTTGTCACTGTGCTATCACAACAGGTCTGCAAAGTAGATCAAACTCAGAGACTATGACCTGCTCAAAGCTTTGAACAGGAATCTGAACTCGGGTTTGCCACATTCCATTTCACTATCCTAACCTCTACCCCACATCAGACTGTAACTGGGTATAGAACTAATCATGCAGCAACGAAGAAGAGAGAAATGAGGCAGGACTGATGCCTGCTAGTTTAATTTATGTTTCTCTAAGTATGCTCATTAATCGGATACTTGAAACTGATCATAAGTTGTGGGCAGCTGTACTGTAAGTGGAGAAACCTGCTGTTTCATGGATTTCTGCAGGCGCCTGATGTTCTTTTAGTAATGGCTGAGTATGCACAGTCTAAATGTCATGGAGAGGTTTCTGATTTATAAAAATTCATCGTGCCAGCATAATGCATTTTTCTAAGCTTGGGTGCTTCGTTCTGTAGCTGCACATCTCAGCAGAAACCGTAGGGCAAGAGAGAGAATGCCAACCACACAAACAGAGGCCAGGGCCATTTTGCACATTTTGAATATGTTAAGGTTAGCAGTGTTCTAATTAAACTCTGATTAGCAAGTGGACTTGATCCAAGCCAATTCAGTCTTGAAAGAGGCGGTGTTTTCTTTTCCTTTGGCTGCCAGTTTATCAGAGGTAGGCAATTAAGAACTCACACACCTCCAGGTCTTGGTGGTTTTGAAAGCCTGAATCTCATGCCAGTCAAACGACAGAGACCCATTCTCCTTGGCACAATAGCCTCCTCTAATCTCACTTCTAGCAATTTATTTTTTTCTTTCTGAGCAGATTTAGAAACAAAAAAACCCTTGAATAATCATTGGGGGGGGGGGGAGAAGAAGACTAGTCTATGGCTGTGGCAGCCCATACAGTCAATACTGCTGGTCCAGGATCATTTAATCCCATCCCCAAAGTGGGTGTTTTCTCAGCCGATTGAGTTTTTCATTTAACATGCCTTGGATAAATAAACGTTAACCACATCTCTGCTTTGATTTAAGGGAACCTGTGAGGATCCAATTATATTTCCAGGGAGCAAAGTGAAAAGGAGGAGCTGGAAGTGCCCCTGAAGGAGTAGACATTCTTTTTCTCAAAGCAAACACAATGCCGCCACAGACGTCCCTTGTAATTATTGCTTCACTACAAATTTACAAGCCCAGAGGTGAGCCCGGCTTTTGTTGACTACTTAAATGCAATTATTACCTTTCTTTCATGTTTAGGTTCCCAAACTTGGGTGCCTGCTGCTTTTGTTCACAAAGCCCCAAGATCCGAAAAAGATTTAACTGGAAATCAACACGATAGCCTTTGGTTCATAGAATGATTCACCCTCATGACCAGCCAAAGAGTTTAACCACAAAATATGTGACACACATCCTTAATAAGAAATCACATCTAAATTCATGTCCAAAAAGCAAAACAAAACCGGGCAGCTCTAAACCCTCAAAGCAAAGCAAGAGCCATTATATGAAAGATTCACTACAATGCCTTTTATCCACTGTGCATCTGTTCCTCTTACGAAAAGGATAATAATATGCTATACTTCCAGAGATGAAGTGTGCGTTCTTCGGCACATTTATTTGGGAGCAAGTGTTAGAACTCTGTGTAATTTACTTCAGAGTAAGCACACGTGGGATTGCACTGTGGATCCCTTTGGGACTATTACGCATGTGCATATTTCTCCCACACTAAAATCCTCTGTAAATGTATTTCAATCCCCATGCTTAATGTCCATAAAACTTTTTTGAGCTTAGATTGTGCCTTTTCATTGCATAAAATTTGAACTGGAGTAGAGTGCCTTTCAACAATTTCTGACTTTGTGTGTGGCTAGTGTCTCTTCCAGCATTATGAGTGAGCAGGTGTCAAATCACGTGTGGATGGCTGAAGAATCCTTGTCTCTTACCTGTGAATGCATAAATATATATATTTGCTTGCCCAACTATCAGGAGAGGACTACGAGCTATAAACCTCTTCCTTTCTCAGGAACATACTACAGCCCTTACAGTGATTTACTCTTATTGTGGAAAACTAGAGAAATGAGAGAAATCCCACCCCATCCCCCCGCAGCCAAAAAAGAAGAAGATAGGCAAAGCAAAACTCTTTTGGAAAATGAGGTAAGCCTGAGATCTGCTCTATGTATCTTCCTTGACCTCTTGACGGGAAGCAGACAGTTTGCTGTAGTATGAAGGAAGAAAATATTTCTCCTGTTTCCTTTCCTTTTACCAAAAGTGGAGGTGGTGATTCCTGGAAATTAGCAGAACACAATGAATACTGAATCATAAGGCCCTTGGAGACCCATCCTGTCAGGTAAGTGCCTACAGGGCTGTAACCTCAACTGGTGGACTACTACATGAAGATCTTTTTTAACAACTAAAAACAGAGAGAAGTTTCTGCTTCCCTTCAATGTATTATACACAATTTCTTCATACTCCCCCCCCCCACTCTTTGGTTACAGAAGGGTTAACACTAGACAGCTTTGAGAGCTTACTGCTGTGCAAGGGAAAATTCATTCCCACAATTAGAAACTGCACTCTCTGGGGCCCCTTGATTAATCAGCTCCCAGCTGAAGTGTGTATCTCTTTGGACCGCTGTTATTTCCTCAAGTGTTTTGACTGGGTCTTTCTCAAGAGGAGTTGGAGTATTCACGTGGCCATACGTATTTTTCCCTGCGATTGTTTCACTTGATATTGAGCTCACCTCTTTTGACAGTCCAGGGTTGAACTTCAACCTACTTATTGCCAAACACAGAAGGACACTCGGCGAAGGGACAGGCAGAAAGGCGGGAGGTAGGGTGCAGAAACACTGACACGCTCTCAAGTTTTAAGTTCTCTACAGTGAATTCAAATTCATGAGCGATGTTCTATTCAATTCGGTTATGCTATTTGAGACGAACATTTGTGATTAGAGCTGAACTTCACAATATGGGTTGAAATAGATTCTTTAATCCAGTGTATGATCTTCTAATAAATTAAGAGATTATGTATTATTGGATGACAGTAGCCATGTGTGTTCAGCTAATGGTGTCCAGAAACACACAGTTCTTTCGTAATGTCTGTAATCTGTTTGAAGCAGTTGGGACAGCATCAGCAACAAGAGTCATACCATATGCTTTGTAAATGATGGTAACTAGAAATGGGCAGAAACTAGAAGGACAGTGGTTTGTGATGGTTTGTGGTTTGTGCCTACCCATGAACCATGAACTTTCGTGGCCCACCCACCCCCCGAAAAATGAACCAGGCTGTGGTTCATTTTTCAGGTTCATGGGAGGGGGCCACCCATCCCTCCCACTCCCCTTGCCCCTGTTGCTTCCTTACCTTCTCTTGAAGCCTCCACCACCACTGCTGCAACCATACTGAGAGGCAGCAGTCCCAGCTTCAAGGACCTGGGTTTGCTGTTTCTGCACATACACTCGCCACTTAGTTGACAGGCAGGTGTATGCGCAGAAGCAGCAGGCCTGGGTCCTTGAAGCCAGGCCTGCTGCATGTGCACATGCACCTGTCTGTCAACTGAGTGGCGGGTGCAAGTGCACACTCAGCAGGCCCTGGCCTGTCAGGATGGTGATGGTGGTGGAGGAAGATGTGGCAGCTTAAATTTAGTCAAGGTAGGTGACGGGAGCAGCGGCAGGGAGGTTGGGTGGGCATCTTGTTTTGCCAAACAAAACGAAGCACTGAGGTGGGAAAACATTTGGTATACAAACAAATTGCCAGTATATGTATTTATTATTTATTTTATTTTATTTATTGGATTTCTATCCCGCCCATCTAGACCAAAGGTAGGGGGAAGGTAAGAGAAGCAAAAGTGCAGAATGAACTCAGGCTTGCCAGACAGATTGAAAACAATAAAAAGGGTTTTTTTTAGTTATGCCTACAGCAAAAGGAAGAACAAGGAAATGATAGGGTCGCTGTGAGGAGAAAATGACCAACTACTAACAGAGGATAGGGAAAAGGCTGAACTTTTCAAGACCTTCTTTGCCTCAGTTTTCTCGAAAAAGGAAAGTAGTGCTCAAGGTGAGGGGCAAAGAGCAGGTGACGTAGTGGGGGAAATGCAGCATAGAATAGGTACAGAAGTAGTACACGAATGCCTGGCTACTCTAAATGAATTCAAGTCTCCAGGGTCAGATGAATTATATCCACAAGATTAAAATTCAAAATGGCCTTGACATATTAGAGTCCTGGGCCAAAACTAACAAAATGAATTTCAACAGGGAGAAATGTAAGGTCCTACACAAAGGCAGAAAAAATTAACTGCACATATATAGGATGGAAGACACCTCATATATAGGATGGAAGACACCTGGCTAGACAACAGTACCTGTGAAAGGGATCTAGGAGTCTTGGTAGATCACAAACTGAACATGAATCAGCAGTGTGATGCGGCCGCCAAGAAAGCCAATGCAATTCTTGGTTGCATCAATAGGAGTATAGTGTCTAGATTAATGGAAGTGATAGTGCCACTCTATTCTGCTTTGGTCAGATCTCACCTGGAGTATTGTGGTCCAGTTCTGGGCACCTCAATTCAAGAAGGATGTGGACAACTTGGAATGTGTCCAGAGAAGGGCAATCAAAATGGTCAAAGGTCTGGAAGCCAAGTCCTATGAAGAGTGGCTTAAGGAGCTGGGAATGTTTAGCCTTACAAAAAAGAAGGTTAAGAGGGGACATGATAACCATGTTTAACTATATGAAGGGATGTCATGTCAAGGAAGGGACAGGTTTCTTTTCCACGGCTTCAGACAGTAGGACAAGGAGCAATGGTTTCAAACTACAGGAAAGGAGATTCCACCTGAATCTCAGGAAGAACTTCCTCACAGTCAGAGCTGGTCGGAAGTGGAATATGCTGTCTCGGAGTGCAGTGGACTCTCCTTCTTTGGAAGTTTTTAAGCAGAGGCTGGATGGGCATCTGTTGGGAGTGCTTTGATGGAGTTCCTGCATGGCAGGGGGTTGGACTCGATGGCCCCTGTGGTCTCTTCCAACTCTGTGATTCTATGATTCATTTCATTTTGGCAAAATGGGATCCCCAAACTGAACTGTGAACCAAACCGCAAACCAACCCAGTTTGTGATGTCGTGGTTCGGTTCATGCCCATCTCTAATGGTACTGGTTCCCCTGAACACATTTCCCACTTTATTCAAACATATAAACCAGAGCACACAGTAGTAATGGGCATAGTCTGCAGAGCAGGCTCATATCTTCTCATCTGAACTTTGAAATGGTATATACCAGCAACAGATTAATCATGTTTTTCAGCTGATTGTGTATCATAGGTTCCCCCTCCCTAGTTCATGTTATGTGCTGTCAAGTAGAGGTGATTTATAGTGACTCTTACAGAGCTTTGGAATGAAGTGAGACATTCAAGGAATGGTTTACCAGTTCCACACCCCTGTTGAGTTTCTGTGGACTGGCAGAAATTCAAACTCAGGTTTCTTGAGTCTTATTTCATCACCCTATCTTTCACACTATACTGGGTCTTCCTGGTGTTAGAACCTTCTTCCAGTTTTGCACAAGGACCATGTGGTTTTTCGTCTGTCTGTCTGACTATGGAAAATGCCCTGAACAGCTGCCCAGGCAGAGTCTGCAAGGGACAATTTAAGAAGTACTACACCACCCTGATGACTTCCTCTTCCAGCTAAATAATCCTATGAATTTGACTCTAATCAACTGTATTTTACCTAGTGTGTCACTAACTTTCCTCTCCAGATTTTCTAATATGGATATTAACATGCTTCTACTGCTAGCTGTGCCAGAGAACATGTTTTATCAAAAGGCAATGGAAGCTGCACTGACTGAATGGCTTCCTTTGTCTATAGAACACGAGTAAAACAATTTATAGTCCCCTAAAGTAGAACCTAGTACCAACACATCTCCAGCTGGTTTGACACATTTGTTATCTCCATCATGAGACTTTAACTACAGATCTTGGCCTTCTGCCTTCAGCCATGATGATTTATGGACTTTCCTATGTGTTCATCTCACCCACTCACTCAAATTCTGTGGTACCCAGCTTGCAGAACTCAAAAGTGCAGTCATATTTCATATTTTAGTGGTCCAATAAAGAACTTTTGGGACTTTTAAGCAGTAATTGGTTCCTCTTTGATATTCAGAATGTTTGAAGTGTGTTTACATGGAGTTTATGTTAGTGTTGTGTGGATACTTGAGCAGTTGGTGGTGAAGCTCCCACATCTAAGAGATTTCACACTATGTAACATTTCATCTTCTAAGGTTTTCCTAGGATGTCTTTGCAGTTTATAAAGCTGGTTCACCATGATCTGTCAGACGTTTCCTTCAGATGCCTCTGAGAGTGCTCTCCTCAAAAGGAATAGTCATTTCCAGGAGGAACTCACTAGCTGTGCCAGAATTTAGATAAATTGCTTGTCTTTAACATGTCTGGAATGCATAGCTTCCTTTATGAAATTTTTTTTTAAGTAATAAGAAAGACACTATTCTAAAGAGGGCAAAGTCATCCCTCAGTGGACTATGTCATATCCACATTGGTCCAGTTGATGAATCTGGCCCCTCTTATTCATCAGTAACCCTTCATCAGCCATTCTCTGGATGTTGGGATTAAGAAATGGTGGGTGGAAGGAGAGATGAGCTGTAGGGCCTAAGAGTCAGAGTCCAGGAGGACTCCAGTTCGCAGACAGACTTGGTTAGCAGTACAATTAATGGATCATACAAACCAGGTCTGTGTTTATCATGAGACTTACGACTTGGGGTGAAAAATTTGCAGCAGAAAAAGGAAAACTGTGCCTCTCCAGCTGTCATTAAATCACACACTCCTATCATACCCATCCAGTGGCCATAATAGCTGAAGCGGATTGGGCCCTAATGGCTTCAGGAGGGCCAAAGGTTCCTTACTGCTGCTTTATAACTTGTCAACAGCCACAAGGTTTCATCTCTTAAGAATAAAATTCTTTCTTTTCTTAGGCAGCTTGGGATCCAGGGCTGATACCTATTAGCATCCTGTCAAAGCTCAGTTTACAGGGGAAAGTGGGGGGGGGGGGAGAGTGGGGGGAAGAGACATTACATTAGGCCTGTATATAATTCCTAATGGTTTTGGCACGTGTGTTATGTCTAAAGCAAACTAGTTGAGATTATCGGATGAAATGGCAAAACAGCGAGCAAATACATTAAAAAGTGAAGCCATATAAAAAAAATAAAGTAACAAAGAATATTTTGAGCATGAATTTAAATATGATCAGATGTTGTTTGTTTGTTTCCAGTGTTTTCACTTCCTTAAACAAGCACCTGTATCTCTGAGTTTCAATCTTTCTGTGGTTTGAGTTTGTTCCAACAATTAATAAAATCAGACCAATTGTTCAGACAAAGTGTTCCAGAACAAATAAAACAGATATTTCTTTCTCAGCTTTCCCACAGTCTTTTACAATAGATAAGTATATACCATACACATTTCTTTCATTTTCCAAAGGAGCATATCTCTTTTGTTTCCTGAATTTTGCAATCAAAATCTTTGGGGTCACTCTGGGATTTCTAGACATATATCCAATGACATCTTTGCTTCCTTACACATCATTAATATAGTCAACAACAACAACAGCAACAACAACAAAAGGGTCACATCAGAGTTGGCTGCCAGAATTACAGTATATCTGATTTATTAACAATTTTTTTTTTTAAAAAAAAGATCCCGTTTTGTTGTGTTTTATTGTTTTAATATTTGTTTTATACACAACTTCAGGAGAAACATGGTAGAAAAAATGTCTATAAATATATTTAATAATAATTGTGTTAAATCTAAAATACCAACAAAGATATGACATTAAATGTTACAGTGTTTATAATTATATAATTGTTGATATTGTTGATTTAACACAGTTATTAATAAATATATTCATAGACTATTAAATAACATTTAATGTCCATAGAACCACAGATCTTTGCTAATGTTGTCACGTATACTACTAGAACCACAGTCTAGAGCAGTGGTGTCGAACTGTGGCCCTCCAGATGTTCTTGGACTTCAACTCCCAGAAGCCTTCACCACCACCTCTGCTGGCCAGGATTTCTGGGAGTTGAAGGCCAAGAACATCTGGAGGGCCACAGTTCGACACCACTGGTCTAGAGCATTGGTTCTTAACCTTGAGTTACTCAGGTGTTTTGGACTGCAACTCCCAGAAGCCTTCACCACCAGCTGTGCTGACTGGGGTTTCTGGGAGTTGCAGTTCAAAAGCATCTGAGTAACAAAGGTTAAGAACCACTGGTCTAGAGCATATCCAAAGCATAAATTAAATTGGGCAAGGTACTATTTGCTTCAGCTTTCTTTCTTTCTTTCTTTCTTTCTTTCTTTCTTTCTTTCTTTCTTTCTTTCTTTCTTTCTTTCTTTCTTTCTTTCTTTCTTTCTTTGGGGGGGGTTGTTGTTGTAGGCTTTTTGGGCTGTTTGGCCATGTTCTGGAGGTTTTTCTTCCTAACGTTTCATCAGTCCGTCGGTGTTCTGACTCCTGTCCTATGAAGATGCTGGCCACAGAGACTGGTGAAACGTTAGGAAGAAAAACCTCCAGAAGACAGCCAAACAGCCTGAAAAACCTACAACTATCAGATCCTGGCCGTGAAAGCCTTTGAGAATACATTTCTTTTCTTTCCTTTTTCTCTTCTCTTCTCTTATTTTCTTCTGAACAAAGACAATTTTAAAGGTGCTTGGTACATAAACGCTTGAAGCTACCTGACATTTGGCAGGTTTACTCCTCTCTTTTGGATCTACAGCATTACATCTTTGGATTTCTTGTACATCAGTGCAAAAACAATACATTTACAGCCATTTTTGTTTTCCAGTATGTTTTTACAAATATACAAACAGATTCAACTCTGGGGCAGAAACCAAATTGGATGGTAGTGTTCTAGATTAGACAGATGTATTTGGAAGTTTTTGAATTGATTTTCAGGCAGACCCATGTCCAGCCCTACTTACATTCATACCTTGAGCTCTATGAAAGTATTGCTATATATTTGTCCAGGTAATTGGCGATAAAAAGGAAATTTCTCTGTTTTCAGAAGCACTAGCAAAATGAAAGCTTTCAGAAGGCAGAGAATATATTTGAGAGGAACCATATTAATAGCTGTACATACAGTACTTTCATTCAACAAACATTGCTTGCAGGACTTCTGGAATGCAAACAAATGATTACTTTGCAATTGCCAAATGAATTGTACTTTTAAAAATAATTTTTAAACGTTTGTGAACAAATGAAGGCAAACGAAGGCAAATGAGAAAATGAATGTGAAATAGAGATGGGCGCTTTACCAGCACGGTTCACTGGACTGGGCCCACCGGTGTTGCGTAGGAACCCTAGATTCCATGCCTGTGGGCACCCTGTCAGAAGCAGCACCACAAGCATCCCGGCCCTATCTCCTCCTCTAAGAGGGCATTCGTGGGATGAGGCAGAGTACAGAATCTGGTGTGACCTCACAGCACCTGTGGGCCTGGTCTGGCGAACCATATCGAACCGCCAAACTGCGGTAAGTGCCCATCCCTAATGTGAAGTGGAAATGGAAGGCAATGAGGATAAAGGCAAGATCTTCTTAAATAAAAAGTTGGAGAAATGGAAGAGGGGGAAAAATAAGACTAAGATGGGAGAAATGAGAGATTAAAATTTTCACTCTGCTGAAGGGCATTCGAGCCCTTGAATGTCAAGATATTCATAATGTTCGAGTCACCGTTTTTAATCAATCGGTTTTGAAATACAGGAGTCTGATATTTATGTAATAGAAGTTTGTCAAGTCCATTAAGTATCAAAGCCACTATCTTGCTCTTTGACTATTTCTTTGAAATGGGTCCTCTTAACAATTTAACACATGTCTGTCTAATTGCTATTCTGCTCAGTTTCAATAGGAATATGACAGACATACCAAGCATAGTAACAGTAAGACATTTGTTACTTGCAGGCACATTCCATACTTTGGACCATTGGCTCTTTAGCAAGGAAATGTGAGGAATGTGGCTTTAGTTACACCTTCCAGTTATTGTACTCAGCTTTTTCATTAATTCTTGATGCTGTAAAGCTAGCCAAAACACATTCTCTCCCCTCTCCTCTCACATACAAAGTATTTTTTCGGCAGCTGTTGAGTAAAACAGCATACCTCAGACATTCTTACAGACCATACACATGCCTTTAAAACTGTCAGCTAAAACAGAAATAAATTCAAAAATGTGATTTTACAGAAGCTAAGACCCCTGCTTTAAGGAACTTGGAGGACTGTTCACTGCTCCCATCCCAGAGCAAACCAGTGTTATACATTATTGCCCTGCAAGACGATGTTAATCCGTTCCATTGAAATCGCTGTTTAGCGAAAACATCATCTTGCGAAAAGCATTTCCCCATTGGAATGCATTGAAATCCATTTAATGCATTCCAATGGGGAAAATAGTCATTGTTGTGCGAAGATCGCCCATAAGGAAGCCATTTTGCGAAGCCTCTGATCAGCTGTTAAAATCATTGTCTTGCAAAGCATCGGTCCTGAGGAAAAAATCGTCCAGCGAAAATCGCCCATAGGAAACACTGTTTTGCAAAGCGCAATGGCGATCGCAAAAACTCATCGTCATGCAGATTCATCATTTTGTGGGGCAATCATCTAGCGGGGCACCACTGTATATGGTGTCTCCCCAGAATAAATTTGTGGGATAATTAAGGCAGAGAGAAAGTAACTTATCAAAACTTACCCAGTAATCTTCACGTTGAGTGGAGATTTCTCAATCCTGATTCTACACTACGATCCAGAAAGGTGCATCTTTTAGCCCTCCAGGCATCACTGGTTGGCAACTCCCATTTGCTGTTAACTAGCAGAGCAAATACTGAGGGATGCAATCCAACCCTATCTGGAGGGCCACCAGTTGCCCACCCCTGTTCCAATCCACTTTGGTTTTCATTCATAAAAAACATTAGCCTTATTCAGGCATTCAAAAAAGAATTCATCTGAAGTGTGAGCACGGAGAAGAATTCTAGCCCCACTGTCTGCCTGTCACTGTATCCATGTGAGGGAGGAATGTCTGAAGAGAAGACAATTGACTGCGCATAGAGGCTCTCCTGTCTGGATAGCTCAGTGAGTCAGGTACCTAGCTATGGAACCGGAAGTTGGGAGTTTGATTTCCCCACTGTGCCTCCATAGAGGAAAGCCAGCTTGTGAAGCCTTGGGCAAGCTGTACAATCTCAGAGAATCCAAAAAGAAGGGAATACTAAACTCCTCCTGAGTATTCCATATCTAGAAAACCCTAGAAAGGGTCACTATAATTAAACATTGATTTGACGCACTCTATTATTATTAATCTCATAGAGATCCTCCAAGTTCAGCAGAAGTTTTCCTTCTCAGCCATTTCCTCTCCTTGTGGAGATATCAACAGCCAGGGGTCAGGGCTAGAACTCTCTCCCTGATCCAACTTTCAAATGTGACTTCTGTATAATGTTAAGCTCTTATGAGGCTACTGTGCTGAGCAGAATAGGCTTGCAGGTACAGGTGTATACAGCTTGACTAGGGCTGGCCTTACCCTTAGGCAAAATGAAGCAGGAGATACTGGGAAATGGCAGCAATGTTTCTGTAGAGGGAGCCATGTGCCACCAGGTTTGCCTTGCACCCCCAAAGCTAGCCTATGGCCTACAGATGAGATTGCTAAACCTTCACCAGAGATGAGGAAAGATTTACAGTGGTGCCTCGCTAGACAGTGCATGACAGTTTTTTCGCTAGACATTGACTTTTTGCGATTGCTATAGCGATTCGCAAAACAGTGATTCCTATGGGGGAGTTTTGCTGGACAATGTTTGGTCCCTGCTTCACAAACCGATTTCCACTAGACGACGTTTTGCTTTTCGCTAGACAATGATTTCGCTAAACAGCGATTTCAGTGGAATGGATTATCGTCATCTAGCGAGGCACCACTGTATTTGCTAATCTCGTTAACATTTGTACATGGGATGGAAGGGACACTAGCTGGTTCTTTGTCTCAGGCTACAAAATGTTTGAGATGGCCCTGGACCCCAGCATAACAAATACAGTAAGAGAAAAACAGCCAAGGCCTTCAGGTGTGAAGCTTCTGGTACATGTCATGTGGGCAGAGCTATCAGTGGACATGAGAGAGGGGAGGAAAATATACTTAAGACATAGCTTGTGGCTGACTGGTAAATTTGTGAGAGGGTACCTTTGTTATAACAGATCTTTGTCTTTTGAATTTTTAAACAATGTGGGATTTGTTGAAACTGGAAGAAAGGCAAAGAAAAAAAGCAAGGGATGAAGGAAGTTTGACCCACACAAGCCATTGTACTGGCAGACCATTTGCTAGTGATGGAAGAACATAAAAGAAATTTAACTGGTTTCTCTAGCTGGTCAAAGAGAAGATCAGTGATCTGCATAGATAAACAAATGATTGGCTAGCCTACAGGAAGGGAAATGTTGATCAACCTCATTTGAAACCGGGCAGGAATTTTCTGGCACTACAATAGAGGAGAATCTGCTGGAAATCTCAAGTCCCTTTGCTTCTCACAATTTGTCATTAGACAGCTTTCATTCTACCACATTCCCTCTATCAAACAGGTGAGGTCATGCTGAAGAGGATTTTTTCCCTTTTGATGAGGCTAAGAAAACATTTCTTGGAACAGGGTAGACTCCCTAAACAAAGGATTAAGAAGTGAAAGAGAAGCTAAGCCTTCTTCTGCCACTCATCATTTATGTCACATGTAGTATATTTAAACAAAGCCCTTGTGGCAATCACAGGATATCTCACTGAATACAGTGGTGCCTCGCAAAACAAATGCCTCACAGGACAAAAAACTCGCAAGACAAATGGTTTTGGCAATGGAGTTGATGACTCACAAGACAAATGTTCCTATGGCCATGCTTCGCAAGACGAATGTTTTCCATTTTTTGTTCCTGCCTCATGTTTGCTGATTTGTAAATGTTTGTCTATGATGTTTAAAAAGTTAAAGTTTTTTGACTGAAATTTTTGAAATCATCTGCACAATATGTATGGCTTTAAAGAGCACTTAATAAACCCTTTGTAAACCAAATTTGAACAAATTTGACTTTGTTCTGACTTTTTTTGCCCATAGGAATGCTTTAATTAAATTTCAATGAGCAGAATAGGCTTGCAGTAGTATGCCAACCATCTTTAGAGATTCAGATTACTGAGTTTTCCAGTCAGCTATGGATTTTGAGTCTTTCCTGATGACCTTCAAGCAAACCCTCTAGTTTCCAAATAGAAGCTGTGATTTGTGATGGTGGAGAAAAAAAATAGTGAATCCTGGACTGATAAATATTTATACCAATCTGTGTGATGATGCTAAGATACACTTATTTCACTACTGTTGCAGTGCCTAAAACAACACATCATCCAGTGGACTTTTCTAGCTCTGAACTTTCACTGTACAGTTCATGGGAAGCTGCATGTTGCAGAATGTTCTGGATGTAGTTCACCAGAGCCCAAACAAAAGAAGAAGAAGAAAAGCAAAATGTGCTTTTTGTTTACTCCCCCAACTGCTGTTTCTGGGCAGTTTACAATTTAATCATGCAGCTTACACATTCCCTCCACCTCCCTAACAAGCTGGGTTGAATGACCTCAGAAGAATGGAAGGTTGAGTCAACCTCAACCTAGCTGCTTCAGCCCAGGATTGAACTGAGATCGTGAGCAGAGTCATCACTGCGTTACTGCAGTTTAACCACTGTGCCACGAGACTCCGGAAAATTAAATGCATTCCTATGGGAAAATGCATTTCGCAAGATGAATTTTTTGCAAGACAACATTAACTGCGGAACGAATTAAATTCATCTTGTGAGGCACCAGTGTACTTGCTTATGTGTGACATTGCTTGTTTCCTAAAGTCCAGTTCACGTGCTGGAAAGACTTAAGCAAATATTTTATGTTAAATAAGGTGCCCACTTCCTTGACTTTACAGTATTTGTTATAATTTTAAATGACCAATGGTCTTCTTTCAGGGTGTCTGGAAGTGTCAGGTTTTCCACTACATTTATAAACTATAGTCCACATCAAACAAAAACAGTAACAAAAATAGCTGATGTTACAAAGTAGTGCCTGGGCTCTGTTACTTCATAATATATATTGAGGGAGGCACTTACATGGTTGAACAAGAGATGAGCTGTTCCTATAGGGAGACTGCTGTTGCAAACCTCCAGCATCTGCTACCTGAGGCAGGTGCCTCAGTCTGTTTAATGACAGGGCCAGCCCTACAGGAGACAACCAGAGATCGTGGCATAATGTGTAGTTAAACCACTATCTACTTCTCCAGAAAAACTTTATTGCCATTCCATATGTGTGCTTAATATGTATTCTAACACATGCTGGAGTTTTACTATCTTATCTTTTGGTTTAAAAATAGAAATTGAGCCAACACTAAGTTAAATCCTGTAAAACCTGTAAAACCAAATGAATATGTTTCATCAGAGGACACAATCTGGCAGTACTTAGTGTCTGGATAAGTCAACTAATAAGACATGTTTCCATTTCCATCTTCAGGAACAGTGGATGATAAGAAACATTTATACATTTTTGAATAACAATTATGCCCCTGGACAATTAAGAGCAAGTGACATATTCCCAATACTGTAATGTGCATGGGTAATTATGAGAGTCACTCCCATACAGTTTAATGGCAGCCACATGGTAAATTTCCCTCTGATTGTTCTATGGCATTCAGTCACCATCTGATTGCACAAAAGAGTATCGGGATGAAAGGCCTCCAAACTAAAGTTAAGTACCACTGGAAATAGTGCGACTGACTCAGAACTCACACTTTGAGCACTCATTGGTGAGTCACCACAGAATTCATGTTCCAGAATAGAATGAAGACATCTGGAACAAATCAGTTATGGAGGGAGATGTTCAGCTGGATTTGAAACATTCATGCTGCTCAAGAACTAAAGCTTTTCCTTAAGGCTTTTCTTCAGTGAGTTGGGTATCCGGCTGTGGAGTCAGAGGTTGGGAGTTGCCCACTGTACATCCCTGAAGAGCCAGCCTGTGTGGCCTTGGGCAAGCTGCACCGTCCCAGGATGCCCTCAGAAGAAGGTAGTGGTAAACCACATCTGAATACTCTCTACCTAGAAAATCCTGAAAAAGATTGCTTGGCTGCACACTACTGCTGCTGCTGCTGCTGCTGCCGCTACCGCTACCGCTACCACTACTACTACTACTACTACTACTACTACTACTACTACTACTACTACTACTACTACTACTACTACTACTACTACTTCCTTCAGTGCCATCCTGAGACAGACCCCAGGAGAGTTTAGGGGCCCTCAAAGCAGGTTGTGAGGCACATACAAAGACAAGTAGTTGACAAGTCCATGAGGAAGAACTAGGAGGTTGCCTCCCAGGACCTGCTGCTTCAGGTGGTTGCTTCACTCTGCTTAATGGTACAGTCAGCCCTGATTTGCTTCATATGTGCCAGTAAAATGAGCAGAGTTTTTACCACTATTCTGGATCCTTGTGCATTACTTACACTAAAGCAGTGTAATAAGGACACCAAGGACTCTAAGAGGATAAGCTTGAACAAATCAAGGTGGTCGAGACCTAGTGGAACTAACGCTAGGCTGGCTGAATCTGCCCATCCTAACCTAGGGGTGTTGATAATTACTTAGGATTATCTTCACCTTGGCCTAACTTTGTGCTGCCATAGTAGCGGTGTCTCTGAGTTGTAGGAAGTCCAGATCCGCCATAGTTCAGCTCCTCTCTCATTCTGTTCTTTCTCCTCCACCCCATCCCCTGCTTTTCCCCAACTCTTTTGCTAATGTGTCTTAGCCAGGTGCCTCTACTAACAGGTCTCTGAGATCAGCCCAGAGAAAGGGGTCTCTACTGGCCCAAGGGGAATTTCTGCAGGCAAAAGTTTACTATTCCTGGCCCCCTGCATCTGGCACATCTTTGCGTTAGGATTGCCTTATTAGTCCATAAGTGCCACCATTTCTTCTCAATGAATTCCATTGTGTAGGAAATAATTTTGATTAAAAAAAAACTTTTATGAGACTATATGTTAGTATGGAGATTGGTTGGGAAAGTTATTTTGTGGAATACACTACTAGGAGCCTCTAGCCATCCTGGCTACTATTGTAGTGAGGAGAGTGTGGCTGTTCATGTGGTGAAGAATCAACAAAGTGACATGGTGACCCGATGCAATGAGCCTTTGACAGGTGTCAGTCAAGGGCTGTTACAAGTCATTTTGATGATGGTGCCACCTCCTCATCCCATGATGAGAAGCTGGCTCAACTAGCCGTTGAAATTTACTTCTGCACTATGTTCCCCACCACACCTCAGGCAGCAAACTTGTTTTGTGGCACATACAGATGTGTGGAAACCAGGGCAGTATAGTGGATAGAATGATGGACAAGAACTCAGGAGAGCTGCGTGCAAATCCCTGCTGGCCATGAAAACTCACCGGTGAAAGTAAAACCATAATTCTAATGGGATCTGATGGCTCATAACACTACTGTGTTATCCAGTAAAAGACTCAAGCAGGAAACTGCTGCTGCCACTACTCTCTTTCATCTGTTATCAGAAGCAGTCCCTTACTTTGGCTAATGGTGGAGCTGTTCTTGAGACAGTCAATTTTGCTGTTTGTGATGCCTTTGTTTCCTTTAAAGGCATTCGAACTTGAACTGCAGTTTCAGAGAAAGTGTGTGTGTGGGGGGGGGGGAGAGACCAAACCAGTTGAGAACCTCCATTTCATAAACTGCAGAGCTGGAAATGATCCAGTGGGTCATCTGAGAGGGCATAAAGAACAAAGTCGTACAGTACTATGTTAAAAACATTAGGCAGATCCATGTGGGAGAAGGTGCTGGTTTATTTTAACTGGTTTATTTTAATCCTGTCCATTTGACAGCTGAAACCCCTTGCTGAATGTTATATACCAGCCGTTGCTCTTATCTTTGCATTTTGAGCAATGGCAAAAACCTGGAAGAAAGCTATTTAATGCAATCCACACCTTAATGGATTTACTGCTTATATTAGGCAGCAGCGAAACATGCTCTTAGTGCCTTACTAATTGTGTCACTGTATCATGGCAGTACATGAATATCTTTTCCAGGCAGTGGTGTAGCTGTTATGCATATGTTTTCTTCAGCTGGCATGCTCCATTTCTATGTTCTTATATTCCTACTCCTAGCTGGTTCTATCAGCTTTGCAAACTGTTTCAAATAAGGAACATAAGGATTCTCCTTTATGACTTGCTCACTTCTAATGCTGCTTCCTGACATCCAGAGCTCAGTCAGGATGAAGAAAATTTGAAAAAACAAAAACATTAGCTTAAGAATGTGACTCAGATATTCCCTTTCTAAAGAAAAAGCTAACAGAAGAACACTGCTTTTTCTTGTGGTAAGGAGAAGCCCAAATCTATTCATCTACACAGTGTGGCAGCTGGATCCATGGTGACAATTTTAGATGGAACTCCATCTGTTAAAAACATCAAATATTGGAGGACATGGAAACACTTGCAAGTAAATAAGGTTTCTTAAAATATTTTATTGTTTTTCAGATAAGTGGTGTGTTTTTTTCCAATAACAACTGGGGGTGTTACTTTGATTTTGAGAGATTCTGCTGTGTCTTTTTCCATTTCTGAAGACAATCCAACTTTATTTTGTCTTGTAGGCTTTGGACTGAACACCAAGTAATCTATTCTTGTTTTATTTGGATGTTACCTTTTAATGCAATGCTAGAGGGAAGAATAACAACACGAAGGTCCAAAGAAAGTTGAAAAAGGCATCCAAGAGAAGGAGAGAGGGCTACATGCAGAGGGTTAAGAGAAAAAAACAGAGATGAACTTAAATATTAACTGTACTGCTTCCACTACACAAGACCCCCCACTGATGTAGCTTTTCTGATCAAAGGATTCCATGTTCCAAACTATGCCATGAATGAATACGAACATCCTCCCAAATTAAGCAAAAGGGATCTGGGTATGTAAGCAACAGAAATCAGGATCCAATGAGACTGGGCACTAATAATGTTGACAATGAAAAATTAATAAGTGGGTTTTAGAGCAAATCAAGACCGAATTCTTAACAGGAACTTAAAATGACTACACTGAAGGTATTGTACTATGGGCATGTCCTGAGAAGACAAGGGTCACAGAAAAGGTAATAATGTTAAGAAATGTGGAAGGCATAAGAAAAGAAGACCAAATATGACGTGGATTGGTTCAGTAAAGGATGTCCTGGCTTTTAATTTGCATGGTCTAATCAGTGCTGTTAATGACAGGACTTCTTGAAGGTTATTTAATTCATAAAGTCTCCATAGATCAGTAGTACATCATGGCACATAATGGCAATAGTAGTGTGCCTGATTCATCACTGGTTATTGCTATTTCTTCCATCATCCATGGAGGAAAGAAAAAGCATGAAAAGTCATGAATGTGGCAACATTCATGACTTTTCATGTTTTTTCCCCTTTCAGTATGGTTTGCTTTTTACCATGCTGTGTTATGTGGCAAAGAGCTTAGTGCTATGGTGTTTTCTGCATAAAGTTCATTTCCACACTAAGCCTTCTGATTAGAAGCTTCAAATTGGTAACAAACACAAAGACAAAGAGAAGGGAAATTTTTGCAAATTTTATAAAGGTTTTCCTGTGGAAAAGCTGCTGTTGGAGAAGTGCCTTTTTAGATGGATGTCAATTAGAGATGGGCACAAATTTAAAGTGAATCACCAAATTCATTCAAAAGTTACTAATTCATTGATTTGTATTCGTACAAATCAATGCCATTGATGAATATGAATCAATGATTTTTTATCTGTTTTGATTAATTGATTTGTTTGGCTATAAAATGGGCCCCCAGGCACCTAGAGACACAAAAATTGCAGGAAAGTTCCTCTGACTCTTATCTACAATTTCTCCATGGTAGGTGAAGGATGGGTTTCAGATGTCCGGGTTATCCATCCACAAAGCCCCCCCAGAAAAGTTCCCTCCCCATACCCAGAGACACCAAAATCACACAGTGTCCAATGATTCTCCTCTACAATCCCTCCAAGTTTAGTGAAGGTTGGGTTTCCCCAAGCAAACAGTTAGAGGGAACTTTGTGGGTGTAAAACCTTCATGATATTGATGTCTCTAGGTGCCTGGGGGGAGCTTTTTTGGGGGGGGTCCTTGTAGACATATAACTCAGATGTCCAAAATCCAGTCTTCACCAAACTTGCAGGACTTCTCAATGACAGTCAAGGGAAGCTTCCCTGCAAATTTCATGTCCCTAGGCGCTTGGGGGGGCATTTTATATGGTTTTTAAAGGCAAAAATGACTTGAATTGATTTGTCACTTCATCAGAAAAAATCGTAAATTTGTAATTTATGTTTCATTGACCTTGATGAATCACAATTCAAAACAAATCACACATTTTCTGATTCATGCTCATCTCTAATGTCAATCCTATTAATCAAGTCCAACTTTTAGGTATAAGGGTCCATTGGGCAAAAGGCCTACAGATATATGGATGATGGAATGGACTCCCAACCTGTGGGATAGCCTGCCTGTAGAATGGCACTGGGAAATCTTTGGTTTGTTTCATATACAATACAGTTGATTGTTTCCTGTTGGGAAGAAGAACACGGGATTCTTTCCAGCCTGGACTTTTGCATGATGGAATGAGCACAAAACAAGAAATGCAGATACATGATTGCTGTGGCAACAATGCTCTGGCTGGGCTGGAAGACAAAGGAACAGTGTGGACAGGCTACAAGGTTGGATATTTCAGTGGCTCCAGGTGCAGAGTGCACCGTGATAAGATGCTATGGTCACATTGTGTGCCCCAGGATAAAGGGATGGTTTCCTTTCTGGGATTAAAGAAAAGTGGGGCAATACACTTTTGCTCCCAGCTTGCCATCTATCAACACAGAACTGAACTTTATGGGTGAAGGTAAAGAAAACAACCAGAATGCAGGAAAATTAGAGGCACAGTGGAGCTAAAAGCAATTGTCGTTTAGAACAAGGAGACTCAGACTTAGAGTTACATTCTTTCTTAATAAATTCATGCTCCCATACAGATTCTTTTCACTTCCTTTTTTTCTCATGTAATATTTACTTTTGCAGATGTTGACTGCCCCAGGGCCTTTAGCTCTTAGTTTGCCCTGATTCTGAGAGAAGCTTCAGTTTTTACAATGGGTATATTACTCCTGGGAGACTCTACACTAGACAGAGAGAGGGAGAGATTTCACAACTTTATTTTACATTTTTCCTTCTGATTTTCTCATCTGGATTCTTCTGGATCAATTCTCCTGCACATTCCACTGAATCTTCAGGAACCTGTTACTTGGAATAGGTGGCTATATAATTCTTTGTCAGTCTTTAAGACCAAGACTGCTGAACATGGTGAGCTTCAACAAGAGAACTGGTGGAATATTAAGGGCAAATATAGTGTTTTATAAAGGACTAGTTATGGCTGAAGCTCAACATAAAAAAAACTAAGATCATGGCCACTGGTCCCATCACCTCCTGGGAAATAGAAGGGGAAGATATGGAGGCAGTGACAGATTTTACTTTCTTGGGCTCCATGATCACTGCAGATGGAGACAGCAGCCCCAAAATTAAAAGACGCCTGCTTCTTGGGAGGAAAGCGATGACAAACCTTGACAGCATCTTAAAAAGCAGAGACATCACCTTGCCAACAAAAGTCCGCATAGTCAAAGCTATGGTTTTTCCTGTAGTGACGTATGGAAGTGAGAGCTGGACCATAAAGGAAGCTGACCGCTGCAGAATTGATGCTTTTGAACTGTGGTGCTGGAGGAGGATCTTGAGAGTCCCCTGGAATGCAAGGAGATCAAACCTATCAATTCTGAAGGAAATCAACCCTGAGTGCTCACTGGAAGGACAAATCCTGAAACTGAGGCTCCAATACTTTGGCCATCTCATGAGAAGAGAAGAATCCTTGGAAAAGACCTTGATGATAGGAAAGTGTGAAGGCAAGAGGAGAAGGAGACGACAGAGGATGAGATGGTTGGACAGTGTCATCGAAGCAGCCAATATGAATTTGACACAACTCCGGGAGGCAGTGGAAGATAGGAGGGCCTGGCGTGCTCCGGTCCATGGGGTCACGAAGAGTCAGACATGACTGAATGACTAAACAATGACAAATTGTGGCTAAATTTTACGGAAAAATGCACATTGTTTTGCTTTGCACTTTTTATTTCATCACTGCATTGTGTTCAGTTAGAAATTTGTTGATTTCCCTTTGATTTATTTTATAT
The DNA here is from genome assembly GCF_051106095.1 of Pogona vitticeps. Taxonomy (NCBI): domain Eukaryota; kingdom Metazoa; phylum Chordata; class Lepidosauria; order Squamata; family Agamidae; genus Pogona; species Pogona vitticeps. Next base: position 241,253,297 of record NC_135784.1, on the reverse strand, counting down.
TGTGTCTTCATTTGATGGATCTTGTTCCCTGTTTATCTGCTGTGATTCGAATAAATCTTTCAATTAATTGCACCTGTGGACAACCTCAGATCATCTCAGGTTACAGCTTTTGCCCACTGGGGCATATACGTAAAGGACCTTATTTTCAAATAACAGTAAGCCTCAGAATCTTCCACAGTTGACCCAGAGAAAGAGGGAGAACACTGGGGTAGTTTTTCTTCTGTCTGGAAGAACTCCTTGTTGAAATGATGGAACCACATCTCAAGCTTGTTGTGGAAAAGCAAAGATAACTTTTTTTGGAGTACGATAACCAGAACCCCTTAGCCGCATCACCATTGGCCTAGCAACTTTTCTCAGCTCTGAGAATTGTTCTTTGTATATCTGAGCTTATACACTGGGGTGGGTGAGTGATAATTTTGGAGTGTCTGAAGGCCAGCCCCACCCCTATTATGTAAAGTACCAAAAAAGAGGACAAAACTCAAAGTTCCTGGAGTTCCATTTTCATTTTTGCAGGATGGAGAGTTGCAGGCTCTATAC